>NW_027361971.1:1357500-1942500 GCF_039654945.1 Dendrobates tinctorius | reverse complement strand
AACAGTTGTTGTAGAGATGTGTCTGCTGCTAGAACTCTGTTGTGTGGCACTGACCTGGTCTCTAATCTGAGCTGCTGTTAACCTGCGATTTCTGAGGCTTGTGACTCGGATGAACTTATCCTCCGCAGCAGAGGTGACTCTTGGTCTTCCTTTCCTGGGGCGGTCCTCATGTGAGCCAGTTTCTTTGTAGCGCTTGATGGTTTTTGTCACTGTACTTGGGGACTCTTTCAAAGTTTACCCAATTTTTCAGACTGACTGACCTTCATTTCTTATAAAGTAATGATGGCCACTCGTTTTTCTTTGCTTAGCTGCTTTTTTCAAGCCATAATACAAATTCTAACAGTCTGTTCAGTAGGACTGTCAGCTGTGTATCCACCAGACTTCTGCACAACACAACTGATGGTCCCAACCCCATTTAGAAGGCAAGAACTCCCACTTATTAAACCTGACAGGGCACACCTGTGAAGTGAAAACCATTTCCGGTGACTACCTCTTGAAGCTCATCAAGAGAATGCCAAGAGTGTGCAAAGCAGTAATCAAAGCAAAAGGTGGCTACTTTGAAGAACCTAGAATATAAGACATATTTTCAGTTGTTTCACACTTTTTTGTTAATTCTATAATTCCACGTGTGTCAATTCATAGTTTTGATGCCTTCAGAGTGAATCTACAATTTTCATAGTCATGAAAATAAAGAAAACTCTTTGAATGAGAAGGTGTGTCCAAACTTTTGGTCTGTACTGTATGTGTGTCACTGACATATATATACAGTATATACATATATATATATATGTCAGTGACACACACATATATATATATATTTATATATATATATATATATATATATTTTAACAGTGCCTTGCGAAAGTATTCGGCCCCCTGAAACGTTTCAACCTTTTCCCACATTAATATGCTTCGAACATAAAGATAACAAATATAAATTTTAGGTGAAGAATCAACAACAAGTGGGACACAATTGTGAAGTTGATCGAAATTTATTGGTTACCGTATATACTCGAGTATAAGTCGACCCGAGTATAAGTCGACCCCCCTAATTTTGCCACAAAAAAACTGGGAAAACTTATTGACTCGTGTATAAGCCGAGGGTGCACAGTGAGTGGCATCAGTTATCTGCATAGTATGTGGCCCCAGTTATGATGCACAGTGAGTGGCCCCAGTTATGATGCACTGTGAGTGGCTCCAGTTATCTGCACAGTGAGTGGCCCCAGTTATCTGCACAGTATGTGGCCCCAGTTATCTGCACAGTGAGTGGCCCCAGTTATCTGCACAGTATGTGGCCCCAGTTATGATGCACAGTGAGTGGCCCCAGTTATCTGCACAGTGAGTGGCCCCAGTTATCTGCACAGTGAGTGGCCCCAGTTATGATGCACAGTGAGTGGCCCCAGTTATGATGCACAGTATGTGGCCCCAGTTATGATGCACAGTGAGTGGCCCCAGTTATGATGCACAGTGTGTGGCCCCACCATGTTTCTGCTGCCGCTGCCTCTCTTACAGAAAAACCCAAAAACCTGTATACTCCCCTCAGTCGCTGCCCCCTGCTCATCGGCGTTGCGCTCTGCAGTGACTGTGCAGGCAGAGAGCGATAGTGCTCTCTGACCTGAATGTCACTGCAGAGGATGCAAGACAGCAGAGCGCAGGGACAGGTGAATATGCCTCCCAACTCCCCCCTTCATACTCACCGGGTCCTGGCGCCTGTCTCTGCAGCTCCTCTGCTTGTTCCATGTTGTCGGCGCTGCACTCTTCCTGGTTCAGCGGTCACGAGGTACCCGCTCATTAAATATGCACATATTTAATGAGTGGGTTCCATTTGACAGCTGAAGCAGGAAGAGAGCAGCGCCGACAACATGGAACAAGCAGTGGAGCTGCAGGGAAGGGTGAGTATAATCTGACACCCCAACTCCCCCTCCCCCGCCGATCCCCCCCCGGTATATGACTCGTGTATAAGTCGAGAGGGGGACTTTCAGCCCAAAAAAATGGGCTGAAAATCTCGACTTATACACGAGTATATACGGTATTTTAAATTTTTGAGGAAATTCAAAAACTGAAAAGTGGGGCGTGCAATATTATTTGGCCCCTTTACTTTCAGTTCAGCAAACTCACTCCAGAAGTTCATTGTGGATCTCTGAATGATCCAATGTTGTCCTAAATGACTAATGATAATAAATATAATCCACCTGTGTGTAATCAAGTCTCCGTATAAATGCACCTGCTCTGTGATAGTCTCAGGGTTCTGTTTGAAGCACAGAGAGCATCATGAAGACCAAGGAACACAACAGGCAGGTCCGTGATACTGTTGTGGAGAAGTTTAAAGCCGGATTTGGATAAAAAATGATTACCAAAACTTTAAACATCCCAAGGAGCACTGTGCAAGCGATCATATTGAAATGGAAGGAGTATCATACCACTGCGAGTCTTACCGAGACCCGGCCATCCCTCTAAACTTTCATCTCAAACAAGGAGAAGACTGATTAGAGATGCAGCCAAGAGGCCCATGATCATTCTGGATGAAGATCTGATGATCTGAAGATCTGCAGAGATCTACAGCTGAGGTGGGACAGTCTGTCCACAGGACAACAATCAATCGTACAGTGCACAAATCTGGCCTTTATGGAAGAGTGGCAAGAAGAAAGCCATTTCTCAAAGATATCCATAAAAAGTGTCATTTAAAGTTTGCAACAAGCCTCCTGGGAGACCCACAAAACATGTGGAAGAAGGTTCTTTGGTCAGATGAAACCAAAATCGAACTTTTTGGCAACAATGCCAAATGATATGTTTGGCATAAAGGCAATACAGCTCATCACCCTGAACACACCATCCCCACTTTCAAACATGGTGGTATCAGCATCATGGTTTGGGCCTGCTTTTCTTCAGCAGGGACTGGGAAGATGGTTAAAATTGATGGGAAGATGGATGGAGCCAAATACAGGACCATTCTTGAAGAAAACCTGATGGAGTCTGCAAAAGACCGGAGACTGGGACGGAGATTTGTCTTCCAAAAAGAAAATGATCCCAAACATAAAGCTAAATCTACAATGGAATGGTTCACAAAAAAGCGTATCCAGGTGTTAGAATGGCCAAGTCAAAGTCCAGACCTGAATCCAATCGAGAATCTGTGGTAAGAGCTGAAAACTGCTGTTCACAAATGATCTCCATCAAACCTCACTGATCTCAAGCTGTTTGCCAAGGAAGAATGGGCAAGAATTTCAGTCTCTCGATGTACAAAACTGATAGAGACATACCCCAAGCGACTTGCAGCTGTAATCGCAGCAAAAGTTGGCGCAACAAAGTATTAAGTTAAAGGGGCCAAATAATATTGCACGCCCCACTTTTCAGTATTTTAATTTCCACAAAAATTTAAAATAACCAATAAATTTCATTGAACTTCACAGTTGTGTCCCACTTGATGTTGATTCTTCACCAAAAATTTACATTTGATATCTTTATATTTGAAGCATGATATGTGGGAATAGGTTGAAAAGTTCCAGGGGGCGAATACTTTCACAAGTTACTACATATTGTGGTGTAGTGACCACTGTGTCCACTAGGGGGCACTGTGTGGATATCCCAGGAGAGTGGATGAATGGCAGAATACTGAATGACCATTATGTATCTCAAGGTAGGTGGCCTTGAGATGGAGACTTATATGTGTGTTGATCAGCAGTGATACTGCTGAGGTGCTGGTTCAATGTGTCAGGGACTAGTTACCTACAAACCCACCCAGGGGGTGTGCTTAAGAACGCTAGTATAAAGTGTGTATGAGTGGTTCAAGGACCTGTGATGATGTCATAGCCATGTGACCCGGTGGGCGTGGCTATGGACCATATAAGGTGGCCAGGGTAGGTCACATGAGGTAAGTGCAGGGACGTGGTTGGTCCGTTTTGAAAGGCCCTGTCTGGGAGAGATGGGGCTGTCTTCCTGACAGCAAGGAATGCTGTGTTGAATGGATGCACGTGCCTGATGATTCCCTGGAGGGAATGGACGTCTGCAGCGTGATGAAGGAACTATGAGGAAACCCTGACATGGGTGAGATAAATGAGGCTGAAGAGCCTGTTTATGCATAACTTGTGTGACCACAGGGATTACAGAACTGAGCTCTGTCATGGACGCTATGCTGATGTTATGAAGTTTATGTTGCTGCTTTGAGTTTATGATGCTAAATAAACCGCATGGACTATGATTGTTTATGGAAAACCCATGCCGGATCTGGTTTTGTGGCTGCTAAGTGAGTATCCCCTACCCGAATAACAGCACTACCTTACAATTGGTGGAAAATGCTATGGGCAGTGTTGTAGCCTTGTTGCTAGGAGCAACGGAAGAGGACTGCAAAGTTTTGGTTGCTAAGGGCAACGGTTTCCAAAAGCACAAGGTGCAGTGCTGGCAGCGCTGAGCCAGGAGAGCTGGTCAGTGGAAAAGACTTACAGGACACCTCTGTGGTAGAGGAGTCCGAGAACCTGCGCGGCCAGCAGGTGACGGTCGTGAAAGCCGTGTGAAATGCTGACCGGGGTCAGTAAGAAAGAGACTGGTGATTGCTAGGGTGCCTCTGCGATTAAGAGGTACCCGAGGACCTGTGTGGCCGACACAGGTAACGGACAGGTGTTCGTGTTGTACTGACCTGGGTCAGTGGGAAAGACTGTACCTGGAGGGTTCAGTGAGCAAGGTCCTGGAGGGTCAGTGTTGGGAGGTTCTGGGAGAAGAATCGGATCCCTGGAGCACGTGATATGACCTTGGACCTGGTGAGGCGTGAGTGTTGGGCAGTCTCTGGCTGAGACGGATGTCCTGAAGAGCACCCGCCGAGCCCCTGGACCTGGTGAGGCCAGTGTGATGGGAGACCCTGGAAGGCGGGTCGGCTCCCTGAATAGCACCTGGTGCGCCCTGTGTGTTGGACGGTCTCAGGCGGAGATGGAACATCCTGAATAGCACACAGACAGGACACGTGAGTTGTGTGGTGTGTTTTTTTTTTCTTTTCTCAACTCAGCCTCCGGTGGCTCAGTGGGAGTCAAGAAGGTGACAAGCGGCTTCCTGTAACTTGGCCGAGTTTCGAAGGGGACAAGCGGCTTCCGGTAACTCGGCGGGGTTACGAAGGTGACACCAGCAGCTGTGTGTGAAAGGCAGCCGGTGGTGTCGAAGATCGGTGAATGCAGGAACCTGGTTGGTCTGTTTTGGAAGGCCCCATCTGGGAGAGATGGGGACTGTCTTCCTGACAGCAAGGAATGCTGTGTTGAATGGCTGCACGGGTCTGATGATTCCCTGGAGGGAATGGACCTCTGCAGCGCGATGAAAGAACTATGAGGAGACCCTGACGTGGGTGAGATAACTGAGGCTGAAGAGCCTGTTTATGCATAACCTGTGTGACCACAGGGATTACAGAGCTGAAATCTGTCATGGACGCTATGCTGATGTTCTGAAGTTTATGTTGCTGCTGTGGACTATGATTGTTTATGGAAAACCCATGCCGGATCTGGTTTTGTGGCTGCTAAGCGAGTATCCCCTACCCGAATAACAGCGCTACCTTACAATATATATATATATATATATATATATATATATACACCTATTCTATGTGTATACATGTATTCTACCTTTTATATTATATCATGTCAGTCTGATTTTACTGTATAGCCGCATATTAATTGCTGGTTTTTCAAAGGACACTGGTGTGTAAAAATCAGACAGCACTCGCATGGTGCGAGTGCTGTCCGATTTTTTTCTCGCACCCATTGACCTGCCTTGGCGAGTCTCATCCGAGATAAGCAGCAATACGCAACATGCTCCGATTTCAGCTGAGAAAAAACTCACAAATGAGATGTCACCTATTGAATAACATTGGTCCTAGTGCAATCCGTTTTTTTTTAATGGATTACACTCGTCCGTATTTCTCGCAAGTGAGTATGAGCCCTAAAGTTCAGTATTATTATAATAACTATTAATTAAATACTGTGCAAAATTTCTAGGCAGGTGAGGAAAAAAATGCTACAAAATTAGAATTGTTAATAGTTTATTCTGTATCAATTAACAAAATGCAAAGTGAATGCGCAAATGAGAAATCTTTATCAAATCTCTATTTTGGGTGTGCCCACGGTTTGCCTCAAACTCTTCTTGCACACAGCTTTGAAGGAACTCAGCAGGGAGGTTGCTCCAAATATCTTGGGAGAATGAACCACAAATGTTTTGTGGAGGTAGGCTTGCACAAATCTTTCAATCTCTTCATTTAATTCCAGACTGACTCAATAATATTAAGACCAGCATTATATGTGTGGGGTTATAAAATTACTTTCAGGACTCTTTAATGTTCTTTATGCTGAAGATAAGTCTTAACCTCTTCACCCCCAGGCGATTTTTCATTTTTCGTTTTTAACTCGTCTTCTTCTAAGAGCCATAACTTTTTAAGTTTTCCAGCCATATAGCCATAGAAGGGCTTGATTTTTTGAGGGACGAGTGGTATTTTTTTGTTGCACCAATCATTCTGCCATATATTGTAATGGAAAACAGGAAAAAAAATACTTTTTTGGAATTTTTGTTTACCATGTTTAATATACGCAAACAACAACAAGGATAATAGAATTACCCGGTATAGATGCGTGGTCTAAGTGAGTATTCATTGAATAAAAATATATATCCTATCAAAAAAGTGATGACATAGCAGTCAGGTGACCCTGTGCCTAACACTAGGAGGTGCCCTAGCTAGCCCTACTCCCCAGTATACTTCTGAAGGTGAAGATGCTGGTGCCTCCAACTGTGCATTATCTCCTGACTTAGCCCTCCGTCTGGTCTCTTCCCCAACCCAGGGAAGAGAGGCACTACTGTGCACCTTAGTACACCAACCCATCAAACAAGGCAACACAAACAAAGGTTAACAGAAAACTCCAGGCATACAAAATATTCACTCACATATAACAAAGGAATGCATCAGGGTATGGAGGTAGGGGAATAGACCAACATAGAGAAGGATAGGGAATTACCACATATACAATCCAAGCAGCAGTTATTGATAACTCCTTCTTATATGTACTCCTCTCCCACCGTGCAGAAAATGCTAACTCTGACAAGGATTTGTAACAGAGCCCAGATTATAAAGGGGAAAGGAATGGCTAACCGAGCTCAGCTGTGAGCACAAGGATTTCCAACAAGGCCGATTAACCTCTGTTCAGCCGGAAGGAATCAACACATTTAAAATGAAGGAGAAGTGCTTCTTTTCAGTGCCAGAGTAGGAGCAATCAGATGCTGCGATCTTCTGGCTCCACACTGTCACGGTAACCCTGAAACAATGACACTCACTACTGGCATATCAGTAAAACGTAACTTTATTCAGTCATAGGAGGGCAAATAGAGACAACAATTGAACCAGCAACAGTTGTTTTTCTTCATCTGTTCCACTTCATCTGGCTCTCATGTCATTACTAACACTCCCTCCCTTATTTTACAGAATACTTTGTCCACAATTTTAAACTTTATTAATACCAACATCAAAAACATAGCAAATAGGAGGCATTAAAAAAAATACAATAAAAACATGAGTTACTAGTAGTAATGGGCGAGTAGCATCGTTGTTCGGGTCTCCCCAAGCATGCTCTGGTGATCTCCAAGTATTTTGGCATGCTCGGAGATTTAGTTTTTGTAGTCTCAGCTGCATGATTTGCAACTTGTAGACAGGCTGAATACATGTGGGAATTCCTTAACAAACAGGCATTCCACACATGTATTCAAGCTGTCTAGCAGTCGTAAATCATGCAGCTGAGACGGCAAAAACGAAATCTCCAAGCATGCCAAAATACTCGGAGACCACCCGAGCATGCTCGAACAATGAGTATACTTGCTCATCACTAGTCACTAGTAAATACTGTTTTATAGAAAAGGGCTTTAATCATTGTGATCATTTATCCCTATCGGTCTCAAACCTTCTATTTTTTCAATAAATATATTTATTTTTATGTTTTTATCCTGGGTTTTGTCTGTTCAGTGGCCAGTGTGAACATGCGCTTATATGCTTCATGCACACCAACTTATATTCCAGTTCATCTCTTCAGTTATTTCTTTTCTAAGTAACATTTTATGTCCATCACCACCTTCTTTAGGTAGTTTCTGAAAATGTAAATCAATTGATGCTGGTATAGCATGAAAGAAAAGTTTTTCTGTATTTGTCAGCAACGAGGACACTATTAATCATGTCTAAATCGCTAACTCTTTTTGAGGAAATGCAGCCCTTAACTTGCAAATAACCCCCACAATAATTCACTTTTGACCCACAGACACTCATTAATGTACCATTCTCTGGCCATTTGCCTAACAAGTGGCCTTTTTCTATGTTGAAAGTATGGAATGTGAAGACAACATTTCCATGAAAGCAACTTTTGTCCATTTTTTTCCAAATAGTAAATGATTGTAGCTGGGTCCTATTTGTAGCTGCCAGTTCTGAGTTGATGGCACTGCTGGACATCTTCAGATTTTGAAAGAAATTAAACATCATGTGTCTTTCATCTGCTGACCTAAGATTCCTTGGCTGACCACTGCAACTTACAACCTTCAACACTGCCCAGTTCTTTTTGCATCTTAAAAATAGCTTGATCAGAATTTCTTGAAACTCCAGTCTGCTTTAAAATCTTTGTCTGGTAAAAACCATGCTGATGCGGTAAAACTACCTTATGTCTTATTGGTGTACTCAGTTTTTCCATGGTCCATGAGATATGACATGAATATGTCCAAAACAAGCTCACTTTTTAGCAGTTTGCTGTTTTTTACCCAGTATTAAGGGTCCTAAACAGCTGTTTCAGTTAACAACTGATTTAACCTACAAATATAACTGACGAACATTATCACCTGCTTAATATAATTGGTGACACAAACATCAGACTATAGTCCTATAAAATCCATGAATTTATGCAAGTGACAAGAGAATTGATGCTGCTTTGAAGGCAAAGAGTGGCCATACCGAATATTGATTTAGATCTCTCTTTTGTTCTTTCACTTTCCATTTTGTTAAATGAAAATAATAAACTATTAACC
This sequence comes from Dendrobates tinctorius, assembly GCF_039654945.1. NCBI lineage: Eukaryota > Metazoa > Chordata > Amphibia > Anura > Dendrobatidae > Dendrobates > Dendrobates tinctorius. The sequence goes on along the minus strand of NW_027361971.1, from coordinate 1,933,482 downwards.
CTTCGCTTTTTTTAAAAGCATTCATTCTTTGCAGCGTCTTTCCACACCTGCCTAAATCATCAGTATTATACTGTATGTCACTTTTTATAAAAACACTGACTTAAAAGCTAATTGGAAAATAAATTGTGTTGTGAAGTCTACAATTAAGTCCTTGTTAGTGACAAAAAAGAGTAAGCTCATAACAGCAAGCAGACATGTTAAGAGGACCTTATTGCATGAGAATAACTCTGGCAGCACAGCTAAGGGCAGAAGACAAGGAGGAGTCCCAGGGAAGTTATAAGTGAAGGTTGTAATTGGCAGGAGACGGGGGAAAATTTCCACTTTCATCCCAAGTCTCAGCTTCCATAAACAACTCATAGGAACACAGGGAAAGGAGCTCATCAGAAAGGAAAGAGAGAGCGTGACAGAGGAAAAGGAAAAAAAGATTGCAGCCAAATAAAGGGGGAAGAATTTTCTTTTTACTAAGAAAAAAATAGTGTGAAATTAAGTTGAGGGTGTAGAGAGAAGAGATTTCTTGGTGACCTGAGAAAGTCACATCAGTTTGTTGGACTCACATGCTCTACTGTATGCTATTAAAAAAATACAGTATAAAGCAGTGTTCAGATGTAAACTTTGCAAGGTACCGGAAGAATCGACTTGCCACACAACCTTAAGGATACTGGACTAAAGTTACAGAAAGAGCTTATAAGGTAAATGCATTACTATGTATTACATTTTAATTGTGTATTATGTCAGACCCCAAACCATTAATTGTTCAAGAATTCAGGACTGAAAGCTTACTTATTCTTAAAATCACAAAATCAGAATTTGTTTCCTAATTGTAATAAACCATAAAAATTGCTTAGGATTTTAAATATTGCATATCATAATATGTTGTAAATCTATTATATTTAAACGTAAATGCTTGCTTTCATGTTCGTTCATCTACTCAAACTGCAATGTATATTTTACATTTGTCTCCCTTACTACGGTATATGCCCCTTCTTTTAACATCCATACGTATTTTGATTCCACTGATCCTGATCTGATAACTCAAATTATACTTGCTTTCAGTATATGGCTTCCAGTATAAACAATGTCAAGTCTTGTTACATTTTGAAAAATTGCTTTCTGTGTCAAGTAATGATTTTTACTTTTTCTCCCTAAGGTGACCACAATGAAGTTCATTGCCATTATTCTTTTGTTCTCCCTCTTTGAGGTCTCATGGTCACAATATTATGAATATGATTCGCATTGGTGGATTTCTTATTTGCACAGTCAACAGTACAGCTATGGTCCCTCTTATGATTATGATCCAGATCCCCCAAGGACATCTGGCAGTGACTGTCCTCAGGAGTGTGAGTGCCCCCCAAGTTTTCCCACTGCTTTATATTGTGATGGACGCAATCTGAAATATTTGCCCTATGTTCCATCTCGTGTTAAATATGCCTATTTTCAGAACAATCAGATTACTGCTATTCCAGATGGTGCTTTTGACAATGCCACTGGACTAGTGTGGCTGGCTCTGCATGGGAACCAGATTTTGAGTGATAAAGTTGGCAGAAAGATTTTCTCCAAACTTCGAGGTTTGGAAAGACTTTATATGCAAAACAACAATTTGACCCGCATTCCTAGTGGCCTTCCTCGCTCACTCCGTGAATTACACCTATCCTCAAATCAGATAAACCGAGTTCCCACTAATGCACTGGAAGGGTTGGAAAACCTAACTGCTCTATATCTTCATGAAAACCAGATTCAAGAAGTGGGAAACTCACTGAAAGGTCTGAAGTCTTTGGTGCACTTGGACCTTAGCAACAATCAGCTCCGTAAACTACCAGATTCCCTTCCAGATTCTCTGGTGCAGATGTATTTAGAATACAATCAAATGAGCTCTGTGCCAAATGATTATTTCAAAGCTTACCCAAAACTACAATATGTTAGGATATCACATAACCAACTTACCAGTGATGGGTTGCCCGGAACCACATTCAATATGAGCAGCCTCGTGGAACTAGACCTCTCTTATAACCAACTTCATCGTATACCACCAGTTAACACCAACTTGCAGCACCTGTACTTACAAGGGAACCAGATTGCAGGTAAGAATAATTGTCCATGTAGATGGATGCACTCTAACAATGCTTACTTGTTGGCTATTGCTTTGCTTGTTTGGTAACGCCAGGGTCCTTACAATTTTAGATCTTCAGCTAACTTGAAATGTTTTATATTCTATGACATGACCTATGATTCCAAAAATTTGTTCTTTATTCAAGTTCTCCATCAGATGATTGTTTAAAACTTAAAGAGGTTGTCCAACCCCGAAATCCATTTTTTTTCTAATCTGTGCTGTATTATAATACCTGTATAAAACACCCCTATACATTTTGTTTATTGCTTCTACCTTTTGTTCCTCTTGAATTTCACTTCATTCCATGCAGGTAGCCCCAATGCCAGCCTCAGTGTCAGGAATGCCCTCTGCTCACCCCCGTCACATGTCCCACACATCACATCCTCAGTGGTGACAGAACCGTCACATGTCCCTCACATCACATTCACACTGGTGACAGAAACGTCACATGTCCCCCACATCTAATCCACATTGGTGATCGAGCCATCACATGTCCCTCACATCACATTCACACTGGTGACAGAAACGTCACATGTCCCCCACATCACATCCACACTGGTGACAGAACCATCACGTGTCCCCAACATCACCTCTGACGTAGGAATACTGTGAAGTGAAAAGTCTATAGTCATGTGTGTGCAAGAATGTAAATGTATGTGTGTTTATCTACATACATATCTCCTAAAAACCTCCTAATACACCTCAGCTGCTGCAGAACTTCATAATTCTTTCTTCAGCTGTTGCAAAACCTCACAATTCTCACATTAGCTACTGTAAGGGTGTGTGCACATGCTGCGGATTCTGCTGCGGTTCCGCAGCGGATTTGGCCGCTGCGGGTTCGCAGCAGTTTTTGCTGCAGTGTATAGTACCGTTATTCCCTATGGGAATACAAAACCGCAGTGCAGACGGTGCGGATTTTTACGCGCGGTTTTCCTGCGGTTTTGAAACCGCAGAAAGAATTGACATCTCAATTCTTTCTGCGGATTCCGCTGCGGTTTGCCATCTCCTCCATTGTGGAGATGAAAAACCGCAGGGCAAAACTGCAGATCAATCCGCAGGTAAAACCGCAGGTCTTTTGACCTGCAGATTTAACTGCGGATTTTACAAAATCCACACGGCCAAATCCGCACCCCAATCCGCAGCGTGTGCACGTACCCTTAAGCTTCATAATGCACACCTCAGCTGCTGCAGGACCTCATAATACACCTCAGCCGCTGCAGAACCACCTGATAATACACTTCAGCTGCTGCAGAACCTCATAATACACCTCAGCTGCTACAGAACCTCAAAAAACACAAATCAGCTGTTGCAGAACATCATAATACATACCTTAGTTGCGGTAGAACAACATATTACCCTCCTCAGCTGCTGCAGAACCTCATAATACACACTTCAGCTACTGCAGAACCTAATAATTCACACTCAGCTACTGTAGAACCTCAAAATACACCTCAGCTTCTGCAGAACATCATAATATGCACCTCAGCTACTGCATAACCTAACAGTCCACACCTCAGCTACTGCAGAACCTCATGATACACATTCAGCTGCAACAGAACCTCATTAAACATCTTAGCTGTTTTTGTTGCTTGAAATTGATGGATTTGGTTTTATTTCCACATTAAGCCATTACATAGTGATCTGGAGATAGCAGTATATAATGTATGACTATGAGGCTTCCAAATTTCTTTTTCCACACAGTAAGGAACCTGATAGCTGATATCTCCTGCCCGAGATCCTGGGAAGAATGAATCAAACATTATAGCCTCTATAACTGCAGCAGTGTATGTTTTACTATGAGGCTGCCGTGTTTCCGATAAAACATACATTTAACATTTGTCCAGCGACTACCATGACTAGCTCGAGTCCGATCCCCTGTGTCTTCTCTCTGCTTTGATTTCCTAGAATGTCAGGTGCTCGCCTGTGTTTATAATTCTGAGAGAAGCAGAGGGAGTGTCAGTCTTCATATTGTCACAAGTATACAAATCGCATGCGAGCGATCACGTGATGGCTAGAGGTGAGAGACTTTGCCTTTTTTCGGGTCGAGTCGGGTTTCATGAAACCCGACTCACAAAAATCCGGTCGAACGAAATCGGCCGATTATTGTGAAAAGTCGAAGGCCGACTGAAACACGAAACCAAGTGCAAGTCAATGGGGAAGCAAAGTCGGCAGGAAGTGGAGGACAGGAAACACACCTACAGTGCCCTTTTGAATGCCAAAAACATCAATTCTGATTACTGAAGCTTTTCAACCTTAATTTACTTCATAATACTAGTTACACACTGAAAAATGGGGGTTATTTGGCTAAATTTGTGGGGGGGTAGGGCTGGCTCCAGGTTTTTATGTGCCCTGGGCCAAAGAGCGCCCCTTTAACACATACCACAACTCATGATGCTCCGATACCGCAGAGAAATAGTGGCATAGTACAATGAAAAATACTTCACTTTTTACATCTCATGACTGATATCCATTTTTAATAGCTCCAAAAACGGACAGTATATTACTCCATACAGTATTATGGCCACCGCATAGTGCACTATACAGAGTAATGAGGCCCATCTATTTCTCCATACAGAATCATTGGTCCCATATAATGTTTGAAACAGTATATGATGAGCTCCACATAATGCTACAGTATATGTTGGTCCCCATGGATGAAGCTCCACTGTGTTATGGGCCCAAATAATGCTCCATATATAATGGGCCCCATTTCTAATGCTCCAGTGTATAATGGGCCCTGTAAAAGCTGCTCCAGTGTCTGATGTCCACCTTTGGAATGCTCCAGTGTATGGTGGGCCCCATATGTCATTCTCCAGAGTATAGTGCTCCCCAAAAATTGCTGTCCCAACATTGAAAACAATTAAATAAGTCTCCTCGCTAAGGAATCCCTGTACTAGTCTGGACTCCTTGTCGTCCCCATCGTCTATCTCACTGCACTTGGCTGTTTAGGCAGAGGGCGTACAGACGTGATGTCAATGCGCTTTCTGATCAGACTATCACTGTCAGTAAACACGGAAGATATCATGGCGGTGGAGCAGGGAGAGGTAAGTATTTCAACTTTTCAAGTGCTGTGATCCTGAGCAAGCAGGGGGGGCCCACTCTTTGGCGACGGCAGTGGCACAGTAATAGTACGGTGGTGTGTGGCGGTGTGTCTGACAGCGGGTGGGGTTGGGCCCTCCAGGTGGGCCCTCCCTCCCACCAGCAGAGACACTTTTGCGTACTATGAGGGGCCCTGTGCCAGAGCCGTCGCCCATGAGTATGCTCCCCCCACCAGCTCAAGGAACCTGAACTTTCATCTGCACCTTCCTCTTTGTCACCGTGTAAGGTGGTATAGTATGCGGGAAGGGGAACCTGAGTTTCCTCTGGGTAAGATTCTGGCTGTGTAGAGTGTGAGGGGAATGCAGTGGTCTGGGTCAATGTACCAGCAGAATCATTTAGCAGTGGCTGGGCATCAGTGCACTTGTGGCGTCCCCAGGAGTACGGTCACCACAGTGGCATTACCTTCCTCCTAGGGAGTGTGATGTCATGCTTTGGAGCAACGAAGGATCTCTCTAGCAGTCAAACCAACACACAACACATTTCCCACTCCACGCCAGCAGGGAGACCTCTGAACATGACTGCTGAGGAGCTGCTCTCTGTGGTCGGGAGGAGGTAAGTTAGGCCATTCTGTGCAGGGAAGGGGAAGTGTGTGGACGTGAGAAGTGGAGCTGGAGGATGATCAGAGTTAAGGCTCACTCCTAGCTGGAGCACATGGTCCGGATTCCTGTCTCCGAGTTTGTAGGGACACTGACGTTCCTGCAGCAGAATCCGGAGGAAGTAGCAGCTGTAAATGCTCTGTACCCAACTGAGGCTCGGAGGCCCCAGCATCGACATGTGTGAGACAGAAGGAAAAGGCTACGGCTGCCAACCATGCGAGAAAGTTCCAAAAGAGAGTCAACAGGGGGAACTTCATTGAACTCAGCACTGCGAGTACCTCAGATAAGCGCTAGAACGGAGGCCACACTACCTATCTGCAGAGAGAAATCCAAATTGGCTTCCAGGCTTACCAACTCCTTCTCCATCTGTACTCTGGGTCCTGGACAGCACCTACCAAGCACAGGTAAAGGAACTGCACGACTGTGTCTATCATCTTTCTCCTGCCCCTGGCACACGGCTCAGCTACATCCTGCACTGCACACCATCTCCCAACTCTTTCATCTGCCCTGCGACTACGGCCCTACCTGTGCAGGTCTTCTACATCTTAGCTGCACCACAACATCTGTCCCACAGAAGCGACACTGCAGCGCTGGTCAATCTAATCAAAAATCAGAGGTGGCGTCACGTATCATTCACCTATAAACGTAATTCACCCCTTTCCATGGACGCCCAGGGCCACGGAACGGGTCACCACCACCGTGACACATCCCTGTGAGATTCCGGCCCAGTACCGATTAACCCCACTGCCCTGGCTGGCCACCCACACTCCATGTCAGATTCATCTTGGACTGGGGAATTCACGATTTGACTTGATAACCCAGGCATGGTATGATAGAAAGAGCTACATGGACTAATGTGAAGTGTGGCCTGCTGCCTCATTCAGTTTGGGTGGGGGTGCAGGACACAAGGAAAGGGGTTCTTCCTGACTAGGAGCCAGCACTTGACCACTCAGTGCTTGCATTTTTTGAAACTTCAGAAGAGGCGGGCATATTTGATGGAGTCTGTTTCGGCAATGTAAGCCAAAACCAGTTGCTCATGCTCCGCCTTTAAAAGAGGTTAACCTACTCCCAGAAAAGGTATCATTCCAGGCGTTCCGGAGCCAGACCATGACGCAGGCTCAACACCTCCTGCCTTAGCTGCTATTGTGCTTTTGCCACTACCAGCAGATGCACCACCACCATCATCACCAGCTGGACCCCCGTGCCCATGTCCGCGGCCTCTTCCACCAAACTTCAAAATTTTGCACAAAATAGACACAATATAACATCAGATATATGGCACTGTATCAGAAATGTACAGCTCTATTCAGTCAAAGGATAATTGTCAATCTCCATATATATTGCATCAGTCACACAGAGACGCTCACAGGCTCAGCATGGATTAGACAAGAATATAAAAAGTAGACAAAGTGTACAGTATCATCAGATAGCAGGTATATATAGCATAATTTAAACATTAACAATGTACGTCTATATATCAGGAGTAGTGTTGAGCCACCACGCTAGTGTTTTGATTCGTCACACAGGAGGCAAGTTCGTCGAATGTTCGTCGAACCCCATTGAAAACAATGGCAGGCAAACACAAACACATACAAACACATAGAAAACAATTACAAAACACCTTAAAAGGTGTCCCAAAGCAGAGAAAATGCTCAGAAGACAAAAATTACATATGGAAAAGGGCAACTACATTTAGAAAAGAGTTGGAGGAGTAAAAGGAGGAGGTGGAGGAGACACAGATATAGTCTTGTCATTCCCTTATGAAGTCAAGAAAGGCTGGAATAAAAATGTAAAATACCAACCAAAAAAAAAAAATTCTGAAATCGAACACGATCATATACCGTCGGACTTCCCACCAATAAATTATGCCAACTGGCAATTGGGCGGCGTTATTCCCACGAACCTCCAAACAGCGTCCATGAAGGCAAAGTGTTTGCTTTCCAGGGGCAGTATGATTGCAAAGCTGAACCTTAAAGGAATGTCCAAAAGGGCACCACCAGGATTGGAGCCTGCGGCTTAATTGAACTCCACCCGGGAAACCACAACCATGCCACTTCAAGAAAAGATGCACATATTGAAAGCTTTGTCAATTGTGTGTGTGGTGTGGTATGTCCGTTTGTAGTTGTGCTAGCAATTTGTCAGCTTTATTCCATTAACGAACGAGACTCCGGCATGCCCCCGCGGTACGCGTCAAGCTTACTTGAGGGATACGCGAGGCTCTGGCACTATCATGGTCTATCATGGCGTTACATGTCCGGGGCTGCATGCGCGCTACACTGAAAGGACCAGCTTTTGTCGCTTACAGGTGCAGATAACCAGCAGAACACCGTTAGTTATGGGGATCTGTGATTCCAATTATTCCCAGCGAACGATGATTTCCCAGTAAGTCCAGGTCAACCGCAATTCCTGAATTAGGCCTAACCGGCATTCCTGAAAAGATGCAAAAAATTACATGTCCAAACCACAGTTGCTGTAGCTTGCTTAACAGCTCGGCAGCCACTCTCAGGCCCAGTATGGATTCAACAAGATTCTAGAAAGTTGATAAAGGGTACAGTTTCACCGGGTAACACGTGTACATGTAGCATAGTTAACACATTAAAAACCTATGTCTATATATCAGGAGGCAGGCTCAGATGGTCTCAGGCCCAGTATGGATTAGACGTGATTGGACAAAGGTGAGAAAGGGTACCGTATCACTGGATAACAGGTATGTATAGCATAGTTTACACATTAAAAACGTAGGTCTATATAACAGGAGGCGGGCTCAGACGGTCTCAGGCCCAGTATGGATTAGACGTGATTGGACAAAGGTGAGAAAAGGTAATGTATCACCGGATTACAGGTATGTATAGCATAGTTTACACATTAAAAACCTATGTCTATAGATCAGGAGGCAGGCTCAGATGGTCTCAGGCCCAGTATGGATTTGACCAGCTTGTACAAAGTTGAGAAAGGGTACATTATCACTGGATAGCAGGTATATATAGCATAGTTTAAATATTTAAAATCTCCATGTTCTCAGTATGGATTAGACAACAATCTAAAAAGTAGAAAAAAGGAAATGTATTTGAAGGGAACACCAGTATACAATTTTGGTGGTATTTTTAAATCTTCATATATATTTCTGTCTCAGTAAGACAGTCCAGACTCTCCGCAATAGGAAATGAGATGCATACAATTACTGACATAAATTCTACTGATTGCAGAAATCTAGGAATTCCTATTCACGGGATAAACTTCCGTCACAATTCTCAGAGGCGATGCAGACCCTCAATTAATTAGTGTGTGGAGACAGCGAAAACCTTTCTTTGTGAAGAAAGTGTTGCTGTATCGCAGTACCGTTGATCCCATCGCCATTACTCATATCCACATAATTTTGATCACAGGGAAAGATGTAAACATGGTGCTCACTGCCTATCATGCTCTGTCACGTAACTTTGGAGTGCAAAAGACAGAAGCCACAGGCCGTAGGCGATTCATTTGGATTGGCATGAGAGGGCACATTTAAAAACATGCGCTGGAATGTCACACGTCTGTGGGTAGGAAAACTGTGAAAGCTGATGAGAAACCACCACTGCAACTCATTGTGAGTCGATGTCCATAAGAAATGGAAGCCATTGATCATCTGAAGCTAGATCCCGGCCAGCGGGATAGGGCATAGCTACGTCTTAACCATCATCTTCTATCAGTTCCCCAAATTTGTAGTGGCAGTCCCAGTGAAGGATTTGACAGCCCAGACTACACAGCAGAGGAGAAGGGAGTGGTGAACATTGCAAATGCTGGGGCCCTGCCCAAGCAAGAGGGGCCCACTCGTGGGCGTTGGTACTGGCACTGGGCCCCTCATAGTACGGCGGTGTGTCTGACGGCGGGTGTGCACCCCCACCATCAGAGACACTTGATTGCACTATGAGGGACCCTGTGCCAGTGCCCGCGTCCAAGAGTCGGCCCACCCACCTGTCCAGGGCAACGGCACTAGCACGGTTGCGTGCGCTAGGTGGTGACCCCGGCCATGGGGGGGAGGCAGCCCAGTTAGGGAGGTTTACAAAATGGCATATGTTGATGTGGGACATTCACCTGCTGCTAAAGGCAAATTTGGTCAAGTCCCAGGAAGAGGCGGACCAAAGAAAGCCATTTTTCTGTCAACCTATGTGTCATCAGGGTAAGGTGTGACAAAATCCTTGGAAATCCATGCATGGTTCATTTAATGAAGGTTAGATCATCCACATTTTGGGTCGACAGACGGGTCCTTTTTTCTGTCAGGATTGATCCAGCAGCACTGTAGACTAGAGTTGAGCGAAACGGGTCGAAAAATTTCAAAAGTCGCCGACTTTTGGCAAAGTCGGGTTTCATGAAACGAAACCCGACCCTAGGATGAGGTCGGCCACGAGGTCGGCGACTTACGCGCCAAAGTCGCATTTCAAAAGTTTGTTTTGCGCTCTTTTTCAGCCAATCAGGATCCACGGACACTGTGGGCAACGTGATGACATAGGCACGGGTCACCACCATCTTTCAGAAGGGCATGCAAGTGATTGGCTTGCTTTGGTGGGCGTCACAGGGGGTATAAAAGGGCGTGCACGCTGACCGCCATCTTACTTCTGACGATCTTAGCATAGGTGTCATGATCCAGTGTTGGATCTGGCGGTATTAAAAGCACAAAGTGAACCTTTTTTACTTTGGTTGAGTTCAAAGGTGTTTTGACTGTCCCCGGTGGTGGTTAGCGGTATCGCACCTTAGGTTTAGGTTAATGTTCACTTAATTAGGGATCAGGTGTGACTCCCTATAAAGGTGTGCTTAGGGGGTTCACTCACGTCTGGTGATATTTCTTTCTGAGTTGTTGGAGAGCCTGGTGGAAGGATGGAGCGGGATAGGAGTCCTGCGCAGTCAGCCATAGAGGATGAGTGCCAGCTAATGGTGTCTGCAGGAAGGACTGGCATGGCTTGGTGGAGTCGCAGTTTATGGTGTCGGCGGGAAGTGTGGGCATGGCTTAGAGGAGTGGCGACTAGGAAGAGAGTTGCACTCAGCATGTTCGACTTGGTTGCTGAGAACTGGACTCGAGCATGCTTGGATTCTTGGCAGAGGCTGGACTCATCTTGGGACTCTGTGTACTGGACTGCTGCAAGTGGTGATGGACTCTGCTCCCAGGCTGCACGATGGTGACGGATCCAGTTATGTGATGGATCAGGGTGGAGGAGAAGATGCACATAGGTGGTGGGCTCTGTTGCTAGGAGCGCACGCAACAGAGCAAAGATAAGTGGTGTTTCCCCTGTATTGTCTCTTTCCTCATGTGTGTTATTAGTGCAGTGGTGGGATTAGTTTCCGCACCGACCTATTCCCTAGTGAGGGTTTAGGTTCAGGGCGAGCTAGGGCGTTGAGGTACGCGTGCGGCGCCCGGTGCGAAACCGGCATAGGGAACGTTAGGAGTGCAGGGACACTGGCTCAGGGGAGCTCAGGAGGTCTCCAATTCCCTTTTCCCTATTGCAGGGCCCCCCATTGTTAAAGTTACCCAGGTTCCCCCCTTTATTATTTAAATGCGCCTTACTGGAGGCGGTGTTTCCAGATATTGTATGTATAACGTGTAATACCTAAATTCGCCAGGTGGAGGCGGCGTATCCACCTGCACGTTTTTATTATTTAAATGCGCCCCACTGGAGGCGGTGTATCCAGGGTCACGTGTGTTATGGGTTCGCCTTGCGGTAACATCTGCGTCCCGACACACGTGATCATGACAATAGGGAGAGGTTGCTGCTGATTCTGTAGGGAGAGCGTTAGGCAGGGAAGAAGAAAAAAAAAACTGCTTCTGCTGCTAGCGATTGTGCCTGTACAACACACCAGTCACTGTGTGTGCAGTGCAAGGGGAGGCTATATAGTGGTGTATCAGTGGTGTTGGTTGTTGGGCTGCCTTCTAAGGCTTCCTGACAGCTGCATTGCTGTTTACCCACTGCTCTGCAAACTGCTTTTTTAAAAGCAATCCCAATTTTTTTTTTTTTGTCCTGCTGAGGTACTGAGCTGCAAACTGCTTTTTTAAAAGCAATCCCAATTTTTTTTTTTTTTGTCCTGCTGAGGTACTGAGCGTGCATTTTTTCACACCATACAGCGGTGTACGCTCCTCACACAGTACCGTGTAACGGCTGTTATCACAGCCACAGTGAAGCTATCTGTGTCACTCTGTGAGAATAAGTCGAGGACATGTTCCGTTCTTACAGACCTGCACTCTAGGGAGATTCCTACTCTGCCCAATTCTACATACACCTTGTAGTTTGTGATACACTAGCCAATTTCTGCCTGTGACATAGCGCTGTGATATTCAGTGGGCCTCACACAATCCAAAAGTGTCCAGTGTCCACAAGTGTCTGCAGAAATTCAAAATCTCACTTATCCTCTAGTCACTTTGGTCACAGCTGTGCCATCGAGCCTGTGACATAGCGCTCAGATATTCAGTGGGCCTCACACAATCCAAAAGTGTCCAGTGTCCACAAGTGTCTGCAGAAATTCAAAATCTCCCTTATCCTCTAGTCACTTTGGTCACAGCTGTGCCATCGAGCCTGTGACATAGCGCTCAGATATTCAGTGGGCCTCACACAATCCAAAAGTGTCCAGTGTCCACAAGTGTCTGCAGAAATTCAAAATCTCACTTATCCTCTAGTCACTTTGGTCACAGCTGTGCTATCGAGCCTGTGACATAGCGCTCAGATATTCAGTGGGCCTCACACAATCCAAAAGTGTCCAGTGTCCACTAGTGTGAGCAGAAATTCAAAATCTCACTTATCCTCTAGTCACTTTGGTCACAGCTGTGCCATCGAGCCTGTGACATAGCGCTCAGATATTCAGTGGGCCTCACACAATCCAAAAGTGTCCAGTGTCCACAAGTGTCTGCAGAAATTCAAAATCTCCCTTATCCTCTAGTCACTTTGGTCACAGCTGTGCCATCGAGCCTGTGACATAGCGCTCAGATATTCAGTGGGCCTCACACAATCCAAAAGTGTCCAGTGTCCACTAGTGTGAGCAGAAATTCAAAATCTCACTTATCCTCTAGTCACTTTGGTCACAGCTCTGCCATCGAGCCTGTGACATAGCGCTCAGATATTCAGTGGGCCTCACACAATCCAAAAGTGTCCAGTGTCCACAAGTGTCTGCAGAAATTCAAAATCTCACTTATCCTCTAGTCACTTTGGTCACAGCTGTGCCATCGAGCCTGTGACATAGCGCTCAGATATTCAGTGGGCCTCACACAATCCAAAAGTGTCCAGTGTCCACAAGTGTCTGCAGAAATTCAAAATCTCCCTTATCCTCTAGTCACTTTGGTCACAGCTGTGCCATCGAGCCTGTGACATAGCGCTCAGATATTCAGTGGGCCTCACACAATCCAAAAGTGTCCAGTGACCACTAGTGTGAGCAGAAATTCAAAATCTCCCCTGTCCTATAGACACCTTGTACCTTGTTTTACATTACTATATAGTTTGTTGGATTTTGTCTACATTTCTACCAAAAAATGAGGAAGGCTGGTGGAAGAGGCCGTGGAATTGGGCGGGGGTTGGCAGCTGGTAATGATGGTGTTGGTGGTGGATCTGATGGTAGTGGCAAGAGCAAAATAGGACCGAATGCAGGAGGTGTTGAGCCTGCGTCATCGTGTGGCTCCATAAGGCTTCGAAGGCAAAACCCTCTGTTTCTCATCCCCAGAGGAGCGGGGTCTCAAAGAAAAAAAAAGCTTACAGCCCTCCTTAAATGCCCTGAACTCATCCTTGTTACCAGAAAATATATCTGGCACTTTAACCGGGGATTCAGGTGGGATTAAAATGACATCTCTATTCCCCACCTGCTGGAAGCCTGCGGAAAGTACCCCCTGAACTGAGTCCTCAACCCGCCGTTGGGACTGGGCCAGAGCTTGGTGTTCCAAACAAAGCTTCTGCAGTGACTGAGTCAAGCTTTTCACCTGCTCAGATAAAGCACACATTGGGTCCATGCTGCAGAAGTGAGGAGAGAAAAAAAAATTGTAGGCCAGTTATAATGTCAGAGACACCGCACTGAACTTGCTCACTGAGCCAGTGCACGTGTCCTGAGTAAAGCGAACAGTGCTCAAAGCTACCTGTGGAAGGGGCAGCAACCGAATAGATGCGTACTTCAGAGCTGCAGGACCTGAAGCACGTGACTGCTGGGGGCGTGGCCTAAACTCCACAGAGCTAGGAGCTGCAAGACAATTCCTAGCAGAGTAACTGCGAGACAAAGTTACCAAGGGGAATAGACAGTGAGAATAGTCAGGACGTAGCCAATGAGTCACACACAGAGATAGCTGTAGGGTACCAAAGGGGGCGAGCAGAGAGTAGTCAGGTCACATGCAATGAGTCATACACAGATAGTTGCAAGGTACAAGAGGGGCGAGCAGAGAGTAGTCAGGTCACATGCAATGAGTCATACACAGATAATAACGCAGTACAAAATCAACAGGCAAACTCACAACGGGAAACAGAATCGGGTCAGAACCATATAAACAAGCTATAGCAACAAACAGGCACACGGGGGTCAGCACACTAGGCCAATGGCAAAAGTATAACTGGCAGGGATTGAAGCTACCCAGGGGTTTATGAAGCTCTCCCAGAACCAAAAAGAGGCCACAATCATTAACCCCAAGTGTGCAGGTCAAAACCTGCGCAGAGCTCCAGACATTAACCCCCGGTGTGCAGCTCAAAAATCCCGCACTGGGATCATGACAGTACCCCCCTCTCAACGGGGGGCCTCCGGACCCCCAGGCTTCCCCGGGTACTTGGCATGGAACGCCTGAACCAGGCGATCTGCATGTACCGAGCGAGCAGGGACCCATGAGCACTCTTCTGGTCCATATCCCTTCCAGTGGACCAGGTACTGCAAAGAGCGGCGCACCCACTGAGAGTCCACAATATGTCCGACCTCATACTCCAATTGACCCTCCACCAGCACTGGAGGAACAACAGTCTCAGAGTTCTCTTTGACAGATCCTGCTGGTTTCAATAGAGACTTATGGAACACATTAGATATTTTTAAGGAGGCGGGGAGACGCAACCTATATGCCACTGGGTTGACTATCTCCATAATCTCGTACGGACCAATGAACTTTGGTCCCAACTTAACTGATGGTACCTTTAAGTTGATGTTACGCGTGGAGAGCCAAACCTTCTCTCCCATCTGAAACATGTCTCCCGAGGCTCTCTTTTTGTCCGCAAAATATTTGTATCTCCCCTGGGCTCGAGAGATATTACGCTGGACCTCAGCCCAGAGGTCTTTTAACCGTTGAACGGACCCCTCTGCTCCTGGACAACCGGAATCCACCCGAGAAAACTCCCCAAAATGCGGATTAAAGCCATAGTTAATCAGGAATGGCGACATGTTGGTGGACTGACTCACCTGGTTGTTAAAAGCGAATTCAGCCAACGGTAAAGCATCACACCAATCCTCCTGTCTGGCGGAGGTCAGACACGTGAGAATTTGTTCCAGGGATTGATTGGTGCGTTCTGTCTGACCATTACTCTCCGGGTGATATGCCGACGAGAAGGAGAGTGAGATGCCCAATTTCATACAGAACGCCCTCCAAAATTTGGCCACAAACTGCACACCTCTGTCAGACACAACATTCAGGGGTACCCCATGCAATCGGACCACATGCTGCACAAACAATCTTGACAACGTTTCTGCTGAAGGTAATGCTGCCAAGGGAATGAAATGGGCCTGTTTAGAAAACCTATCCACCACCACCCAGATCACGGTATTGCCCCTGGAAGGTGGAAGGCCGGTAATAAAATCCATGGAAAGATGAGTCCATGGCCTATCAGGAACCGGTAAAGGTATGAGTTCCCCAGCCGGTCGGTTATGCGAGCTTTTGGAACGGGCACATATGCCACAAGCAGAAACAAATTCCTTGACATCGGACCTTAATGAAGGCCACCGAAAACCCCTGGCTACTGCCTCTCTAGTGGCCGTGATACCTGGATGAGCACTCAGCCTAGAATCATGAAACTCCTGCAGAAGTCTAGGCCGCAATGAATCTGGAACAAACAGTTTATCGCTTGGCCTGGTTGCCGGAGCTAGGGCCTGAGCCCTTAGGATTTCTTGTTCCAACTCAGTTGAGACCCCCGCCACTACCACCCCTGGGGGAAGAATGGAGGACGGCGGCTCAGGGGGAGACACTGGATCAAAACTTCTGGACAGGGCATCCGCTTTAACATTTTTGGACCCCGGTCGAAAAGTAATTGAGAACTGAAATCGTGAAAAAAAAAGTGACCAACGGGCCTGTCTAGGAGTAAGCCTCTTAGCAGATTCAAGGTATGCCAAATTTTTGTGATCCGTGACAACCGTGATAGGGTGAGCCGCCCCTTCCAAAAAGTGCCTCCATTCCTCAAACGCCAGCTTGACCGCAAGAAGTTCTCTATTGCGTACATCATAGTTTTTCTCAGCTGAAGAGAACTTCTTGGAGAAGAAGGCACAGGGTTTGAGATTGGTAAGGGTGGCCGGACCCTGGGACAGCACAGCCCCCACCCCCACTTCAGAAGCATCCACCTCCACAATGAATGGTTTGGACGGGTCAGGTTGCACCAACACCGGGGCAGACATAAAACATTTCTTAATCGCTGAGAAGGATTCCTTAGCGAGTACAGACCAATTTTTTACATCAGCTCCCTTCTGGGTAAGATCCGTGAGTGGTTTCACCACTTGTGAGAAACCTTTAATGAATCTCCGGTAATAGTTCGCAAATCCTAAGAAGCGCTGGAGCCCCTTGAGATCTCGAGGCTGAACCCAGTCAGCGATCGCCAGCACCTTCTTAGGATCCATACGAAACCCCTCACAGGACACAATCAACCCCAAAAAAGACAGCTCCTGTACAAAAAACGAACATTTTTCCAATTTGGCGAACAATTGGTTCTCCCTGAGTCTCTGGAGAACTGTCTTTAGATGTTGCAAGTGAGATTGACTGTCCGGGGAATACACCAAAATATCATCCAAATAAATAATAACAAAACGGCCTATCAGATCAGAAAACACAACATTGATGAAATTTTGGAAAATAGCGGATGCATTAGTTAACCCAAATGGCATTACCAGGTTCTCAAAGAGTCCTTCTGATGTGAGGAATGCCGTTTTCCACTCGTCCCCTTCCCGAACCCTTATCAGATTGTAGGCCCCCCGCAGATCTAACTTGGAGAACCATTGGGCCCCAGCTAACTGGTTACATAAGTCTGGGATGAGGGGAAGCGGGTAAGAGTTCCTAACCGTTATCTTGTTCAGTTCCCGAAAGTCGAGGCACGGCCGCAAACCACCATCTTTTTTCTTCACAAAGAAGAACCCTGCTGCCACAGGTGACACAGAAGGCCTGATATGCCCTTTGCGGAGACTCTCAGCTATGTACTCCTTCATGGCTTGGCGCTCAGGCCCAGACAAATTGAACAATCGAGCGTTAGGTAACTTGGCTCCGGGTACTAAATCAATGGCACAATCATAGGGTCTATGTGGTGGCAGCGCCTCAGCCTCACTTTCGGAAAACACGTCTTCGAAATCTTTCAGGTACTCCGGAATACCTTCCAAATCGACAGACGACACAGACACGGATTTAACAGCGTTAACAAGATGTCCCCGGTTACCACATTTATTATTGCATCCCCATTGAGTGATTTCCCCTGTAACCCAATCAATGGTAGGATTATGGCGTTGAAGCCAAGGCATCCCCAGTACCAGACCTGCAGGCAAGTTATCTAGCACCAGACAACTTAGTTTCTCCACATGAGTGGAACCCACTTTTAGAGAAAAAAGTTCAGACCTGCAACAGATACCGTCTTGGTTAAGAGGAGATGAGTCAATTGCCACAAGTTTAACAGGATCATGAAGCCTGACTGTCCCTATCTTATTAAGAGTCATAACCTTGGTATCAATCAGGTTCACAGTCGAACCGCAGTCAATAAAAGCAGTAGTCTGAACAGGACCATAACCAAGTTCCAGTTCCACCTGCAGCACCATTTTTGCACATGAGGAAAATTGTACCTGAAGGTCTGGGTAGCCTCCTCGATTACTACCCAGACCTAGTCGTTTCCCGCCATCTTGGAGGATGACGGACAGGAGGGGCAGTCCTTCTTCCAATGTCCAGATTTCCCACAATAGAAGCACAACTGCTTTTCACAGCGGCGTCTTCTTTCCTTTCCCTCACAGGTGACAGCGCTCACCTCCATAGCCATAGGAAGAGACTGGGTCTCATCTCCACTGAAGAATAAGGGCGATTCCCGTTGCATAATGCCTCTAGCCCGCAGCCTGCGATCCATGCGAACCGCTTGGACCATGGCATCCTCCAGGGAGTCAGGCGGAGGATGGAGTGCCAAAGCATCCTTCAGACGTTCACACAGGCCTCTGTGGAACAGCCCCCGAAGGGCGGCATCACTCCAGGAAATCTCCGCTGCCCAACGTCTGAATTCAGTACAGAACCATTCAGCCGAGTGCTCCCCCTGACAGACACTCATTACTTTGTCCTCAGCCAACCGCACTCTATCAGGCTCATCATAAATAAGCCCTAAGGCTTCAAAAAATGCATCCACAGACATTCTCTCAGGGGCAGAAGAGGAAAGCGAGAACGCCCAGGCTTGTGGGGACCCCCTAAGCAGGGACATCACCACGCCCACCCTCTGTTTCTCATCCCCAGAGGAGCGGGGTCTCAAAGAAAAAAAAAAGCTTACAGCCCTCCTTAAATGCCCTGAACTCATCCTTGTTACCAGAAAATATATCTGGCACTTTAACCGGGGATTCAGGTGGGATTAAAATGACATCTCTATTCCCCACCTGCTGGAAGCCTGCGGAAAGTACCCCCTGAACTGAGTCCTCAACCCGCCGTTGGGACTGGGCCAGAGCTTGGTGTTCCAAACAAAGCTTCTGCAGTGACTGAGTCAAGCTTTTCACCTGCTCAGATAAAGCACACATTGGGTCCATGCTGCAGAAGTGAGGAGAGAAAAAAAAATTGTAGGCCAGTTATAATGTCAGAGACACCGCACTGAACTTGCTCACTGAGCCAGTGCACGTGTCCTGAGTAAAGCGAACAGTGCTCAAAGCTACCTGTGGAGCGGGCAGCAACCGAATAGATGCGTACTTCAGAGCTGCAGGACCTGAAGCACGTGACTGCTGGGGGCGTGGCCTAAACTCCACAGAGCTAGGAGCTGCAAGACAATTCCTAGCAGAGTAACTGCGAGACAAAGTTACCAAGGGGAATAGACAGTGAGAATAGTCAGGACGTAGCCACTGAGTCACACACAGAGATAGCTGCAAGGTACAAGAGGGGCGAGCAGAGAGTAGTCAGGTCACATGCAATGAGTCATACACAGATAATAACGCAGTACAAAATCAACAGGCAAACTCACAACGGGAAACAGAATCGGGTCAGAACCATATAAACTAGCTATAGCAACAAACAGACACACGGGGGTCAGTACACTCGGCCAAAGGCAAAAGTATAACTGGCAGGGATTGAAGCTACCCAGGGGTTTATGAAGCTCTCCCAGAACTAAAAGAGGCCACAATCATTAACCCCAAGTGTGCAGCTCAAAAATCCCACACTGGGATCATGACACTGACCCTGATGAGACTCAGGTGCCCCTTCCCGCACACTATACCACCATACACGGTGACACAGAGGAAGGTGCACATGACATTGAAGAGGAGGTGATGGATGACCCAGTTGTTGACCCAGATTGGCATCCATTGGGGGAAGAGGGTGCTGCTTCCAATAGCTCAGATGAGGAGCATCCACAGCAGACATCGACATCGCAACAGCTGTTATCTGGCAGGCCCGGAGCACTCCAAAGACAGGTTCCAAAAATCAAAAGAGTTGCTGGACAGCTTGTCCAGAGGGTCAAAACATCACAGCGTGCTAGGCCGCAAAATGTCTGCCAAAGTAGGAAGAGTGCAGTGTGGCACTTTTTTGAACAAAATCCTCATGATCAGGCCAAGGTTATCTGTAAGAAGTGCGCAAAGACCTTTAGCCGAGGGAAAAATCTGAAAAATTTGAATACCAGTTGCATGCTTAGACATTTAACCAGCATGCACTTGCAAGCGTGGACACAACACCAAACCTCAAGTGCCACATGTGCAACTGATCACAACGAAGGTAGTCAGCAACGCTACATTGTTTCCCCCACTGTAAGCCCACCGGTTAGCACAGCAGCAAATGTTGAGGTGTCGTTGCAAGGCCACAGCAGTCAGGGAATCCCACTGTTATATCAACGAAAGACTGATTCTAGGCCATCAGAAAGAACACCAACTCCATCACCATCATCAACCCTCTCTCAGTCCGCCCTGTCCACCGCTACTTCCACCATATGCAGCTCTCAAGTCCAGCTCACCCTCCCAGACACTATGAGTAGGTCAAGAAAGTACTCAGTCTCTCATCCGCGTACACTGGGTTTGAACGCCCACATTGCCAAACTAATCTCGTTTGAGATGATGCCCTTTCGGTTGGTGGAAAGCGCAGCTTTCCGCGAACTCATGGCCTATGCAGTACCACGCTATGACCTACCCAGTCGCCACTTCTCTCGCAAAGCCATCCCAGCCCTCCACCATCATGTGAAAGACCGCATTGTCCATGCACTCAAGCAGTCAGTGAGCGGAAAGGTGCACCTCACAACTGATGCATGGTCCAGCCGGCATGGCCAGGGCCGTTACGTGTCCATCACTGCGCACTGGGTTAATGTGGTGGATGCAGGGTCCACAGGGGACAGCGGTGGTGGGACAGTGCTGCCTAGCCCACGGTATAGGAAACAGTTGGCTGTAGGCGTTCGACCCTCCTCCTCCTCCTCCTCCAGAAGCGAAAGCTCATCCACAGAGCGCAGTCGTATGAGCACTCCATCTGCAGCTGCCACTGTTGCACACGAGGTGTCCCCCTATCGAGCAGCTAGTGGAAAGCGTCAGCAGGCTGTGTTGCAGATGATGTGTTTGGGCGACAGACACACTGCCGAGGTGCTGGCCGAGTACTTGAAGCGACAAACTGAGTCATGGCTGGGCAGTGTACATCTTGAGGCAGGCAAGGTAGTTAGTGATAACGGCCGTAATTTTGTGGCAGCCATAGCCCTTTCAAAACTCAGCCACATACCTTGCTTGGCTCACACCTTGAACCTGGTGGTGCAGTGCTTCCTCAAAAATTATCCGGAGTTAACAGCCCTGCTCCAGAAGGTGCGAAGACTGTGCGCGCACATCCGCCGGTCGCCTGTACACTCCGTTCGTATGCAGAAGCTGCAGCGATTGCTCCACCTTCCCAACCACCGCCTCATTATCGACATTGCAACAAGGTGGAACTCCACCCTGCACATGGTGGAGCGGCTGTGCGAGCAGAGGCAAGCCATAATGCATTTGTGGGAGGATACACGGCCAGGCACTTTGAGAGCAGACATGGAGTTGACAGGTGTGCAGTGGTCGAAGCTGAAAGACCTCTGTAAAGTCCTTCAGTGTTTTGAGGAATGCACACGGCTGGTAAGCGCAGACGACGCCATCCTAAGCATGAGCATCCCACTTATGTGTCTGCTCATGCAAACTTTGACGCACCATAAGGAGCAGGCTTCTGCAGCCAATGATGATGAGGAGGAGGGAATCCTTGATGACATTCAGCCATTGTCTGCTCAGGGACCTCTCCTGGACGAGGTGGAGGAAGAGGAGGAGGAGGATGATGGGGATGATTACTTAGGGGAGGAGGATGCATCTCGTGGGGCAAGTAAAAATGTTGGCGTGGCAAGGTCTTGTACAGGGTTGGTGCGTGACTGGAGGGATGTGGATTTGCCAGAAAGTGCTCCTCCAACCAGGACTCGCAGTGCATCATTGACACCGGGAACATTGGCCCACATGTCAGATTATGCCTTGCAGATCCTAAAAAGGGACCCACGCATTGCCAAAATGATGAACGATGACGACTACTGGTTGGCCAGCATCCTGGATCCACGCTATAAAGGCAAATTACAAAACATCATGCCACAGGAGAACCTTGACCTAATATTGGCTAATAAACAAGCAACTCTGGTAAATCGGTTGCTTGAGGCATTCCCAGCACACAGCAGCGGTGATGGTTCTCACACGAGCCGTACGGGCCGGTGTCAGCTTGGCAGAGGTGTTCGTGGTGCACACAGCAGAAGTGGCGTTGGAGACAGGGGTTTCATGACAATGTTGTGGACTGATTTTTCAAGTACCGCTCACACAACTGGTAATACTGCATCGATGGAAAGTGACAGGAGACAGCAGTTGTCAACTATGGTTACAAACTACTTTTCCTCCCATATCGATGTTCTCCCACACAGGTCATTCCCCTTTGACTATTGGGCCGCTAAACTGGACACCTGGCCTGAATTGGCACAATATGCCTTACAGGAGCTCGCTTGCCCAGCTGCAAGTGTGCTATCGGAAAGAGTCTTCAGTGCAGCTGGATCAATCCTGACAGAAAAAAGGACCCGTCTGTCAACCCAAAATGTGGATGATCTAACCTTCATTAAAATGAACCACGCATGGGTTTCCAAGGATTTTGTCCCACCTTCCCCTGATGACACATAGGGTGACAGAAAAATGGCTTGCTTTGGTCCACCTCTTCCTGGGACTTGACCTATTTCACCTTTTGCATCAGCTGAATGTCCAACATCAACATATGCCACTTTCTAAAACTCCCTAACTGTGCTGCCCCCCCATGGCCGGGGTCACCACATAGCGCACGACACTGTGCGAGTGCCGTTGCCCTGGACAGGTGGGTAGGCCGACTCTTGGGCGCGGGCACTGACACAGGGTCCCTCATAGTGCAATCAAGTGTCTCTGACGGTGGTGGTGCACACCCGCCGTCAGACACACCACCGTACTATGAGGGGCCCAGTGCCAGTACCGACGCCCACGAGTGGGCCCCCCTTGCTTGGGCAGGGCCCCAGCATTTGCAATCTTTACCTCTCCCTGCTCCTCCGCTGTGTAGTCTGGGCCGTCAAATCCATACTGTGCCTGACACCGTCTGAGCCTGCCTCCTGATGTATAGACATATATTTTGAATGTGTACGCTATCCATACATGTTATCTGGGGATACGGTACCCTTTCTAACCTTTGTGCAATCACGTACAATCCATACTGGGCCTAACACCGTCTGAGCCTGCCTCCTGATGTATAGACATATATTTTGAATGTGTACGCTATCCATACATGTTATCTGGGGATACGGTACCCTTTCTCACCTTTGTGCAATCAAGTGTAATCCATACTGGGCGTGAGAACGGCTGGCGAGCTGTTAAGCAAGCTACAGCACCTGTGGTTTGCACACGTAAGTTTTTCATTTTTTCAGGAATGATGGTTAGGCCTAGTTCCAGAACTGCGGTTGACCTGCACTTACTGGGAAATCATTGTTCGCGGGTAATAATTGTAATCAGTGATCCCCATCACTAACGTTGTTCAGCGGGTTATCTGCACCTGTAAGCGACAAACGCTGGCCTTTTCAGTGTAGCGCACATGCAGCCACGGACATGTAAGGGCATGACACACCAGTTATTGGCCAATCTCATGTGCCAGAGCCTCACGTGTCCCTCTAGTAAGCCGGACTCGGACCGCGGGGCATGACGGAGTCTCGTTCGTTAACGGAATTAAGCTTGCAATGTGTGCATCTGTTCTGTAGCTGGCATGGTTGAGGTTTCCCAGGTGGAGTCGAATTTAACCGTAGGCTCCACTCCTGGTGGTGCCCTTCTGGACATTCCTTTAAGGTTCAGCTTTGCAACCATACTGCCCACGTAAAACAAACACTTTGCCTTCATGTACGCTGTTTGGAGGGTCATGACTCGTGGGAATAACGCCGCCCAATCAGTTAACCTGCTAGAGAGATCGTTCGTTGCTCCCAAGCATGACATCACACTCCCTAGGAAGAAGGTAATGCCACTGTGGCGACCGTACTCCTGGGGGCGACACAAGTGCACTGATGCCCAGCCACTGCTCGATGAATCTGCTGGTACATTGACCCAGACCACTACATTCCCCTCGCATGCTACACGACCTGAATCTGACCCTGATGAAACTCAGGTTACCCTTCCCATATACAGTTCCATCTTACACGGTGACAAAGAGGAAGCTGCAGATGAAAGTGCAGGTTCGGCCCACCCACCATCAGACACACCACCGTACTATCAGGGGCCCTGTGCCAGTGCCGTCGCCAACGAGTGGGCCCCCCCTGCTTGCTCAGGATCACAGCACTTGCAAAGTTGAAATACTATGCAGTGAGATGGAAGATGGGGACGACGAGGAGTCCAGACAAGTACAGGGATTCCCTAGCGAGGAGACTTATTTGATTGTTTTCAATGTTGGGACAGCAATTTTTGGGGAGCACTATACTCTGGAGAATGATAGATGGGGCCCACCATACACTGGAACATTCCAAAGGTGGACATCAGACACTGGAGCAGCATTTACAGGGCCCATTATACACTAGAGCATTAGAAATGGGGCCCATTATGTTTGGAGCATTATTTGGGCCCATAAGACAGTGGAGCTTCATCCATGGGGACCAACATATACTGTAGCATTATGTGGAGCTCATCATATACTGTTTCAAACATCATATGGGACCAATGATTCTGTATGGAGAAATAGATGGGCCTCGTCATGAGATGTAAAAAGTGAAGTATTTTTCATTGTACTATACCGCTATTTCTCTGCCGTATCGGAGCATGATGAGTTGTGGTATGTGTTAAAGGGGCGCTCTTTCGACCAGGGCACATGAAAACCTGGAGCCAGCCCTCCCCCCCCCCCACAGTCTGTAGCCAAATAACCCCCATTTTTCAGTGCGTAACTTGTATTATGAAGTTAATTAAGGTTGACAAGCTTAAGTAAGAAGAATTGATGCTTTTGGCATTCAAATGGGCACTGTTGGTGTGTTTCCTGTCCTCCTCTCACTGCCGACTTTTATTCCCCATTGACTTACATTGGGTTTCGTGTTTCGGGACGACCCCGACTTTTCCCTATAATCGGACGATCTTGCTCGACCCGACTTTTGGAAAAGTCGCGTTTCACGAAACGAAGAGCGACCCTAAAAAACCAAAAGTCGCTCAACTCTACTGTAGACGCTTTCCGATAGCACACTTGCAGGTGGGCAAGCGAGCTCCTGTAAGGCATATTGTGCTAATTCAGGCCAGGTGTCCAGTTTAGCTGCCCAATAGTGAAATGGGAATGACCTGTGAGGGAGAACATCGATATGGGAGGAAAAGTAGTTTATAACCATAGTTGACAAGTGCTGTCTCCTGTCACTTTCAATTGATGAAGTATTACCAGTCGTGTGAGCGGGACTTGAAAAATCAGTCCACAACATGGTCATGAAACCCCTGTTTCCAGCGCCACTTCTGATGTGTGCACCACCAACACCTCTTCCAAGTTGGCCCCGGCCCCTACGGCTCGTGTGACAACCATCACCGCTGCTGTGTGCTAGGAATGCCTCAACCAACCGGTTTACCAGAGTTGCTTGTTAGCCAAAATTAGGTCAAGGTTCTCCTGTGGCATGATGTTTTGGAATTTGCCTTTATAGTGTGGATCCGGGATGCTAGCCAACCAGTAGTCATCATCGTTCATCATTTTGGCAATGCGGGGGTCCCTTTTTAGGATCTGCAAGGCATAATCTGACATGTGGGCCAATGTTCCCGGTGTCAATGATGCACTGCGAGTGCTGGGTGGAGGAGCACTTTCTGGCAAATCCATATTACTCCAGTCACGCACAAACCCAGTACCAGACCTTGCCACGCCAACATTTTCTCTTGCCCCACGAGAAGCATCCTCCTCCCCTAAATAATCATCCCCATCATCATCCTCCTCCTCCTCTTCTTCCTCCACCTCGTCCACGACAGTTCCCTGAACAGACAATGGCTGACTGTCATCAAGGCTTCCCTCCTCCTCTTCCTCATCATCCTCAGCTGCAGACTCCTGCTCCTTGTTGTGCGTCAAAGTTTGCATGAGCAGATGCATAAGTGGGATGCTCATGCTTATGATGGCGTCGTCTGCGCTTACCAGACGTGTGCATTCCTCAAAACATTGAAGGTCTTTTCAGAGGTCTTTAGGTCTTTCGGCTTCGACCATTGCACACTTGTCAACTCCATGTCTGCCCTCAAAGTGCCTGCCCGTGTATTCTCCCACAAATGCATTACGGCCTGCCTCTGTTCGCACAGCCGCTCAACCATATGCAGGGTGGAGTTCCACCTTGTTGCAACGTCCATAATTAGGTGGTGCTTGGGAAGGTGGAGCAATCGCTGCAGCTTCTTCATACGACTGGAGTGTACTGGCGACCGGCGGATGTGTGAGCACAGTCTTCGAACCTTATGGAGCAGGCCTGTTAACTCCGGATAATTAGTGAGGAAGCACTGCACCACCAGGTTCAAGGTGTCTGAGTTTTGAAAGGGCTATGGCTGCCTCAAATTTCCAGCCGTTATCACTAACTACCTTGCCTCACTCAAGATGTAGACTGCCCAGCAATGACTCAGTTTGTCGCTGAAAGTAGTTGGCCAGTACCTCCGCCGTGTGTCTGACGCCCAAGCACATCATCTGCAACACAGCCTGCTGACGCTTTCCACTAGCTGATCGATAGTGGGACACATCGTGTGCACCACTGTCAGCTGCGGATGCAGTGCTCTTGCGACTGCACTCTGTGGACGAGCTTTTGCTTCTGGAGGAGGAGGAGGAGGGTCGAACGCCTACAGCCAACTGTTTCCTGTACCGTGGGCTAGGCAGCACTGTGCCATCACAGCTGTCCCCTGTGGACCCTGCATCAACCACATTAACCCAGTGCGCAGTGATGGACACGTAACGGCTTTGGCCATGCCTACTGGACCATGCATCAGTTGTGAGGTGCACCTTTCCACTCACTGATTGCTTGAGTGCATGGACAATGCGGTCTTTCACATGAAGTTGGAGGGCTGGGATGGCTTTGCGAGAAAAGAAGTGGCAATTGGGTAGGTCATAGCGTGGTACTGCGTAGACCATGAGTTCGCGGAAAGCTGCGCTTTCAACCAACCGATAGGGCATCATCTCTAACTAGATTAGTTTGGCAATGTGGGCGTTCAAACCCAGTGTACGCGGATGAGGGGATCAGTACTTTCTTGTCCTACTCATAGTCTCTGGTAGGGTGAGCTGGACTTGAGAGCTGCATATGGTGGAACTAGCGGTGGACATGGCGGACTGAGAGAGGGTTGATGATGGTGATGGAGTTGGTGTTCTTTCTGATGGCCTAGATTCAGTCTTTCGTTGCAATAACAGTGTGATTCCCTGACTGATTTGCCCTTGCGACGACAACTCAACATTTGCTGCTGGTGGTGTGCTAACCGGTGGACTTACAGTGGGGGAAACAATGTAGCGTTGCTAACTACCTTCTTTGGGAGCAGTAGCACATGTGGTACGTGAGTTTTGGTAGTCCGTCCACGCTTGCAAGTGCATGGTGGTTAAATGTCTTAGCATGCAACTGGTATTCAAATTTCTCAGATTTTTCCCTCGGCTAAAGGTCTTTGCGCACTTCTTACAGATAACCTGTGCCTGATCATTAGGATTTTGTTAAAAAAGTGCCACACTGCACTCTTCCTACTATGGAAGACATTTTGAGGCCTTGCACGCTGTGCTATTTTGACCGTCTGGCCAAGCTGTCCTGCAACTCTTTTGGTTTTTGTAACCCGTTTTTGGACTGCTCCAGGCCTGCCAGATAGCAGCTGTTGCGATGTCGATGCCCGCTGTGGATGCTCCTCCTCCTCTTCTGAGCTATTGGCAGCGGCACCCTCTACCCCCAGTGGATGCCAATCTGGGTCCACAACTGGGTCATCCATCACCTCCTCTTCAATGTCATGTGCACCTTCCTCTGTGTCACCGTGTATGGTGGTATAGTATGCGTGAAGGGGCACCTGAGTTTCATCTGGGTCAGATTCTGGCTCAGTACACTGCGAGGACAATGTAGTGCTCTGAGTGAATGTACCAGCAGAATCATCTATCAGTGGCTGTGCATCAGTACACTCCATGTCAGATTCATCTTTGCCTGGGTAATTCACGATTTGACTTGATAACCCAGGCATGGTATGTGAAAACAGCTTCATGGAGTAATCTGTAGTGTGGCCTGTCGCATTCTTCAATTTTGGTTTGGGTGAATGACACAAGGAAAGGTGTGGTTCATGAACATGAGCCTCCAATGATGACTCAGTGCTTTTATTTTTTAAAACTTCAGAAGAGGAGGCGATAGAGATGGAGGCTGAGTCAGCAATGTAAGCCAAAACTTGTTCTTGAAGCTCCGGCTTTAAAAGCGGTTTACCTACTCCCAGAAAAGGGAGCCTTCGAGGCCTTGTGGAGCCAGATGATGACGCAGGCTCAACACCTCCTGCATTAGGTGCTATTTTGCTTTTTCCACTACCAGCAGATCCACCACCAACACCAACAACATCATTACCAGCTGCCAAGCCCCGCCCACTTCCACGGACTCTTCCACCACTCTTCCTCATTTTTGGGGAAAATGTACCCAAAAAACCACCAACTATATGGTACTGTAAAACAAGGTGTATATAGTAGTGGGGAGAAATGGAATCTCTGTAGACTTCTGGACACATTTGGATTCTGTCAGGCCCTGTTTATTTTACACCGCAATGTGACAGGCAGATTCTGGATGTTGTAAGAAAGGTGGATAGAGGACTGTGGAGAATTGGAATCTCTCTACACTTCAGGACACAGTTGGATTCTGTCAGGCCCTGTGTCTATAACACCGCAATGTGACCGGCAGAAATTGCCTAGTGTATGACAAACTACAAGGTTTATATAGAATTGGGCAGAATTGGAATCTCCCTAGAGTGTAGGTCTGTAAGAACGGACAAACTCCTCGACTTTTCCTTACAGAGTCACACACGTAGATAACTTCAATTTGGCCGTGATAACAGCCATTACATGGTACTGAGAGAGTAGCGTGCACGTACACCGCTGTACGGTGTATGTAAAATTGTCAAGCTCCGTGTTTTTGTATACAGACTGACACACGCTGTCTCTCTCTAGTTTTGAATGTAGTCAAACAGCAAATATACTAAACTGTTTGAAAAACGGACAAAACTATAAGGTGTAGGTCTGTAAGAATGGCCAAACTCCTCGACTTTCCTTACAGAGTCACACACGTAGATAGCTTCAATTTGGCTGTGATAACAGCCGTTACACGGTACTGTGTGAGGAGCGTACACCGCTGTACGGTGTGTGAAAAAATGAACGCTCACTACCTCACCAGGACAAAACAATACAATTTGGATTGCTTTTAAAAAAGCAGTTTGAACACTAGTGTGCACACAGCAATGCAGCTAGCCTTAAAAGGCAGGCTAATCACCACCAGCGCTGCTGAACAAAAGCAAAAATCTTCACCTTTCACTGCACAGTAACTACAGTGAAAAGCGCTAGCAGCAGAAGCAGTTTTTTTTTTTTTGCCTTCCTAACGCTCTCCCTACAGAATCAGCAGCTGCAGCAGCTCTCCCTATTCTGAGATCAGCATGAGTAACATGGCGGTCGGCGTCCCCGCCCTTTTATACCCCCTGTGACGCCACACAAAGCAAGCCAATCACTTGCATGCCCTTCTCCAAGATGGTGGTGACCGCTGCCTATGTCATCACATTGCCCACAGTGTCCGTTCTTCCTGATTGGCTGAAAAAGGGCGCAAAAGCATCTTTTGAAATGCAACTTTGGCGCGATTGTTGCCGACCTCGTGGCTGACCTCACGCTAAGGTCGGGTTTCGCTTCATGAAACCCGACTTTGGCGAAAGTCGGAAACTTTTGAATTTTTTCGACCTGTTTCGCTCAACTCTAGTGATGACCACTCGAACTTGAATGGGAGGTAAACTTCTGTCTTCAGCAGCAGCCACTAAACAATGTACGGAGGTGTGGTGTTCAGCTCTGTAGATTGCTCACATCCTGCCACATCCGGAGAAGCTCACCCGTGGGGGTGCATGTGTTGAACCCCCACCGATCTAATATTGAGTCCTTGACATCTCCTGGCAGAATTAAAATTAATTAATTTAAGCTTACATACTGCTTGATATTTTTGGTTGTATGAAGTGAATTACATATGAATTTGACTTAGGCTAGCCATTCTCATAAGATAACTGGTAGCCAACAACTGTCTCCTCCAGAAGTGTGAAAATTCAGATTGGCCAAACCTGCATAGTTTTGAAAGGGTTACTCCCATGTAAACAATCTATAATATAACGCTGTAAGCGTCACTCTGTTCGAAGCCTTTATAGACTGCGCAAGAGCAATGCGCCTGCGCAGTCTGGCTCCAGACAGAGTGACGCTTCCCCCCCCGATGCCCCAGGAGATCGTAGTGACGCTTCCCCCCCCGGTGCCCCAGGAGATCGCGGTATGCGTAAGCAGGGCCGGCTCCAGGTCTTTGAGGGCCCGGGGCAAAAGAGTCTCAGTGGGCCCCCCTTTAACACATACCATGATTCCTGCCGTGTGGCATCCGTGGTGCCGGCCAAAAACGGACTTGTTTCTTTGTGGATTGCACAAACACGCATGTGATCCACAAGCACACATGCTCTGTGGCAAAACACGTTCATGTGAAGGAGGCTATTGATTAGTAGTGTTACGTATGAAAGAAAGATGAGAAAGAAAGAACAGAGATGGAGAAAGAATGAACCGAGAGAGAGAACAGAAAGAGGGAAAGAAAGGAAGAACAGAAAGAAAAATTAGTGAGAGAAAGAAAGGGGAGAAAGAAAGAACAGAGCGAAAGAACGAACAGAGAAACAGAAAGAAAGAGGGGAAAGAAAGAACAGAGAAAGAAAGAGGGGACAGAAAAAAAGAACAGAGAAAGAGGGGGAAAAAAGGACAGAGGGAGAGAGAAAGAAAGGGGAAAGAAATAAAGAACAGAAAGAGGGAAAAAAATATTGAGGGAAAGAGAAAGAAAGAGGGGAAAGAAATAAAGAAAGAGCAGAGAGAAAGAAAGTGGACAGAAAATACAACAGAAAGAGAGAAAAAAGAGGAGAAAGAAAGAACAGAGTGGTAGAGAGAAAGAAAGAGAGAAAGAAAGAGGGGAAAGAAAGAACAGAGAAAGAAAGAGGGGAAAAAAGAGAGAGAGAAAGAAAGATGGGAAAGAAAGAACAGATAGAGAAAGAGAGGAAAGAAAGAACAGAGAGCGAGAAAGAACAAAGAGAGAAAGAAATATTCTATAAAGATACCATAGCAGCCCAGCTCCCCTTGTAGTGCCCACCTGAGCCTCCCGATGCAGGGCATATCATGATCCATTCACATGGCCGGCATCCCCAATTCCAAGGCGATCCTGCTTTTCGCATTGTCGGAGGAGGACACGGTGATGGATCTGAAGCATTCCCAGAAGTGCCTCCATGGTTCCGTCAAAATCTCCTCACGAAATTACCTAATTTCCGGTCAGCTTCCAGCACGTCACTTCCGGTAGAACGTCACGTGCGAGTTTTAAAGTGCTTCTTTGGGCTCCGCTATGCATTCCTGTGTCCCCGGGAAAAGTAAGCTCCCGGCTGGGGCAGTGTCGCTCTCAAAATCGAGACTGTCCCACTGGATCCAGGATGGTTGGGAGGTATGAATGCTCCCCACCATACACCTCGTACACGCACGGCTCTGCACACATCATACACACACGGCTCTGGTTTGTATGCCTTGTACACACACAGCTCCGCTCCATACACGCGCGGCTTCACTCCGTACACCCCGTACACCCAGCTCTGCTCCACACCGTAAACACACGGCTCAGTTCCGTACACTTTGTATACACAGAGCTCCGCTCTGTACACCTCGTACACACTGGGCTCCACTCCGTACACCTCGTACACACAGGGCTCCGTTCCGTACACCTCGTAGACACACAGGGCTCCGCTCCATACACCTCGTACACACAGGGCTCCGCTCCGTACACCTCGTACACACAGGGCTCCGCTCCGTACACCTCGTACACACAGGGCTCCGCTCCGTACACCTCTTACGCACGCGGCTCCGCTCCGTACACCTCGTACACACACGGCTCGAGGCTCCGCACCGTACATATGCGACTCCACTCCGTACACCTCGTACGCACACAACTCTGCTCCGTACACACACAGCTCTGCTACATCCATCCTGTAAACCCCTCCTGACCCCACACATAAACTTCCCTCATCCAGCACCATGACAACCAGCACCGCAGAGTCCTGCAGACATCGAACCTTCTGATCATGTGACCCCTGACTTCTCCCCTCCTGTCACCTCATCACAGGTCCTGTGCCAGAAGATAACAGCCCAGCAGCGATGACTCATTGCTGGCTGTGGTGGGGTGCATGGGAGGCGTGGCAGCGGGTATCCCAGACAGTGTGAGTGGGCCCCCCGTCTCGCCAGGGCCCCGGCACTTGCCCGGGTGCGCCGGGTGCTAACGCCAGCCCTGTGCATAAGCACTGAACGCATACCGCGATCTCTGTCACGACACATTACCGCTTTTGTGTGGCCGCAGGGTTTTGCATCGGGCTGTGATGACAGGAGAGGGAGGGTTCGGGCTCTGGAAGCAGCGCATGTGCAGTCAGCGCTTTCCGGCTCCATTTTGTAGAAGATACACTGTCTTCAGTGTGTCTGGACTGTGCAGGCACCGGAAAGAGAGGAATGCGCAGGCGCCGATTCCGGAGCAACAACACGCCTTCTCCTCAAAGCATGGCACAAAAGATTACCAAGCAGGTATTCGCCGTGAAGTGAGGAGACGGCGAGTTGTGGCACCGAAATCGGGCACCAATTACGGCCGCAATAACCCACACTCCGCATACCTTTTCAAGAAAATGGTGTATGTGTGTAGTTATAATAGGAGTGAGGGGACCATGCATACCAAGATAGGGGAGGTGAGAGGACCATGCATACCAGGATAGGGGAGGTGAGAGGACCATGTATACCAGGATAGGGGGGTGAGGGGGCCATGCAAACCAGGATTGGGGGATGAGGGGTACCATGCATACCAGGATGGGGGGGTGAGGGGACCATGCATACCAGGATTGGGGGATGAGGGGTACCATGCATACCCGGATAGGAGGTGAGGGGACCATGCATACCTGGACGGGGGGGTGAGAGGACCATGCATACCAGGATTGGGGGATGAGGGTACCTTGCATACCAGGTTTAGGGGTTGAGGGGTACCATGCATACCAGTATAGGGGATGAGGGGACCATACATACCAGGATAAGGATGAGGGAGTATCATGCATACCAGGATTGGGGGATGAGGGATACCATGCATACCAGGATAGGGGGGTGAGAGGACCATGCATACCAGGATAGGTGAGGTGAGAGGACCATGTATACCAGGATAGGGGGTGAGGGGGCCATGCATACCAGGATGGGGGGGTGAGGGGACCATGCATACCAGGATTGGGGGATGAGGGGTACCATGCATACCAGGATTCGGGGATGAGGGGTACCATGCATACCAGGATAGGCGGTGAGGGGACCATGCATACCAGGACAAGGGGGGGTGAGAGGACCATGCATACCAGGATAGGGGGTGAGGGAGTACCATGCATACCAGGATTGGGAGATGAGGGGTACCATGCATACCAGAATAGGGGGTGAGGGGACCATGCATACCAGGATTGGGGGATGAGGGGTACCATGCATACCAGGATTGGGGGATGAGAGGACCATGCATACCAGGATTGGGGGTGAGGGGACCATGCATACCAGGATAGGGGGTGAGGGGACCATGCATACCAGGATAGGGATGAGGGAGTACCATACATACCAGGATTGGAGGGTGAGGGGACCAAGCATACCAGGATGAAGAATGGGGTGCCATGCATACCAGGATTGGGGGGTGAGGGTACCATGCATACCAGGATAGGAATGAGGGGAGCAATGCGTACGAGGATAGGAGGATGGCAGCACATAGCAGGATGGGAGACACGTGGTACTGCTCATTAAGATCATGAATATGTACGTCACTCCACTCTCATAGGCGTGGTGCCCATATTCATGACCCTAATGAGCGGTACCACGTGACCGCGCTCTCACACACAAACAGGAAGAAGCAGCAGGGAACGGAGTCGGACCAAGCCACAGGTGAGCCAGGGGGAGAAAGTGCGGCAGGGGGGAGAAAGAGCGGCGGGGGGAAGAGTGGCAGGGGGGAAAAGAGCGGCGGGGGGCATGAGCGAATGGGCCGGGTGGAGAATGAGTGTCGGGGGGTGGCAATGGGTGCTTGGAGGGTGTAGAATGAGCGCCTGGGGGGGAATGAGCGCCGGGGGAATGAGCGGAGCCTGCACTGGGGAAACGGGTGCACTGGGGAGATGGCTGCACTGAGGAGATGGCTGCACTAGGGAGATGGCTGCACTAGGGAGATGGCTGAACTGAGGAGATGGCTGCACTGGGGAAACGGGTGCACTGGGAAAATGGGTGCACTGAGGAGATGGCTGCACTGGGGAAAAGGGTGCACTGAGGAGATGGCTGCACTGAGCAGATGGCTGCACTAGGGAGATGGGTGCAATGAGGAGATGGCTGCACTAGGGAGATGGGTGCAGTGAGGAGATGGCTGCACTAGGGAGATGGATGCACTGAGGAGATGGCTGCACTAGAGAGATGGGTGCACTGAGGAGATGGCTGCACTAGGGAGATGGGTGCACTGGGGAAACGGGTGCACTGAGCAGATGGATGCACTGAGGAGATGGCTGCACTGGGGAAATGGGTGCACTGAGGAGATGGATGCACTGAGATGGGTGCACTGAGGAGATGGGTGCACTGAGGAGATGGCTGCACTGGGGAAACGGGTGCACTGAGGAGATGGCTGCACTGGGGAAACGGGTGCACTGAGGAGATGGCAGCACTGGGGAAACGTGTGCACTGAGGAGATGGCTGCACTGGGGAGATGGCTGCACTGGGGAGATGGCTGCACTGGAGAGATGGCTGCACTGGGGAAACGGGTGCACTGGGGAAACGGGTGCACTGCGGAGACTGGTGCACTGGGGAGATGGCTTCACTGGTGAAATGGGTGCACTGGGGAAACGGGTGCACTGGGAAGATGGCTGCACTGGGAAGATGGCTGCACTGGGGAGATGGCTGCACTGGGGAGATGGCTGCACTGGGGAGATGGGTGCACTGTCGACATAAACTAAATCTTCGAGCACGCAAAAATACTCGGAGGACACCCGAGCATGCTCGGGAAAACCCAAGCAATGAGTATACTCGCTTATAGTGTTGAGCATTCCGATACCGCAAATATCGGGTATCGTCCGATATTCGCGGTATCGGAATGCCGATACTGAGTTCCGAGACTTTTTGCATATCGAATACCGGAATCGGAAGTTCCCATAATGCTATGAGCCAGTTTGATTTTATTCAGCCAATGAGGAATCCTCAGAAGTATGGGCACATCCTGTTAGGCATGTAGGCATGTTAACTAATGGCATGTCTGTGATTGGCTGCTGAAATGATGTCATGATGCACTATTAAAGCCGCCGCCGCTGCCATTTAGGGTTCACTCTGCTGTGAATTCAGTTAGGGACAGGCTGCTGTTCAAGACTCTGAGGGACAGTTAGAGATAGCAATTTGCGATATAATATTGTGCTTTACCCAGGCTACATTATCAATCACTGTAGCTTTCTTTTGCCTTTCAGCGCTGTTCACAGCTGTCTGCAAGGTCTGTGTGAGTGCAGCTCACGCTGTAGTGTGTCCTGCAGCCACCTCTGGTTGTAGGCCGCTCAGCGTGCGTCACTGCCTCATACATAATTTTGTTTTATTGCTGCTCATTTTTCATTAATTCTCCTATTAGTGTGCATCCATCCGTATCCATCTACATTGGTTGCAAACACTATAGGAGTAGACAGCGGAGCCTTTCTGCAGCCTTTCAGTGCTGGTTCCCAGTTCTCTGCACTGTTCACGGCTGTCTGTGAGGTCTCTGTGTGTGAGTGCAGCTCACGTCGTATTGTGTTCTGCAGCCTCCTCTGGTTGTAGTCCGCTCAGCATGCGTCACTGCCTCATACATAGTCCTTTTTTTGTTTTATTGCAGCTCATTTTTCCTGATTTTTTTCTCCTATTAGTGTGCTTCCATCCGTATCCATCTACATTGGTTGGTTGCAAACACTATATAGAAGTAGATAGAGGAGCCTTTTTGCTGGCTTGTGCCCTGCAGCCGCAGCCAGATTAGTATTAGCCTATTTTTTGGAGCCTCATCTATTGGATTGTAGGTTACCTTCCTGCATTGTAATAGCTCCAAAAAGTTTGTGATACTATCGCTTTCACATCTTTGGTCACATCCTTTTTGTTTTTTTGAAAAAAAAACACGTAAATAAAGTTCACCAAACACTCCACTTGACAGTTGTGTAGGCCACATTAGCTCATATTAAAGTGTTGTCCACACACTTTATAAAATTAGTGTTTCTTATACCTGTTAGCAGCTGTTCAGGAATAAGCACACTAAGCCCCCCCTTTGTACTTTTCTGCCTATCTTTTTCAGTCTACCAAGATGTAGAAGGCAGGGACTAAGGCACGTGGTCGTGGGCGTGGAGTTTCAGCAGGGAGAGGACGTGGGGATTCTGTGCCTGCTGCGGGCTCTAGTGACTCAGCATCCCCCAGTTTTACCAGGCAACTGTCCTTTATGCAAAGCTTTGTAGGACCTCGACGTACCCCACTGCTGCGGGATGAACAAATTGAAGCCGTTGTCGGATGGATGGCAGCTAACGCATCGACTTCAATTACTTCCACATCCTCTCAGGGCCAGAGCACTGAAGAGCAACCATCTGTCTCTTCACCACCTGCCAAATTGCCCAGGCAGTCAGAGAGCCCTGGACAGGAGTCATCTCTACTTCTGTTCTCTGAATCTCTTGGCTTGGAAACGGGGCCAGCCAAGCAGCATTCTAGAATGTGAAGAAGAGGGAGTATGCAGTGATGTGCAACTGCTTTGTCCCTCTGAATCTGAAGAGGCGGGTGGGCCAGTGCCTATGGTCAGCACACCTCAGTACGCATCAGATGATGAGACTCAGGTGCCACTTTCTGGTGCGTACGGTGCTGGCGAGACTACCCAGGAGAAGCAGGTGTTTGAAGAGGGGAGTGTAGATGATGAGGTCCTTGACCCATCATGGCGTGAGGAACAGGAAGGTGGTGGGAGCAGCTCTGAGGAAGAGATTCCTCGAACGGCAAAAACAGGAGGGAGAGGGAGGGGGCAGACTTGGTTGCCTGTAGCCTCCACTTCGGCATCCGTTAGGAGCATTCCTCTTCCAAAACCCAAAACGGGCGCTCCCAGGACTTGCAGTGCGTGGTCCTTTTTTGACACAGTTGCAGATGACATTTGCTTTGCCAAATGCAAGCTCAGTAATCAGAAAGTCAAAAGAGGGAAAAGAGTCAGCAATCTGAATACCACAAATATGTTGAAACATGTGCGGACCAAGCACGTGGTGGAGTTACAAAGACACACTGAAGACGTAGGCCAACCTACAGCACCACCTACCACCTCTTCAGCTCGTGTTGTAGCCTCTTCCTCTTGCTCACACACAGCTGGTTCGGCTTCCTCACAGGATCACCATGGAAGAACCTCTGGCACTGTTGTCCAGAGACCCAGTGACATTCGACACACAGCACCACGTTCCCTGTCATCCTCACAATCCCAGGCCACTCTACAGCCATCGGTAACACAGGCATGGGAGAAAAGGCAGCCATACTCAGCAAACCATCCCCGAGAACAGGCTCTGAACTTCATGGCATTGGCAGTCCCACAATACACTGTGCCCAGCCGCTTTTATTTCAGCAGGCAAGCCGTCCCTGGCTTGCAAAAGCATGTGGAGGGAAAAATTAAACATGCGCTACTAAACGCCGTCAGAAGCAAGGTCCACCTGACCACCGATGCGTGGACCAGTAACCATGGACAGGGACGATACCTTTCCCTCACTGCCCATTGGGTCAATGTTGTGGAGCCGGGTACAGATCTTGAGAGTGGCGCTGTACGTGTTCTGCCAACTCCAAGGATTGCAGGAATCCAGTCTGTACACATTGACTCCTCCTCATACTCCAGTTCCTCTGAATCAGCGCTGCAGGAGCCTGTTACGACCGATATGAGCACAGCCATGGCCAAACGTCAACAGGCCGTACTGAAATTAGTTTCTTTGGGGAATTGAATCCACACAGCGCAGGAGCTCTGGAATGCCATCAAGCAGGAAAGCGATGTGTGGTTTGTGCCAGCGAATCTCCAGCCAGGCTTGGTAGTGTGTGACAATGGCCGAAATCTGGTGGTAGCTCTGGGCCTAGGCAACCTCACTCACATCCCATGTCTGGCACATGTGCTCAACTTGGTCGTGCAGAGCTTTCTGAGGGACTATCCGGATCTTGATGCACTGCTGCACAAGGTCCGCATAGAGTGCGCTCACTTGCGGCGTTCCAGCATGGCAAGATCGCGCATTGCAGCTCTGCAGCGCCGATTACACCTTCCGGAACATCGCATCATATGTGACCTACCCACCAGGTGGAATTCAACATTACATACTGTATGTTGGAGCGGTTGTGTGAGCAGCAGGCAGCAGTAATGGAGTACCAGCTGCATCAGGCGCAAACAAGTTGCACTGTGCGCCGGTCACACTTTAGCACTACTGAGTGGGCCTCTATGAAGGACATCTGCAACGTTTTGCGTGCCTTCGATGATTCCATGCGGATGGCGAGTGCAGATGATGCACTAGTCAGCATGACTGTCTCCCTTATCTGCCTGCTTCAAAAAACACTGCAAGCACTAAGGGAGGAGGTTTTGGAAGAGGTGGAGGATGAGGAGTCACAAATGCCATCTGCTTCTGGACAGTCTGTGCAACGTGGTTCCTTACAAAGGCCTAGGCAGGGGACACTTTGTGAGGAGGATGAGGAGGAGTCAATGGAGGAGGAAGACATCTCTCCAGAGGAGGGAGGTACACAATGCTCTAGTAATCAGTATGTAGAGCGAGGGTGGGGTGATGCAGAGCAGGCAGAGATGACACCTCAAGCAGGGGACAGCATTTCTTGGGCAGTAGGGAGTCTGCAGAAAATGGTTGATTTCATGCTGCAGTGCCTGAGAAACGACCGCCGTATCGCCCACATTCTCAACAAGGCTGATTATTGGGTGTACACCCTCCTAGATCCTCGCTACCGGGACAACTTACAAAGCCTCATAACACCGTTGAACCGGGAGCATAAAATGCTGGAGTACCAAGACACACTGGTGCATTCCATCATGTTCTCCATTCCACCCGAGTGCAAGGCTGCTAGTGCTTTACAAAGTAGCTCTGTGCGTCGAAGCAGTGGAGGAAGCTCTGCACAAAGAGGGAGCAGAGGATGTGGGTCGCCCTCCCAGGGCTGTGGGGTACCCGGTACCGGGCCGGTGTCAAGGGAATGTGTCACAGCAGCGGTGACCCGGTCCGTGGCCCTGGGCGCCCAAGTAATGGTGGGTTTGTGATATAGTTTATGTGATAGTTCGTGACACCACCTGTGGTGTTTGGCAAGCCAGATGTTAAGCCAACACTGCGTGCAGATCCTCTGGGGCTGATGGTGCGTTGCAGCAAAGATGGTGTAGCTCCCCACAGGTGAAGCTGTAACCCCAGGGCAGTGTAATTGCAATAGATGAGGATAGGCGCAGGCAGTGTGAGGAATGCTGGTACCCAGATGTAGCAGTGCTGACTGGGATAGCGCACAAATGAATGGAAGACAACAGGGCTTGCAGTTCCAAAGCTTTACTCACAGTCCGTGGTACTCACTGGCGCCTGCCTCCGTGCCGTGTCCTCCGGGGCAAAGACTCAATCAACCTCCTGGGCAAGTCAGGATTCTCCTCTCCAACACTCCACCAACATGTACCTTTCCTGAACAACTCCTCTATTGCGCCTTAAGGTGTGAAGAGCTCCAGTATCGTGGTACTCTGGAGTTCCTCCTGTCAGATGTTCCTAACAACTCTACTCGTATGGCAGACAGCTGTAGCCTCTCTCGGGGACTCCCTTCTCCGGAGTCCTGGCTCTCTATTCATTTGCTGTTGTGCCCCAAGTCTTAAATGGGAGTAGTGCATTTACAGCCAACTACTCCACCGGTGTCTGCTGCAGAACAATAAGCTTCCATACAACCTCAGGGACCGGGCCCCGGTCTTGCGCTGAGAACCTATAGGCAGGGTTCCTCTTCTGACCCTCAACTCCTCTCTGTTCTCCTACTCCTTCGTTCCGCACTGTTCCTTGTTATGAATGAGTCACCGAAGGAGGAAAAAACAAAAATACAAGCTAAGTCCAGAAAAACGGGGAGATTGGTAGCTATCGGATTGCAGACCCCTGATCCTATTCACACAACTAACAGTAGCTGTGGGGGGGTTCCTACGGTGCCCCAGACCCCTCGTTCACAGCCGGAGAACTAAATAAGTCTAAAGAAAGAAAGGGGAAATCTAAACTGCCCCAGAGCAGACCCCAAAGCAATAGACAGCCCTCAACATGTATTGTCGGTGAAAAGCAGATGAAAACACAAACACAGACAGAAAGACAAGTTGAGCAAACGATGGGGCCCAACTAGCTAAATAGGAAAGGACAGAAAAGATGCTGGCTGCAATCCGCAAAAATTCTGCCAAAATAATGACCAACACGTCTGATAGAAAAAAGGCCCTGAAGTCACTAGACTTCAAAATCACTATATCAGCGCTCAGGTATATTCCGAAGACTGAGCAAAAGATCAACTTGAACAGAGACAAAAATGGAGCTCAGCCTGTACCAACAAGGGCAGGCAGAACACAAACACTAAGTAAACAGACACAATCTCATGGAAAAATAAGAGAGCAAAAACTTAGCTTTCAGAAGACAGGTACTGAACTGGTTTGCAAGAGCTCAGAGCAGAAAGGATCACCAGCACCCCTGTAGGGCGTCGGCTGCCTTATATCCACTCAGTGATTCCGGGTGTCCAATCAGGCTCCACCTGTTCAGATGACAGGTTCTTCCCAACCCAATCAATTTCACTACCTCTCCTCACCAGCAGAGGGAGTTCATCAGACATCAACGGTGAAGGGGAAAATGAACTCACAACAGTTCCTTCTCTCTCTTATGGAAGCTTAGGTTGCAGTTCTGCGTCTTTCTCCTTCTGTTCCTTTCCCGTGCCAGCTGGCTCAGATCACTGAGGCAGCTGCAGCACTCCTTCTCCTCAGACCCGTCCTCAGACTCTCCTGACTGACTGTCCTTCAGACTGATCTGACCTTGTGTCAGACTGACCTGTAATTCTAAACCTTCCCAACCTTTTATATGGATCTCAACTCCACCCACCTCCCAGCACATCCAGTGTTCCATGCAGGGAACCACCAAAGGTGCTCTGCTTCTCTCTAAGCACTGAGCCGCAATGTGGTTGTGCAGAACTACCCTGTTGTGTGGGGTGCAAGTGCTGGAGTGTGGAAAGGAGTTCCCACCTTACCCGGATGGTGGGGCACTACACCTTAGGAGAAGGTGCAGTACCTCTGTGGCGACTGAGCCTCAGGGGCACCACAGAAGCGCCTCAGCACAAGGCAAGACCAGTATGCCCATATGTGGCAAAGTTTTGTGTGCCCGCCACAAATGTCTACACCATCATAGACGGCTCCAGTCAGCAGGAGGCAACGTTTCCGTCAGATGGTGACAGACTACATGTCTTGCCCTGTCAGTGTACTCCCAGACGGCTCTTCCCCCTTCAAGTTTTGGGTCTCTAAGCTGGATACATGGCCAGAGCTTAGCCAGTATGCATTGGAGTTGCTGGCTTGCCCTGCTGCTAGTGTATTATCAGAACGCATCTTTAGTGCCGCAGGTGGTGTACTAACAGACCGTCGCACACGACTATCCTCCGATAACGTTGACCGGCTTACTTTTCTGAAAATGAACAAGGCCTGGATCTTGCCGGAATTTGCCAGTCCTCTTCCAGAATAAAAGATTGGTTGGCAACAGTATCCAAGTCTCCTGTTGTGTTCATGTTTCTACCACCTGAACTGTTATCCCTGGGCTCCAACACCGCCAGTTGTTGCTCAGAAGTGCCGTCTGCACAGAGAAAAGCACTAGCTCCTGTGTTAGTGGGGTTCAGTAACGCCAGCTGCTCCTCTGCTGTGTGTCCGGCAAAGTCTCCTGCTGCCTCCACATTCAAACTACATCAGATTTTACACTTGTTCCAAGTAGGCCTCAGCCTACTCCATGATTGACCCTGGGCTCCAACACTGCCAGTTTCTGCTCAGAAGTGCCATCTGCACAAAGAAAAGCACTTGCTCCAGTGTTAGTGGGGTTCAGTAACACCAGCTGCTCCCCTGCTGTGTGTCCGGCAATATCTCCTGCTCCCTCCACATTTAAACTACGTCAGATTTTACACTTGCTCCAAGTAGGCCTCAGCCTACTCCATGATTGACCCTGGGCTCCAACACTGCCAGTTGCTGCTCAGAAGTGCCGTCTGCACAGAGAAAAACACAAGCTCCAGTGTTAGTGGGGTTCAGTAACGCCAGCTGCTCCCCTGCTGTGTGTCCAGCAATATCTCCTGCTCCCTCCACATTCAAACTACATCAGATTTTACACTTGCTCCAAGTAAGCCTCAGCCTACTCCATGATTGACCCTGGGCTCCAACACTGCCAGTTCCTGCTCACAAGTGCCATCTGCACAGAGAAAAACACATGCTCCAGTGTTAGTGGGATTCAGTAACGCCAGCTGCTCCCCTGCTGTGTGTCCGGCAAAGTCTCCTGCTGCTTCCACATTCAAACTACATCAGATATAAAACTTGCTCCAATTAGACCTCAGCCTAAACCCTGATTGACCCTGGGCTCCAACATCGCCAGTTGCTGCTCAGAAGTGCCGTCTGCACAGAGAAAAACACATGCTCCAGTGTTAGTGGGATTCAGTAACGCCAGCTGCTCCCCTGCTGTGTGTCCGGCAAAGTCTCCTGCTGCCTCCACATTCAAACTACATCAGATATAAAACTTGCCCCAAGTAGGCCTCAACCTAAACCCTGATTGACCCTGAGCTCCAACATCGCCAGTTGCTGCTCAGAAGTGCCATCTGCACAGAGAAAAACACATGCTCCAATGTTAGTGGGGTTCAGTAACGCCAGCTGCTCCCCTACTGTGTGTCCGGCAATAACTCCTGCTCCCTCCACATTCAAACTACATCAGATTTTACACTTGCTCCAAGTAGGCCTCAGCCTACTCCATGATTGACCCTGGGCTCCAACACTGCCAGTTGCTGCTCAGAAGTGCCGTCTGCACAGAGAAAAACACATGCTCCAGTGTTAGTGGGGTTCAGTAACGCCAGATGCTCCCCTGCTGTGTGTCCGGCAATATCTCCTGCTCCCTCCACATTCAAACTATATCAGATTTTACACTTGCTCCAAGTAGGCCTCAGCCTACTCCATGATTGACCCTGGGCTCCAACACTGCCAGTTGCTGCTCAGAAGTGCCATCTGCACAGAGAAAAACACATGCTCCAGTGCTAGTGGGATTCAGTAACGCCAGCTCCTCCCCTGCTGTGTGTCCGGCAATATCTCCTGCTCCCTCCACATTCAAACTACATCAGATTTTACACTTGCTCCAAGTAGGCCTCAGCCTACTCCATGATTGACCCTGGGCTCCAACACTGCCAGTTGCTGCTCAGAAGTGCCGTCTGTACAGAGAAAAACACATGCTCCAGTGATATTGGGGTTCAGTAACGCAAGCTGCTCCCCTGCTGTGTGTCCGGCAAAGTCTCCTGCTGCCTCCACATCCAAACTACATCAGATATAAAACTTGCTCCAAGTAGGCCTCAGCCTACTCCATGATTGACCCTGGGCTCCAACACTGCCAGTTGCTGCTCAGAAGTGCCATCTGCACAGAGAAAAACACATGCTCCAATGTTAGTGGGGTTCAGTAACGCCAGCTGCTCCCCTGCTGTGTGTCCGGCAATAACTCCTGCTCCCTCCACATTCAAACTACAGTCATGGCCAAAAGTATTGACACCCCTGCAATTCTGTCAGATAATACTCAGTTTCTTCCAGAAAATGATTGCAAGCACAAATTCTTTGGTATTATTATCTTCATTTAATTTGTCTTAAATGAAAAAACACAAAAATAATTGTCTTAAAGCCAAATTGGATATAATTCCACACCAAACATAAAAAAGAGGGTGGACAAAAGTATTTGCACTGTGCGAAAAATCATGTGATGCTTCTCTAATTTGTGTAATTAACAGCACCTGTAACTTACCTGTGGCACCTAACAGGTGTTGGCAATAACTAAATCACACTTGCAGCCAGTTGACATGGATTAAAGTTGACTCAACCTCTGTCCTGTGTCCTTGTGTGTACCACATTGAGCATGGAGAAAAGAAAGAAGACCAAAGAACTGTCTGAGGACTTGAGAAACCAAATTGTGAGGAAGCATGAGCAATCTCAAGGCTACAAGTCCATCTCCAAAGACCTGAATGTTCCTGTGTCTACCGTGCGCAGTGTCATCAAGAAGTTTAAAGCCCATGGCACTGTGGCTAACCTCCCTAGATGTGGCCAGAAAAGAAAAATTGACAATAGATTTCAACGCAAGATTGTGCGGATGTTGGATAAAGAACCTCCACTAACATCCAAACAAGTTCAAGCTGCCCTGCAGTCCGAGGGTACAACAGTGTCAACCCGTACTATCCGTCGGCATCTGAATGAAAAGGGACTGTATGGTAGGAGACCCAGGAAGACTCCACTTCTTACCCCGAGACATAAAAAAGCCAGGCTGGAATTTGCCAAAACTTACCTGAAAAAGCCTAAAACATTTTGGAAGAATGTTCTTTGGTCAGATGAGACAAAAGTAGAGCTTTTAGGGCAAAAGCATCAACATAGAGTTTACAGGAGAAAAAAGAGGCATTCAAAGAAAAGTACACGGTCCATACAGTCAAACATGGCGGAGGTTCCTTGATGTTTTGGGGTTGCTTTGTTGCCTCTGGCACTGGACTGCTTGACCGTGTGCATGGCATTATGAAGTCAGAAGACTACCAACAAATTTTGCAGCATAATTTAGAGCCCAGTGTGAGAAAGCTGGGTCTACCTCAGAGGTCATGGGTCT
Source organism: Dendrobates tinctorius (assembly GCF_039654945.1). Taxonomy (NCBI): domain Eukaryota; kingdom Metazoa; phylum Chordata; class Amphibia; order Anura; family Dendrobatidae; genus Dendrobates; species Dendrobates tinctorius. The sequence continues at coordinate 1,888,746 of NW_027361971.1, read as the reverse complement.
TCCAGCAGGACAATAACCCAAAACACACTTCAAAAAGCACTAGAAAATGGTTTGAGAGAAAGCACTGGAGACTTCTAAGGTGGCCAGCAATGAGTCCAGACCTGAATCCCATAGAACACCTGTGGAGAGATCTAAAAATGGCAGTTTGGAGAAGGCACCCTTCAAATATCAGGGACCTGGAGTAGTTTGCCAAAAAAGAATGGTCTAAAATTCCAGCAGAGCATTGTAAGAAACTCATTGATGGTTACCGGAAGCGGTTGGTCGCAGTTATTTTGGCTAAAGGTTGTGCAACCAAGTATTAGGCTGAGGGTGCCAATACTTTTGTCCAGCCCATTTTTGGAGTTTTGTGTGAAATGATCAATGTTTTGCTTTTTGCTTCATTCTCTTTTGTGTTTTTTCATTTAAGACAGATTAAATGAATATAATAATACCAAAGAATTTGTGTTTGCAATCATTTTCAGGAAGAAACTGAATATTATCTGACAGAATTGCAGGGGTGTCAATACTTTTGGCCATGACTGTACATCAGATTTTACACTTGCTCCAAGTAGGCCTCAGCCTACTCCATGATTGACCCTGGGCTCCAACACTGCCAGTTGCTGCTCAGAAGTGCCGTCTGCACAGAGAAAAACACATACTCCAATGTTAGTGGGGTTCAGTAACGCCAGCTGCTCCCCTGCTGTGTCCGGCAATGTCTACTGCTGCCTCCACATTCACACTCCATCAGATATAAAACTTGCTCCAATTAGGCCTCAGCCTAAACCCTGACTGAACCTGGGCTCCAACATCGCCAGTTGCTGCTCAGAAGTGCCATCTGCACAGAGAAAAACACATGCTCCAGTGTTAGTGGGGTACAGTAACGCCAGCTGCTCCCCTGCTGTGTGTCCGGCAAAGTCTCCTGCTGCCTCCACATTCAAACTACATCAGATATAAAACTTGCTCCAATTAGGCCTCAGCCTAAACCCTGATTGACCTTGAGCCCCAACATCGCCAGTTGCTGCTCAGAAGTGCCATCTGCACAGAGAAAAACACATGCTCCAGTGTTAGTGGGGTTCAGTAATGCCAGCTGCTCCCCTGCTGTGTGTCCGGCAATGTCTACTGCTGCCTCCCCTTTCACACTACTACTGATTTCAAACTTGCTCCAATTAGGCCTCTGGCTCCACTCTGTCTCTAGTATTTACCCTGGCCTCCAACACCGCCAGTTGCTGCTCAGAAGTGCCGTCTGCACAATCAACACTTGTTCCTGTGCTACTGGGTTTCAGTAACATCAGCTGATCCCCTGATGTGTGTCCGGCAATGCCTCCTGCTCAGTCCACATTCCCACTACTGGTCCTCGGTAGTGCCATTGGCTCTTGTTCCTTCTGCTGCCCCTCCGGGTTCCAGCACCGTCAGCTGGTCCTCGCTACTTCCATTGGCTCTTGCAGCTTCTGCTACCCATCCGGGTTCCAGCACCGTCAGCTGGTTCTCGGCAATGTCTTTGGCACGGGTACTCCCTCCTGCCCAGCCTAGTTCCAGCACGCCTGCTGTTTCCGGGTAGTGTCAATGTCACTTTGCCACCAATACGTTGTCCTGTTGTGTTGCGGTCGGGTTAGCCGAGTCTATGGTGCCTGCAGTTTATGGGCTTCCTATGTGGGCTGCGGGATCTGGCATCAAAGGTTGGTTCCATAGTGCCAATAGGACAAGCACCCCCTGTAGGACTGTGGGTTTCGGTAACTGCGGCCGGTTCGCGGCTCTGCAACTTTGTTTTACATGGGTACCTTCTGCTACCCATCCGGGTTCCAGTACCGTCAGCTGGTTCTCGGCAGTGCCTTTGGCTTAGGTGCCTCCTTCTTGGTATCCGAGTTCCAGCAATGTCTGCTGGTATGAGAAAAAATTAGGCTGCCCTACAAGAGAGCAGCAGTGGTGGTGGTATCTGACTGCTGGATCCAGGTTTCAATAAGAGCCAGGTTAAAGGCGTTTGAAAGGAAAGAGTTTTGCATGTAGGGGAAATTGTTACACGCTGACCATGAGTTCCAGAGGACATAGTTAAAGAGTATATAAGGCATGCAAGAAATAATAAAGGGAATCTGTAAGCAGATCTTTGCTATGTAATCTGGAGACAGCAGGAGATTGAGGCTGAAGCACAGAATTCAGGGATATGTCACTTGTCAAAGTGCGTACTCTTGTTTACTAACTATGATGGATTTATCACTAAGAGTTAAAGCGATCCTGTTACCTGTTTTGGAGGAAAGATATAAGATGCGGCCACTGAATTTCAGGACTTATCAACAGTATTCTATAATGCCGTAGATAAGCCCCCAGTCCGACCTGAAAGATAAGAACAATAAGTTTTATTATACTCACCGGGGGGGTCTGGTCCGATGGGTGTCCGGCGCATTCCATCTTCTTGCGATGCCACCCTTCTGCTTGCTTCATCGCTCCCCAGCATCACACTCCTGCGCAGGTGCCCTGTTGCAAGCAGAGCAAAGTACTGCAGTGCTCAGGTGCCGGGAAAGGTCAGAGAGGCCAAGCGCCTGCGTACTGCAGTACTTTGCCCTGCCTTCAACAGGGCAGATAAGTACACCTGCACAGGAGTGATGAAGAAGCAGGAGGGGGCATCACAAGAAGATGAGAGGTGCAGGACACAGACCTACAACACCCATCGGACCAGACCGCACAAGACTGCCCCCCCCCCAGGTGAGTGTAATAAAGTGAATTTTTCTTCACTTGCAGGTCAGATCGGGGGCTTATCTACAGCATTATAGAATGCTGTAGATAAGCCCTGAAAGGCAGTGGCCCACATCTTATAGCGGCCAAAACAGGTGACAGGTTCACTTTAACAATGCTGGACTACATTAGTTCAGCAACGCCTCCTCCTATGATAAGCAGCTCACTGTCTATGGACTTTGTACATGCAAGGCCTAATGAGAGCAGAGTAAGGTTTCTCAGTTCTGCTCATTCTAAATTCTCTGATTGTGTCAGAGCTGCTGCACCCAATAAACTAAGTAATACATCGTTGGATTCAGATGATCTCAGATGAAGTAGTAAAAACTTGCTGAAAAATTCTCTTTAATGAGATTCACGGGGTTTCTAAGTGTAGCAGGAAAGGAGTTAAAGTTACTATTACAAGATGGTCCTGGATTTGGGACGATATTGTCTGCGAGAAGGAAAAGGATAAAAGAGAGAGTAAGCAGATGGTTAAATGATTTGTGTGAGCGTTTCTTGTGTTACATAGTGGGAGAAATGGATCTGTGTGGTTTAAGACTGTAGAAAAGCGTGAGAGCATGGAAGAGGGTAGGAGAGATGGCCTATGGATGGTGTGCACAGAGTGTGTGTGTTAGAGTGTTAGCGACTCCTGGAGTGGACCCTCTGGGTCGCGGCATCAACCCTCCCAGGGCGAGCTAGCCTAGTGAGGACCACCCCCTATACAGGGAGTGTCAGGAGCAAGCCCCAGGGGATACGATACCACGACTGCTGGCACCAGGCGGCCGGCTCACAGGAGATACGAGACTGTGTGACTGGAGGGTGCAGGATACTAGGGAACACAGGAGAGTACACGGGAGTGCGCTGAGTACAGGGTAGTGCTAGACGGATACACGTGGGCACATAAGGCGTGTAGCAAGTAACAGAACACAGGAATAGAGTGAATGCCAGGAGGCACGGCGGAGCAAGAAACAAGGGACAGGATACGAGAGGATGTGCCAGGAGGCACAACTGAGCATGAAGCAACAAGGGTTCAGAGCAAGTGCTAGGAGCACCACAGAATAGCAGACAGAGCAGAGGACCTGAGAACAGCGCACAGCCAGGCTGGGACACAGCTGACCCAGCCAGGAAGCACAACAATAATCAGGCACCTCCCCAAGGGGGAGGTCGTCTGATATAGCACATGACTACTACTGGTTCCGGGTCAGGACCTAGCCAGAAAGCACATGACCACTAGTGGTTACGGGTCAGGTCCTCCAATACCATAGAGAGGACCAAGCCCTATACAGCACTGACAGGAGCGCGCAAGCGCAAACGTGGCATGGAGGAGGAGACCCGGGGACGAGAGTTGCGCGTGCGCACCCGACGGGGACCCCTGAGGGACCGCCGTACCGGAGGGAGTGACGTCGGGGCCGAAGCCCCGCCTCCTGGTGAGCGCGGCATAACAGTGTGAAAGGGCGTTAGATATGAGTGACTGCAGCAGCTAGAACATAAATTGTTCAAATACATAGTGAAAATACATTTTGCAGTATAAATAAACTATGAACAAAAGTGTTTGAATGTCTTACTTATCTCCTCACCGGTACAACTGCCATGTTAAACTGCCCTTACACTTTAAAAAATATGTCACTTCGATAAAATCTGCACAAGTGCCCTGGTTAGGTCTAAATATATAATGAAGTTCGAGCTTACACCTAGCACTCATAAACAATCAATCAGCTACAATTGTGTAAAAAGTGTTTGCCACCTTCCTGATTTCCTATTCTTTTGCATGTTTGTCACACTTTAGGCTATGTGCACACGTTGCGGATTCTGCTGCATTTCCGCAGCGTTTTTGGCCCTGCGGAAACGCAGCAGTTCTGCAGACATGGTACAGTACCATGTTAGCCTATGGCATTTCAAATCCGCTGTGCTCACACTGCGGATTTTGCAGCAAAACCGCGTGGAAAAAACCGCAGCGTGAACACAGCAGATTTGAAATGCCATAGGCTAACATGGTTTACAAACCGCAGCATGTCAATTCTTTGTGTGAATTCCGCAGCGGTTTCACACCTTTAACATAGTAGAGGTGTGAAACCGCAGGCTAATCCGCAGGAAAGTCGCAGGTCACTTTACCTGCGGTTTTACCTGCGGATCCGCGCAGAAAAACCCACAGGTGAATCCGCAGCGTGTGCACATAGCCTTAATGTTTCAGCTCACCAAACAAATTTAAATATTAAACAAAAATTACACAAGTAAACACAAAATGCATTTTGTAAATGAAGGTCTTTATTATTAAGGGACAAAGAAATCCAAACCTACAGGGCCCGGTGTGAAAAAGTGATTGCCCCCACCTCTTAAAACGTAAATTAACTGTGGTTTATCAAATGCTTGTGACTCTGAGTTCAAATTCCTAAGGGACACCAAAGCCTGATTATTGCCACACCTGTTCTCAATCAAGAAAACACTTAAAAAGGAAGTGCCTGACAAAGTGAAGTAGACCAAAAGATCCTCAAAACCTAGACATCATGCAGCAATAAAAAGAAATTCTGGAACAAATGAGAAACAAAGTAATTGAGATTTATTACTCTGGAAAAGGTTATAATGCCATTTTTAAATCTTTGGGACTCCAGCGACCCACAGTGAGAGCCATTATCCACAAATGGCGAAAACATGAAACAGTGATGAACCTTCCCAGGATTAGCTGGCTGACCAAAATTACCCCAAGAGCACAGCAAAGACTCATCCAAGAGGTCACAAAAGACCTCACAACAACATCCAAAGAACTGCAGGCCTCACTTGCCTCAGTTAAGGTCAGTGTTCATGACTCCACCATAAGAAAGAGAATCAGCAAAAATGGCCTGATTGGCAGGGTTCCAAGATGAAATCCACTGCTGAGCAATAAAAATATAAAAGGCTCATCTCAATTTTGCCAGATAACATCTTGATGATCCCCAAGACTTTTAGGAGACTACTCTGTGAACTGATGAGACAAAAGTTGAAAATTTTGGCAGGTGTATGTCTCATTACATCTGACGAAGCATTTCAGAAACGGAACATCATGCCAACAGTAAAATATGGTGGTGGTAGTATAATGGTCTGGGGCTGTTCTGCTGCTTCAGAACCTAGAAGACTTGCTGTGGTAAATGGAACCATGAATTCTGCTGTCTACTGAAAAATCCTGAAGGAGAATGTCCAGCTGCCTGTCGTGACCTCAAGTTGAAGTGCACTTGGCTTATGTACTAGGAAAATGATCCAAAACACACCAGAAATTCCACCTCTGAATGGCTTAAAGGGGTTGTCCGGGCTTTTCACATAATCTCAGTGCATATCTGGGCTGCAGAATGCTGACAATAAGTAATTTACCTTCTGTGGCCAGTTTGCACGGTTTCCAAGATATGATCTCTTGCTTGTAAGAAAAACGTCCAGGGGGGGTGTTCTGGCATTGAAATTAGAACTGGTCGTTTCCTCCTACTCTACTAAAAACATGCCATCTGTAGCAATAACCCCACCCTCTATAACTACAGGCCCTCCCTGACCACATGAACAAGCCTATCACTCCTCACTAGTGTTGAGCGATACCATCCGATATTCAGAAATATCGGATTGGATTGGATTGGCCCGATACAAAAAAGTATCGGGTATCGCCGATTCCGATACCGGAAGTCCCATTCAAGTCAATGGAACAGAAATATCGGAATTAAAAAAAACCCCTTTCTTGCCTTGTACATCCTGTTCGGGAGGGGGGAAGAGTGTGGGCAGTGCGTGGGCGGACACTGTGCATGTCTGTGTGTGCGGGCGGGGTCTGTGCAGGCCTCTCGGGGGTCTCTGCCGACTGTCGGGGGGCCTGTGCCAGCTGCCGGTGGTTTGTATGGGCCTCTCGGGGGCCTGTGCCGGCTGCCGGTTGTCTGTACGGGCGTCTCGGGGGTCTGTGCCGACTGTCAGGGGCCTGGGCCGGCTGCCGGTTGTCTGTACGGGCCTCTCGGGGGGTCTGTACAGGTTGTATGAATGTAGTATATATGTAGTATGTATGTATTAGGTTTTTTGTTTGTTTTTTTTTACATTCAACACATTAGCCGGATGATGGGACTACTACTGTCCCATCATTGGCTAATGTGTCAATCACTGTCATTGTAGCAGGCATCGCCCGATGGGACTTGTAGTACCATCGGATGATGCCTGCTCACACACAAGACCCCCGGAAGGCCCACACAGACCACCGGCAGTCGGCACAGGCCCCCGGCAGCCGGAACAGGCCCCCGACAGGCCTGTACAGACCCCCGAGAGGCCCGTACAGACCACCGACTGGCCCGCACAGGCCCCGACAGTCGACACAGACCACCGACAGCCGGCACAGGCCCACGAGAGGCCCGTACAGACCACCGGCAGGCCCGCACAGGCCCCCGGCAGCCGGCACAGACCACCCACAGCCGGCACAGGCCCCCAAGAGGCCCGTACAGACCACCGGTAGCCGGAACAGGCCCCCAACAGGCCTGTACAGACCCCCGAGAGGCCCGTACAGACCACCGGCAGCCGGCACAGACCCCTGACAGTCAGCACAGACCACGCATCATTATGCGCACAGACCGCGCATCATGATGACATCATTTCAGCAGCCAATCACAGCCACAACAGTGGCTCATTGCATTATGGGGACTTCCGATTCCGGTATCCGATATTGAAAAAATATCGGTACTCGGTATCGGAATTCTGATACAGCGAATATCGGCCGATACCCGATATTTGCAGTATAGGAATGCTCAACAGTACTCCTCACACAGTAACAAATCCTCCCCCTCTAGCATCCTCCATGCACAGAGCAGGACGACCCAGCTGCTCCTCCCCCAGACACACACTGAACAGTGATCTATGGAAAGTGAAACTAGTGAGGAGGAAACAACCAGTTCTCATTTCAATGCCAGAACACCCCCCTGGACGTTTTTCATAGTAGCAAGAGATCATATCTTGGAAACGCTGCAAACTGGCCACAGAAGGTAAATTACTTATTGTCAGCATTCTGCAGCCCAGATATGCACTTAGATTATGTGAACAGCCCGTACAACCCCTTAAAGAAAAACAAAATTAAGACTTTGGAGTGGCTTCCAATTGAGAAGCTGTGGCATGACCTTGAAAAGGCAGTTCATAATCAGAAACTCTCCAATGTGACTGTATTACAACAATTCTGCAAGGATGAATAGGCCAAAATTCCTCCAGCGCATTGTAAAAGGCTCATTGCCAGTTATCGCAAATGCTTGATTGAAGCTGTTGCTGATAAGAGTGGCTCAATGAGTTATTAAATTAAGGGGGTAATCACTTTTTTTCACACTTGGCCCTGTAGGTTAGGATTTCTTTTTCCCTTAATAATAAAGACCATCATTTAAAAACTGTGTTTTGTGTTTACTTGTGTTACCTTTGTCAAATATTTAAATTTGTTTAGTGATCTGTAACATTTAAGTGTGACAAACATGCAAAAGAGTAGGAAATCAGGAAGGGGCAAACACTTTTTCACACAACTAAATAAATCTGCACTTCCTTCAAATTCAAAATATGTGATGGCAAGTAGGCTCCTTATATAATTGATGTTGAATCATAGCCTTGCACCGAAACATATACAGTGTCTTGAAAAAGTATTCATACCTATGCAGGGCAGCAGAGTTCCTCAGTTGTTAGCACTGCAGCACTGAGGTCTTGGGTTAAAATCCAACCAAGGACAACATCTGCAAGGAGTTTGTATGTTCTCCCCGTGTTTGTGTGGGTTTCTTACAGGTACTCTGGTTTCCTCCTACACTCCAAAGACATACTGATAGGGAATTTAGATTGTGAGCCCCAATGGGGACAGTGCCAATAATGTCGGTAAATTGTTGTGAAATAATTGGAGCAATATAAGTGAGTAAAATAAATTTAAAAAAACCCACAAGCGTAACAGTATTTTATTGGGATTTTATGTGATATACCAGCATAAAGTGGTAAGTACTTATGAAATGTAAAGGAAATGATACTTGGTGATCTAATCATTTTAAAAATATTGATCTGAAAATTGGGACGAGCATTTGTATTCAGTTCCCTGTAGTCTAAAACACATAACTAAAATTATGAGTGACCAATTGTCTCCAGAAATCACAATTGAGTTAAACTGTGTGTAATGTATTCTCAGTATAACTAAAGCTGTCCTGTGAAGGCCTCTGAGGTTCTTTGAGAACATTAGGGCTCAAACAGCAATATGCAAATAGTCCACAAATCTGGTTTTTATGAAAGAGTAGCAAGAAGAAAGCCATTTTTGAAAGCAAATCATAAAACATCTCATTTGCAGTTTCTAAAAAGCCTTGTAGTTTAAGTAGGTGATTTTGTCTGATGAAATCAAAGTAGAACTTTTGGGGCTAAATGCAAAACGCTATATGTGGTGGAAAACTAACATTGCACATCACTCTGAAAACCCCATCTCACAGTCAAACATGGTGGTGGCAGCATCATGCTGTGGGGATACATTTCATCAACAGGGACAGGGAACCAGGTCAAAGTTGGTGGGAAGATGAATGGAGGTAAATACAAAGCAATCCAGTAGGAAGACCTGTTAAGAAGCTGCAAAAGTCTTGAGATTGGCATATAGGTTCACCTTTCAGCAGGACAACAACCTTAAACATACTGACAGAGCTACGATGGGATGGATTCAATAACATGCATGTGTTGGAATGGCCCAGTCCTGACAAACAGGTGCTTCTCACAAAATTAGAATATCTTCAAAAAGTTAATTTATTTCAGTTCTTCAATACAAAAAGTGAAACTCATATTATATAGAGTCACTACAAACAGAGTGATCTGTTTCAAGTGTTTACTTCTGTTAATGTTGATGATTATGGCTTACACCCAATGAAAACCCTAAAGTCATTATCTCAGTAAATTAGAATAATAAAAAACACTTACTCAGGCTTCCTAAGCATTTAAAAAGGTCCTTAGTCTGTTTCAGTAGGCTTCCAATCATGGGGAAGACTGCTGACTTGCAAGATATCCAGAAGTCAGTCATTGACACGCTCCACAGGGAGGAGAGGAAAAGCGATAAAAGGTCATTGCTAAAGAAGCTGGATGTTCACATAGTGCTGTATCCAAGATTAAAAAATGTATAGTTTAGAACTTGCGCTATAAATGTACCCTTGGTATGAGTTCTGAAACTGCATAGATGAGTAGCAGCCTTTAGAGAAAAGTCCTATAAGGAAAGCTGGATGATCCTCTTTTCAGAACTTAATGTGAGTTCTGAGACTGAATGGATAAATGGTAGCCTTTAAAGGAAGGTCCTATAGAGAAAGCTGGATAGTCCTCTTCTCAGAGCTTAATGTGAGTTCTGAGACTGAATAGATTAGTAGTAGCCTTTAAAGGAAGGTCCTATAGGGAAAGCTGGATGGTCCTCTTTTCAGAGCTCCGTTCACAGTTAAATTCTCCATGTGGTGAAGTGCTGCAGGAGATACAAATAGGACGCTGTCCCGGCCGGTGACAGACACCTGTGAGATAAGATGTCAGCGCCCGCTTGTGTTCAGTCCCAGTGCCGCGTTCAGAATCCAAGATTATTAATGGAAAGTTGAGTGGAAGGAAAAAGTGTGGTAGAAAAAGGTGCACAAGCAACCAGGATAACTGAAACTTTGAAAGGATTGTTAAGAAAAGGCCCATTCAAATATTTGGGGGAGATTCACAAGGAGTGGACTGCTGCTGGAGTCATTGCTTCAAGAGCCACCACACACAGACACATCCAGGACATGGGCTACAAGTGTCACATTCCTTGTGTCAAGCCACTCATGACCAATAGACAATGCCAGAAGTGTCTTACCTGGGCCAGGGAGAAAAAGAACTGGACTGTTGCTCTGTGGTCCAAGGTGTAGTTTTCAGATGAAAGTAAATTTTGCATTTTGTTTGGAAATCAAGGTCCCAGAGTCTGGAGGAAGAGTGGAGAGACACACAATCCAAGTTGCTTGAGGTCTAATGTGAAGTTTACACAATCATTGATGGTTTTGGGAGCCATGCCATCTGCTGGTGTAGGTCCACTGTGTTTTATCAAGACCAAAGTCAGCGCAGCCATCTACCAGGAAATTTTAGAGCATGTCATGCTTCCCTCTGCAAGCAAGCTTTTTGGAAAGGGAAATTTAATTATCCAGCAGGACTTGGCACCTGTCTACACTGCCAAAAGTACCAATACCTGGTTTAAAAACAACAGTATCACTCTGCTTGATTGGCTAGCAAAATCGCCTGACCTTAACCCCATATAGTGGAAGATGAGAGACATTGGACCCAACAGTGCAGACGAGCTGAAGGCTGCTATCAAAGCAACCTGGACTTCCATAACCCCTCAGCAGTGACACAGGCTGATTGCCTCCATGCCACGCCGCATTGATGCAGTAATTGATGCAAAAGGAGCCCCGACCAAGTATTGAGTGCATTTACTGAACATACAGTTCAATAGCCGAACATTTTGGCTTTTAAAATCATTTTTCAAGCTGGTGTTATAAAGTATTCTAATTTACTGAGAAAATGACTTTTGGATTTTCATTGGCTGTAAGCCATAATCATCAACATTTACAGAAATAAACACTTAAAATAACATAGCATAGTAACATAGTCATTAAGGTTGAAGGGAGACTTTAAGACCATCTAGTTCAACCCATATCCTATTCTAACTTGCCCTAACATGTTGATCCAGAGGAAGGCAAAAAAAACCCATGTGGCAAACAGTAAGCTTCACATTGGGGAAAAAAATTCCTTCCCGACTCCACATAACGCAATCAGACTAGCTCCCTGGATCAACACAATATTAAGGAAACTAGTGTATATACACTGTAACATTATACTTTTCAAGAAAGGCATCCAGTCCCTTCTTAAATTTTAGTAGGGAATCACTCATTACAACATCATATGGCAGAGAGTTCCATAGTCTCACTGCTCTTACAGTAAAGAATCCGCGTCTGTGAGTATGCTTAAACCTTCTTTCCTCCAGACGTAGAGGATGCCCCCTTGTCCCCGTCACAGGTCTAAGAGTAAAAAGATCATTAGAAAGGTCTTGGTATTGTCCCTGCATATATTTATACATTGTAATAAGATCACCCCTAAGCCTTCGATTCTCCAAACTAAATAACCCCAAGTGTAATAACCTGTCTTGGTATTGCAGACCCCCTAGTTCCCTAATAACCTTGGTCGCTCTTCTCTGCACCCGCTCCAGTTCAGCTATGTCTTTCTTATACACCGGAGACCAGAACTGTACACAGTATTCTAAGTGTGGGCGCACTAGTGACTTATATACAGGTAAAATTATGTTCTCCTCATGAGCATCTATGCCTCTTTTAATGCATCCCATTATTTTATTTGCCTTTGCAGCAGCTGCCTGACACTGGTCGCTAAATGTGAGCTTGTCGTCCACCCATACACCCAGGTCTTTTTCAGTAACTGTTTTGCCCAGTGTTTTACATTAAGCACATAATTATACATCTTGTTCGTTCTACCCAAGTGCATGACCTTACATTTATCCCCATTAAAGCTCATTTGCCATTTATCAGCCCAAGCTTCTAGTTTACATAAATCCTCCTGTAATATAAAATTGTCCTCCTCTGTATTAATTACCCTGCAGAGTTTAGTGTCATCTGCAAATATTGAAATTCTACTCCCTATGCCCCCTACAAAGTCATTAATAAATATGTTAAAAAGAAGCAGGCCCAAAACTGACCCCTGTGGTACCCCACTGCTAACCGTGACCCAGTCCGAGTGTGCTCCATTAATAACCACCCTTTGTTTCCTATCCCTGAGCCAGCTCTTAACCCACCTACACATATTTTCCCCTATCCCCATTGTTCTCATTTTATGTATCAACCTTTTGTGTGGCACCGTATCAAAAGCTTTTGAAAAGTCCATGTACACCATGTCCACTGCATTCCCTTGGTCCAGTCCGGAACTTACCTCTTCATAAAAGCTTAGACTGACAGGAACGGTCTCTTGTAAACCCATGTTGATATTGGGTCATAAGGTTATTCTTCTCCAGATACTCCAGTATAGTATCTCTTAGAAAACCCTCCACGATTTTACCCACAGTTGAGGTTAAACTTACTGGCCTATAATTTCCAAGTTCAGTTTTTGTCCCCTTTTTGAATATTGGCACCACATTTGCTATACACCAGTCCTGTGGTACAGACCCTGTTATTATGGAAATAGATCACTCTGTTTGCAATGACTCTATATAAATCATCAACATTAACAGAAAGAAACACTTTAAATAGATCACTGTTTGTAATGACTCTATACAATATATGAGTTTCATTTTTGTATTGAAGAACTGAAACAAATTAATTTTTTGATGATATTCTAGTTTTGTGAGAAGCACCTGTATATCCCGTGGAGAATCTGTGGCAAGACCTGAAAATTCCTGTTCACGGACACTCACCATCTAATCTCATTGAGCTAGACCTAGTTTGCAATGAAGAACTGGAAAAACGTCAGCCTCTGAAAGTGCAAAGGTGGTAGAGACATACACCAAGAGACTTGCAGCAGTATTTGCAGTGAAAGGTGGACCTACAAAGTATTGCCGAAGGGAGATTGAATACAAATGCATGTCACAATTTTGATATTTTTTAAATATTTGGAAAACCATGTATTATTTCCTTTACACGTCACAAATACTTGCTACTTCTTGTTTTAAAATACATAAAAAACATTTTAGGATTGTGGGTGTAAGGATAAAAAATGAATACTTTTTTTAAGGCAAAGTATATGCCTTTATAGTTTGACACTATGTTCTCACATAAACTAGGGAGATCAGCTGTCAAACTGCCCAAAGAGATTATAGCTAAAGTCCCCTTAAAAATGTTATTATTTGGTTTCTAGTACAGTATGTGTGTGTGTTCCCTTGCTGTTTTATAGACACAATTACATAGGGAAGCGAGAGCATGCACTAAGTGAGTGTAATATACAAATCTGCTCAGGGTCGGACTGGGATGTCTGGGGCCCACAGGGGGAATTGACCCTACGGGCCCACCCTACAGCTATATGGAAATGATTGTTTGCCATTATCCCCTATGTAGTGGAGCATTGACTGTAAAACACAGGCAGCTCCTGCACTTCTAATGTGCGCCACCATAACTGGGACATACAATTATCTTATTTTGCATTAAAGGGTTCTTTGATGAAAACAAGTTATCACCGATCCACAGGTTAGGTAGGTGACAACTTATTGATCGGTGGAGTCCAACCATTGGTAACCGCAATGATCGGAAGAATGGGGAACTTTTATCCCCATTTTTTCCTATTTTAAAATAGAGCGGCAGGTGGGATATCTGACTGCATTTCCATTCATCATCTTTGGGGGTTTCCAGGAAAAGCCAAGTGCAGCCCCTTAGGGAATGAATGGATCAGTGATTGAGTCACACTTGCCGCTCCATACTAATGGGGATAAAAGTTGCATATTCTGCAGATTGGTGCAGGTCCTAGCAGTTGGACCCCCATAAATCTATGACTTATCACTTATCCTTTGGCCATGTTCACACATTCAGTATTTGGTCAGTAATTTACTGTACATCAATATGAATAAGGCAAAACCAAGAGTGGAGCAATCAGAGAAAAAGGGTAATAGAAACATGTCACCACTTCTGAATTTATCACCCACTACTACTATTAGCTTATAACTACTGAGACTAAATTTTGACCAAATACTGAATGCGTGAACATGGCCTTAGAATAGGTGATTACTTGTTTTCACCATAGAACATGATAGTGCATATTTGCTACTCTGTACAGAGGACAGGGAGGGGTTAAATGTCCAAATATTTAATCTCGATTGGAAATCAAGATTCTTCCTCTTATTGATATCAGAGAGAACAAGTGACCGCCATACACAACACAATCTCCTATACCAAGACCAATAATACCACATACAAGGAACAAATACCATCACACTATGACCAGACAACATATTACCACTAGAGTTGAGCGACTTTTGGTTTTTTAGGGTCGCGTTTCTTTTCGTGAAACCCGACTTTTCCAAAAGTCGGGTCGAGCAAGATCGTCCGATTATAGGGAAAAGTCGGGGTCGTCCCGAAACACGAAACCCAATGTAAGTCAATGGGGAATAAAAGTCGGCAGTGAGAGGATGACAGGAAACACACCTACAGTGCCCATTTGAATGCCAAAAGCAACAATTCTTCTTACTTAAGCTTGTCAACCTTAATTAACTTCATAATACAAGTTACGCAATGAAAAATGGGGGTTATTTGGCTAAAGTTGTGGGGGGGGAGGGCTGGCTGCAGGTTTTCATGTGCCCTGGGCGAAAGAGCGCCCCTTTAACACATACCACAACTCATCATGCTCCGATACGGCAGAGAAATAGCGGTATAGTACAATGAAAAATACCTCACTTTTTACATCTCATGACGAGGCCCATCTATTTCTCCATACAAAATCATTGGTCCCATATAATGTTTGAAACAGTATATGTTGGTCCCCATGGATGAAGCTCCACTGTCTTATGGGCCCAAATAATGCTCCAAACATAATGGGCCCCATTTCTAATGCTCTAGTGTATAATGGGCCCTGTAAATGCTGCTCCAGTGTCTGATGTCCACCTTTGGAATGTTCCAGTGTATGGTGGGCCCCATCTATCATTCTCCAGAGTATAGTGCTCCCCAAAAATTGCTGTCCCAACATTGAAAACAATCAAATAAGTCTCCTCGCTAGGGAATCCCTGTACTTGTCTGGACTCCTCGTCGTCCCCATCTTCCATCTCACTGCACAGTATTTCAACTTTGCAAGTGCTGTGATCCTGAGCAAGCAGGGGGGGCCCACTCATTGGCGACGGCACTGGCACAGGACCCCTGATAGTACGGTGGTGTGTCTGATGGCGGGTGGGCCGAACCTGCACTTTCATCTGCAGCTTCCTCTTTGTCACCGTGTAAGATGGAACTGTATATTGGAAGGGTAACCTGAGTTTCATCAGGGTCAGATTCAGGTCGTGTAGCGTGCGAGGGGAATGTAGTGGTCTGGGTCAATGTACCAGCAGATTCATCGAGCAGTGGCTGGGCATCAGTGCACTTGTGTCGCCCCCAGGAGTATGGTCGCCACAGTGGCATTACCTTCTTCCTAGGGAGTGTGATGTCATGCTTGGGAGCAACGAACGATCTCTCTAGCAGGTTAACTGATTGGGCGGCGTTATTCCCACGAGTCATGACCCTCCAAACAGCGTTCATGAAGGCAAAGTGTTTGTTTTACGTGGGCAGTATGGTTGCAAAGCTGAACCTTAAAGGAATGTCCAGAAGGGCACCACCAGGAGTGGAGCCTATGGTTAAATTCGACTCCACCTGGGAAACCTCAACCATGCCAGCTACAGAACAGATGCACACATTGCAAGCTTAATTCCATTAACGAACGAGACTCCGTCATGCCCCGCGGTCCTAGTCCGGCTTACTAGAGGGACACGTGAGGCTCTGGCACATGAGATTGGCCAATAACTGGTGTGTCATGCCCTTACATGTCCGTGGCTGCATGTGTGCTACACTGAAAAGGCCAGCGTTTGTCGCTTACAGGTGCAGATAAGCCGCTGAACAACGTTAGTGATGGGGATCACTGATTACAATTATTACCCGCGAACAATGATTTCCCAGTAAGTGCAGGTCAACCGCAGTTCCGGAATTAGGCCTAACCGTCATTCCTGAAAAAATGAAAAACTTACGTGTGCAAACCACAGGTGCTGTAGCTTGCTTAACAGCTCGCCAGCCGTTCTCACGCCCAGTATGGATTACACGTGATTGTACAAAGGTGAGAAAGGGTACTGTATCCCCAGATAACATGTATGGATAGCGTACACATTCAAAATATATGTCTATACATCAGGAGGCAGGCTCAGACGGTGTTAGGCCCAGTATGGATTGCACGTGATTGCACAAAGGTTAGAAAGGGTACCGTATCCCCGGATAACATGTATGGATAGCGTACACATTCAAAATATATGTCTATACATCAGGAGGCAGGCTCAGACGGTGTTAGGCCCAGTATGGATTGCACGTGATTGCACAAAGGTTAGAAAGGGTACCGTATCCCCAGATAACATGTATGGATAGCGTACACATTCAAAATATATGTCTATACATCAGGAGGCAGGCTCAGACGGTGTCAGGCACAGTATGGATATGACGGCCCAGACTACACAGCGGAGGAGCAGGGAGAGGTAAAGATTGCAAATGCTGGGGCCCTGCCCAAGCAAGGGGGGCCCACTCGTGGGCGTCGGTACTGGCACTGGGCCCCTCATAGTACGGCGGTGTGTCTGACGGCGGGTGTGCACCACCACCGTCAGAGACACTTGATTGCACTATGAAGGACCCTGTGCCAGTGCCCGCGCCCAAGAGTCGGCCTACCCACCTGTCCAGGGCAACGGCACTCGCACGGTGTCGTGCGCTAGGTGGTGACCCCGACCATGGGGGGGGGGAGGCAGCACAGTTAGGGAGTTTTAGAAAGTGGCATATGTTGATGTTGGACATTCAGCTGATGCAAAAGGTGAAATAGGTGAAGTCCCAGGAAGAGGTGGACCAAAGCAAGCCATTTTTCTGTCACCCTATGTGTCATCAGGGGAAGGTGGGACAAAATCCTTGGAAACCCATGCGTGGTTCATTTTAATGAAGGTTAGATCATCCACATTTTGGGTTGACAGACGGGTCCTTTTTTCTGTCAGGATTGATCCAGCTGCACTGAAGACTCTTTCCGATAGCACACTTGCAGCTGGGCAAGCGAGCTCCTGTAAGGCATATTGTGCCAATTCAGGCCAGGTGTCCAGTTTAGCGGCCCAATAGTCAAAGGGGAATGACCTGTGTGGGAGAACATCGATATGGGAGGAAAAGTAGTTTGTAACCATAGTTGACAACTGCTGTCTCCTGTCACTTTCCATCGATGCAGTATTACCAGTTGTGTGAGCGGTACTTGAAAAATCAGTCCACAACATTGTCATGAAACCCCTGTCTCCAACGCCACTTCTGCTGTGTGCACCACGAACACCTCTGCCAAGCTGCCCCCGGCCCGTACGGCTCGTGTGAGAACCATCACCGCTGCTGTGTGCTGGGAATGCCTCAAGCAACCGATTTACCAGAGTTGCTTGTTTATTAGCCAATATTAGGTCAAGGTTCTCCTGTGGCATGATGTTTTGTAATTTGCCTTTATAGCGTGGATCCAGGATGCTGGCCAACCAGTAGTCGTCATCGTTCATCATTTTGGCAATGCGTGGGTCCCTTTTTAGGATCTGCAAGGCATAATCTGACATGTGGGCCAATGTTCCCGGTGTCAATGATGCACTGCGAGTGCTGGTTGGAGGAGCACTTTCTGGCAAATCCACATCCCTCCAGTCACGCACAAACCCTGTACCAGACCTTGCCACGCCAACATTTTCACTTGCCCCACGAGATGCATCCTCCTCCCCTAAGTAATCATCCCCATCATCCTCCTCCTCCTCCTCTTCTTCCTCCACCTCGTCCAGGAGAGGTCCCTGAGCAGACAATGGCTGAATGTCATCAAGGATTCCCTCCTCCTCTTCCTCCTTATCAACATTGGCTGCAGACGCCTGCTCCTTAAGGTGCGTCAAAGTTTGCATGAGCAGACGCATAAGTGGGATGCTCATGCTTAGGATGGCGTCGTCTGCGCTTACCAGCCGTGTGCATTCCTCAAAACACTGAAGGACTTTACAGAGGTCTTTCAGCTTCGACCACTGCACACCTGTCAACTCCATGTCTGCTCTCAAAGTGCCTGGCCGTGTATCCTCCCACAAATGCATTATGGCCTGCCTCTGCTCGCACAGCCGCTCCACCATGTGCAGGGTGGAGTTCCACCTTGTTGCAATGTCGATAATGAGGCGGTGGTTGGGAAGGTGGAGTAATTGCTGCAGCTTCTGCATATGAACGGAGTGTACAGGCGACCGGCGGATGTGCGCGCACAGTCTTCGCACCTTCTGGAGCAGGGCTGTTAACTCCGGATAATTTTTGAGGAAGCACTGCACCACCAGGTTCAAGGTGTGAGCCAAGCAAGGTATATGGCTGAGTTTTGAAAGGCCTATGGCTGCCACAAAATTACGGCCGTTATCACTAACTACCTTGCCTGCCTCAAGATGTACACTGCCCAGCCATGACTCAGTTTGTCGCTTCAAGTACTCGGCCAGCACCTCGGCGGTGTGTCTGTTGCCCAAACACATCATCTGCAACACAGCCTGCTGACGCTTTCCACTAGCTGCTCGATAGGGGGACACATCGTGTGCAACAGTGGCAGCTGCAGATGGAGTGCTCGTACGACTGCGCTCTGTGGACGAGCTTTCGCTTCTGGAGGAGGAGGAGGAGGAGGGTCGAACGCCTACAGCCAACTGTTTCCTATACCGTGGGCTAGGCAGCACTGTCCCACCACCACTGTCCCCTGTGGACCCTGCATCCACCACATTAACCCAGTGCGCAGTGATGGACACGTAACGGCCCTGGCCATGCCGACTGGACCATGCATCAGTTGTGAGGTGCACCTTTCCGCTCACTGACTGCTTGAGTGCATGGACAATGCGGTCTTTCACATGATGGTGGAGGGCTGGGATGGCTTTGCGAGAGAAGAAGTGGCGACTGGGTAGGTCATAGCGTGGTACTGCATAGGCCATGAGTTCGCGGAAAGCTGTGCTTTCCACCAACCGAAAGGGCATCATCTCAAACGAGATTAGTTTGGCAATGTGGGCGTACAAACCCAGTGTACGCGGATGAGAGACTGAGTGCTTTCTTGACCTACTCATAGTGTCTGGGAGGGTGAGCTGGACTTGAGAGCTGCATATGGTGGAAGTAGCGGTGGACAGGGCGGACTGAGAGAGGGTTGATGATGGTGATGGAGTTGGTGTTCTTTCTGATGGCCTAGAATCAGTCTTTCGTTGATATAACAGTGGGATTCCCTGACTGCTGTGGCCTTGCAACGACACCTCAACATTTGCTGCTGTGCTAACCGGTGGGCTTACAGTGGGGGAAACAATGTAGCGTTGCTGACTACCTTCGTTGTGATAAGTTGCACATGTGGCACTTGAGGTTTGGTGTTGTGTCCACGCTTGCAAGTGCATGCTGGTTAAATGTCTAAGCATGCAACTGGTATTCAAATTTTTCAGATTTTTCCCTCGGCTAAAGGTCTTTGAGCACTTCTTACAGATAACCTTGGCCTGATCATGAGGATTTTGGTCAAAAAAGTGCCACACTGCACTCTTCCTACTTTGACAGACATTTTGTGGCCTAGCACGCTGTGATCTTTTGACCCTCTGGACAAGCTGTCCAGCAACTCTTTTGATGTTTGGAACCTGTCTTTGGAGTGCTCCGGGCCTGCCAGATAACAGCTGTTGCGATGTCGATGTCTGCTGTGGATGCTCCTCATCTGAGCTATTGGAAGAAGCACCCTCTTCCCCCAATGGATGCCAATCTGGGTCAACAACTGGGTCATCCATCACCTCCTCTTCAATGTCATGTGCACCTTCCTCTGTGTCACCGTGTATGGTGGTATAGTGTGCGGGAAGGGGCACCTGAGTCTCATCAGGGTCAGAATCTGGCTCTGTACACTGCGAGGACAATGTAGTGCTCTGAGTGAATGTACCAGCAGAATCATCCATCAGCGGCTGTGCATCAGTGCACTCCATGTCAGATTCATCTTGGCCTGGGTAATTCACAATTTGACTTGATAATCCAGGCATGGTATGTGAAAACAGCTCCATGGAGTAATCAGTAGTATGGCCTGCGTCATCCTTCAATCTTGGTTGGGGTGAAGGACACAAGGAAAGGTGTGGTTCATGAACATGAGCCTCCAATGACGACTCAGTGCTTTTACTTTTTACAACTGAAGAAGAGGAGGCGATAGAGCTGGAGGCTGAGTCAGCAATGTAAGACAAAACTTTTTCCTGATGCTCTAGCTTTAAAAGCGGTTTGCCAACTCCTAGAAAACTAAGCGTTCGAGGCCTTATGTAGCCAGACGATGACGCAGGCTCTACACCTCCTGCATTCGGTCCTATTTTGCTCTTGCCACTACCATCAGATCCACCACCAACACCATCATTACCAGCTGCCAACCCCCGCCCAATTCCACGGCCTCTTCCACCAGCCTTCCTCATTTTTGGTAGAAATGTAGACAAAATCCAACAAACTATATAGTAATGTAAAACAAGGTACAAGGTGTCTATAGGACAGGGGAGATTTTGAATTTCTGCAGACACTTGTGGACACTGGACACTTTTGGATTGTGTGAGGCCCACTGATATCTGAGCGCTATGTCACAGGCTCGATGGCACAGCTGTGACAAAAGTGACGAGAGGATAAGGGAGATTTTGAATTTCTGCAGACACTTGTGGACACTGGACACTTTTGGATTGTGTGAGGCCCACTGATATCTGAGCGCTATGTCACAGGCTCGATGGCACAGCTGTGACAAAAGTGACGAGAGGATAAGGGAGATTTTGAATTTCTGCAGACACTTGTGGACACTGGACACTTTTGGATTGTGTGAGGGCCACTGATATCTGAGCGCTATGTCACAGGCTCGATGGCACAGCTGTGACAAAAGTGACGAGAGGATAAGGGAGATTTTGAATTTCTGCACACACTTGTGGACACTGGACACTTTTGGATTGTGTGAGACCCAATGAATATCTGAGCGCTATGTGACAGGCTCGATGGCACAGCTGTGACCAAAGTGACTAGAGGATAAGGGAGATTTTGAATTTCTGCACACACTTGTGGACACTGGACACTTTTGGATTGTGTGAGGCCCAATGAATATCTGAGCGCTATGTGACAGGCTCGATGGCACAGCTGTGACCAAAGTGACTAGAGGATAAGGGAGATTTTGAATTTCTGCACACACTTGTGGACACTGGACACTTTTGGATTGTGTGAGGCCCAATGAATATCTGAGCGCTATGTGACAGGCTCGATGGCACAGCTGTGACCAAGGTGACTAGAGGATAAGGGAGATTTTGAATTTCTGCAGACACTTGTGGACACTGGACACTTTTGTATTGTGTGAGGGCCACTGATATCTGAGCGCTATGTCACAGGCTCGATGGCACAGCTGTGACAAAAGTGACGAGAGGATAAGCCAGATTTTGAATTTCTGCAGACACTTGTGGACACTGGACACTTTTGGATTGTGTGAGGCCCACTGATATCTGAGCGCTATGTCACAGGCTCGATGGCACAGCTGTGACAAAAGTGACTAGAGGATAAGGGAGATTGGATTGCTTTTAAAAAAGCAGTTTGCAGAGCAGTGGGTAAACAGCAATGCCAGCCTGTCAGGAAGCCTTAAAAGGCAGCCCAACAACCAACACCACTGATACACCACAATTTAGCCTCCCCTTGCACTGCACACAAAGTGACTGGTGTGTTGTGCAGGCCAAATCGCTAGCAGCAGAAGCAGTTTTTTTTTCTTCTCAGCAGGACAAAAAAAAAAAATTGGGATTGCTTTTAAAAAAGCAGTTTGCGGAGCAGTGGTTAAACAGCAATGCAGGAATGTCAGGAAGCCTTAGAAGGCAGCCCAACAACCAACACCACTGATACACCACTATATAGCCTCCCCTTGCACTGCACACACAGTGACTGGTGTGTTGTGCAGGCCAAATCGCTAGCAGCAGAAGCAGTTTTTTTGTCTTCTTCCCTGCCTAACGCTCTCCCTACAGAATCAGCAGCAACCTCTCCCTATACTGAGATCGGCAGAAGTAAGATGGCGGTCGGCATGCACGCCCTTTTATACCCCCTGTGACGCCCACCAAAGCAAGCCAATCACTTGCATGCCCTTCTGAAAGATGGTGGTGACCCCTGCCTATGTCATCACGTTGCCCACAGTGTCCGTGGATCCTGATTGGCTGAAAAAGAGCGCAAAACAAACTTTTGAAACGCGACTTTGGCGCGTAAGTCGCCGACCTCGTGGCCGACCTCATCCTAGGGTCAGGTTTCGTTTCATGAAACCCGACTTTGCTAAAAGTCGGCGACTTTTGAAATTTTTTGACTCGTTTCGCTCAACTCTAATTACCACCATATAGTGACCGAATAATACCACATACAAGGAACAAATACTGCCATACCATGACTAGACTATATATTACCCCCACATGGTGACCCAATAATACCACATACA
Source organism: Dendrobates tinctorius (assembly GCF_039654945.1). Classification (NCBI taxonomy): domain Eukaryota; kingdom Metazoa; phylum Chordata; class Amphibia; order Anura; family Dendrobatidae; genus Dendrobates; species Dendrobates tinctorius. The sequence continues at coordinate 1,865,961 of NW_027361971.1, read as the reverse complement.
ATTGACAAATACAGTCACACCATGACCAGACATCATAGTAACTGAATAATACCACATATAGGGGATAACTATAGGTACACCATGACCAGACCACATATTGACTGAATAATATCACATACAAGAGAGAAATACCACCGCATCATGACCAGATCACATATTACCACCTCATAATAAATGAGTACTTCAATACTGATCATTAATAAAAAACACAATACTAATAACACTAATATTACCACTCTTGACATTATACACAGGAGTCCTGTATATGGTGTCAGTATACAGGTAATGCAGTAATCACCAGTGACATTATACACAAGAACTCTGTACATCGTATAGCGTATATAGTGTCAGTGTATAGGTAATGCAGTGATCACCAGTGACATTATACACAGGAGCTCTGCATATAGTGTCAGTGTACAGATAATACAGTGATCACCAGTGCTATTATACACATGAGCTATGTATATAGTGTACAGGTAATACAGTGACCACTGGTGACATTATTCACAGGAACTCTGTACATAGTATATAGTATATAGTGTCAGTGTACAGGTAATACAGTGATCACCAGTGACATTATACACAGGAGCTCTGTATTTAGTATAGAGTGTATACTGTCAGTGTATAGGTAATGCAGTGATCACCAGTGACATTATACACAGAAGCTCTGTATATAGTATACAGTGCATAGTGTAAGTGTACAAGTAACACACTGACTCACCAGTGACATATGTAGTTGAAGTCCTTCATCTTCATCCAGAGCAGATTGCCATCAATTCTTCCAGCGAGGACTCGCCTCTGAGGAAACTAACAGTTATCTATAGCTGATCGCTTCCAGAGCACATTTCCCACTTTTTCCCTGACTTCTACACTACTTGAGAAGAAGAAAAGACATAGTACCGCCCTACACAGTAACATGACCCTCTGTAATTCTCCCTTATGGAAGACAGTATCCTCAAAAGTAAATTAAATTACAGCAGTAATAATGTCCCTTGATAGGCCCCTACAGTAATTATGTCCCCACTTGCCACCATAATTTAATAATGTAAGTTCCTCATCCTGACTTCCATTCAGCAATTATGTCACCCCTTTATTTAATAACATAGTAACATAGTTTTGAAGGCTGAAGGAAGACCTTATGTCCATCTAGTTCAGCCTATTTTTAGTTCAGCTGTTCTGCATTGTTGATCCTGGGGAAGGCAAAAAACTCACAGAGTAGAAGCCAATTTTCTCCATAGGGAAAAAAATTCCTTCCTCTAAGCTGGGTCAACCATCTACCTATTGTATAATATTATGTTATTCGTAACCTTCTGTACTGTTACTCACAAGAAAAGCATCCATTCCTTTCTTAAATTCATTCAGTGAGTTGGCCATCACCACTTCCCCAGATCCTGGGCCCCTGTAATTTCCTCATCCTGGACCCAAATGTACACTTTAATATGGTTCCCATCCTGGGCCCCTTCCAGTAATAGTGTCCCCATCCTGGGCCCCTTTATTCAATGTCCTTATCCTAGGCCCCTATGTCAGCCCCTATGTCCACTACCTTGCCCAATTACAGAGGGGTGAGGGAAGATTATTCTCCCCTTACCGCAGTCCCCTGTGTCTTCTTGTGGCTTTATATTCGGTGCGGTCAATAAAATGGCCGCCAACTGCAACTGTGACAGGCTGTGCACTTACATCACATAGCAGTAGCATTGAAAGACTGCTGACTTATCAAAGGCTGCAGGAGTCAGCATGTGGCCTCTGATTGGCTGTCAGCCATTTAATGTAATTGCTATGTGACGTCGACACACGTCCTGTCAGAGAACGCCCTGTCACAGCTGCAGCTGATGTTCATCTTGATGTGTGTCGTCACCAGAAGAGCCGGCCCAGGTTTTTGTGGGCCTCGGGCAAAATGATCTCAGTGGGCCCCTTTAACACATACCTTGATGATTATTATTATTATTATTATTATTATTTATATAGCACCATTAATTCCATGATGCTGTACATGAGAAGGGGGGTTACATACAAAGTTATAGATATCGCTAACAGTAAACAAATTTACAATAACAGACTGATGCAGAGGGGAGAGGACCCTGTCCTTGTGGACTTACATTCTACGGGATAGTGGGGAAGAAATGCACAGATAATAAATATAGATATAGTAAAATGCCAAAGATTTCCCTTACTTTTTGCACTGCATGCGTGATATCTATTGTAAATTCAATTATAGCTCAGAAACCAGGGAATCCTTGCAGCGTACAGCACACAGAGTGACTGCAGATTTATCAATATGGACTGGAGAGTATAGTCCTCCATACAGTATCATGGGCACCACACAGTCCTCCATACAGTATTATGGGCACTACATAGTCCACCATACAGTATCATGGGCACCACACAGTCCTCCATACAGTATTATGGACACTACATAGTCCTCCATACCGTATTTATGAGTACTTCATAGAACTCCATACAGTATTATGAGTACCACACAGTACAGTATAATAGCCCCATATAGTACCTCATACAGTATTATGGGTACCACATAGTGCTCCATACAGTATAATGGGCCCCAAATAATGCTCCATACAGTATAATGGCCCCATATACTGCTCCATACAGTGTAATGAGCCCCATATAAAGTTCCATACAGAAAAATGTGCCCCATTTATTTCTCCATACAGTATAATGATCCCCATATAATGATCCTTACAGTACAATGGGCCTAATATATTGCTCCATACAGTATAATGGGTCCTATATAAATCTTCATACAATATATAATGGGCCCCCTATAATGTTCCATACAGTATATAATGGGCCCCATATAATGCTCCATACAATGGGCCCCATGTAATGCTCCATACAGTATATAATGGGCCCTGTATAATGGTCCATACAGTATATAATGGGCCCCATACAATGCTCCATACCGTAAAACAACCCCACACAGTGCTTCATGCAGAATAATGGCCGCACATAGTGCTCCAAAAAGTATACTGGTCCTCATAGATTGCTCCATACAGTATAATGGGGACCATGTAATGTTCCATACAGTATATCATGGGCCCAATACAATGCTCCTCCATTACTAAGCCATGAGCTTGATGTCACCTGACAATACAAAGGTGACATCAACCCCACAAATATGAACCCCACTTGCTACCACTACAGGGCAAGGGGGAAGAGCCAGGCAAAGCTCCAGAATTGGCGCATCTAATAGATGTGCCTTTTCTGGGTGGCTGCGGGCTACTATTTTTAGTCTGGCAGGGCCAATATCCATGGCTTCTTACCAGCCTGAGAATACCAGCTCCCAGCTTTCTGCTTAAGCAAGGCTGATTGTCAAAAATGGGGGGGACCTCATGCCAGTTTTTAAAATTATTTTATGTAAATAATTAAAAAATATGGCATGGGAACCCCTCTATTCTTGTGAACCAGCCTTGCTGAATCTGACAGCTGAGGGTTGCAGCTCCCAGCCATGAGTTTTGCCTGTCTGGTTATCAAAAATACAGGGGAACTCGCACAGGTTTTTTTAATTATTAATTTACTGCACAGGAGCAGCTGATGAAGGCCGGCGTCACACTACGGTAGAATACGGGTGAGTGCTATGCGAGAAAACGAGTGCTGTCTGATTTTTACGCACCAATGTCCTTTGAAAAGCCGGCAATTCATGTGCCGCATACAGTAAAATCACACTGATAGGTTTGAATAGAATAGATAGAATAGATACTGTATATACACATAGAATACATAAACATTTTTAGCAATGATCCCTTTACTAAAAGCCTGGGGTCAGAATCAGAGTGCTGAGGGATTTACCCTAACTTCCATACCAGAGATCCCTTTAAGAGAGGCCTGGAGTCAGAATCAGAGCGCAGAGTGCACTTGCCCTCGCTTCCATACCAGGGATCCCTTTAAGAGGGGCCTAGGGTCAGAACCAGAGCACTGAGTGGAATTGCCCTAACTTCCATACCAATGATCCCTTTAAGGGAGACTGGGGTCAGAACCAGAGCGCTGAGTGGATTTGCCTTAACTTCCATATCAGGGATCCCTTTAAGAAAGCCAAGGGTCAGAACCAGAACGCTGAGTGAAATTGCCCTAACTTCAATACTGGGGATCCCTTTAAGAGATGCCTGGGCTCAGAACTAAAGAGATGGATCGATTTGCCCTGACTTCCATACCAATGATCCCTTTAATAGAAGCCTGGGGTTCAGAATCACAGCGTTGAGGGATTTGCCCTAACTTCCATACCGGCGATCCCTTTAATTGAGGCCTGGGGTCAGTACCAAAGCACAGAGTGGATTTGCCCTCACTTCCGTACCGGAGATCCCTTTAAGAGGGGTCTTGGGTCAGAACCAGAGCACTGAGTGGAATTGTCCTAACTTCCATACCAATGATCCCTTTAAGAGAGTCTAGGGTCAGAACCACAGCGCTGAGTGGAACAGTCCTAACTTCCAGACCGGGGATCCCTTTAAGAGAGGCCTGGGGTCAGAATCAGAGTGCTGAGGGATTTGCCCTAACTTCCATACCAGAGATCCCATTAAGAGAGGCCTGGCGTCAGCACCAGAGCGCTGAATGGATTTGCCCTCACTTCCATACCGGAGATCCCTTTAAGAGGATGTTCCGTGGGACTATGGGATGGAGGATGTGTGATGGGTATATAGGCAGGGAGGAGGTGATTCATTTCTGTCATGTGCGCTCTGCTCCTTTCTGGGGGGCAGACAATGGCTGGGAGCTTATGTTCCCGGGGATGCTAGATTTCTCCCACCCTGCTGAGGTGTTGTGGAGTGGGAAAACTGTTGCTCATAGCAACCAATCACAGTTCAGCTTTCATCTTTTAAACAGCTCTGGTGAAATGAAAGATGCTTAATGATTGGGTGGGGGAGTGGGCGTGGCTGATACACACATGCATACACACATACATACACTCACTCATTTATATATAGAGATTTTTACAAAATCATACAATATAACCAAAGCAGATGGCGAAAATGCAAGTTCAGACAACAAAGACAATTGATGGGTGAGCTAGTTGAAAATATACATGAATATATATATATATATATATATATATATATATGTGTGTGTATATATATAATAAGATATCAATTACTATAAGGTTGGTTCATTAATGCAAAAACAGAAAGGGAGCACCGCGCTAAAGTTACTCACTGTATAAACCAGAAAAATAAATGAGTAGAAGTACCAAATCAAAATATAATTAAATTTCAGTCACTCTTTAGAGGACTAGCTGAAGAGCCTGGCACTGCCCGGGCATAGTAACTAACTGTGGTTAGTTATAGCAAATTTTAATTATCCTCCATCCCATAGTCCCGTGCCCATATACCCATCATACCTATCCTCCATCCCATATTCGAGTGCCCATATACCCATCATACATATCGTCCATTCCATAGTCCCATGCCCATATAACTATCATACATATTCTCCATCCCATAGTCCCATGCCCATATGCCCCTCATACATATTCGCTATCCAATAGTCGAATGCCTATATACCCATCACACATCCTTCATCTCATAGTCCCATGCCCATATACCCATCATACATATACTCCATCCCATAGTCCCGTGCCCATATACCCATCATACATATCCACCATCCCATAGGCCCGCGCCCATATACCCATCATACATATCCTCCATCCCATAGTCGAGTGCCCATATACCCATCACACATCCTCCATCCCATAGTCCCATGCCCATATACCCATCACACATCCTCCATCCCATAGTCCCATGCCCATATACCCATTATACATATTCGCCATCCCATAGTCGAGTGCCCATATACCCATCACACATCCTTCATCTCATAGTCGCATGCCCATATACCCATCATACATATCCTCCATCCCATAGTCCCGTGCCCATATACTCATCATACATATTCGCCATCCCATAGTCCCATGCCCATATACCCGTCATACATATCCTCCATCCCATAGTCCAGTGCCCATATACCCATCACACATCCTCCATCCCATAGTCAACCATTATGACATCATAATGAGCGGCGGGGCTTGCAACCTATGATGACATCAGCGTCGCCATGGCAACCATTATGACATCATAATGAGGGCGGGGCTTAATACACACACACTCTTTCCCCATTATGTAGATAGGGGCAAAATTGTTTGGTGAATTGGAATGCACGGGGTTAAAATTTCACCTCACAACATTGCCTAGGACGCTCTCGAGGTCCAGACGTGTGACTGTGCCAAATTTTGTGGCTGTAGCTGCGATGGTGCGGATGACAATCCCGGACATACATACATACATACATACATACATACACACACTTGAGCTTTATATAATAGATAAAAATGTAGCATACGAGTGAATGAGAAGAAATAACTCCCTATCTTGGAGTGATTCAATATTCCAGCAAAGAAAATGGTACTTGTGTCGACTCCTATAGTCATGCGAGATTAAATGACCAGAGGATTGCTCCACAGGAACAACTGCAACAAGAAGGATCCTGAACGCTGAGGCAGGGAGGTATGAACTAAGGAGTTCACCGGTACTTGCCTTAGACCACAGCGGTACGTATGATCTTAGAGGTGCAACCACGGTGGAGGGAGAAAGAGGACCGGTAGCATCCCCCCGGAGTGGGACCCACCTCCGCCGTCACTCAAGGATGGAAGCACATGGCGTGCGCCGGTCAGGAGATGCCGTTGACAGTGCCGGAGTGTAGGGGGTGTGGTCTGGGTGATGTCACCTAGAGCAGGGAGCTGAGTGCTTGGAGACAGAGGCTGAGAAGGGCCAATCGCCCACGCATTTCGAAGGTGTACGGACCTTCTTCGTCAGGGCTGCTGGCCTAGCCTCAGGCCCGTCCACTAAAGAGAGAAGCGAAATCCCTGCCCCCCTGCTAAAATGCCCTAAACTACATATAGGATCCTTTCAAAAGGAATTTTCTAGCAGTCCTGTTGCAATTGACCAGAAGGTATTTAACCCCTTCACCCCCAAGGGTGGTTTGCACGTTAATTCCAGGGCCAATTTTTACAATTCTGACCACTGTCCCTTTATAAGGTAATAACTCTGGAACGCTTCAACGGATCTAGGCGATTCTGAGAATGTTTTCTCGTGACATATTTTACTTCACTTTAGTGGTAAAATTTCTTCGCTATAACTTGCATTTATTTATGAAAAAAATGGAAATATGGTGAAAATTTTGAAAATTTTGCAATTTTCAAATATTGAATTTTTATGCCCTCAAACCAGAGAGTTATGTAACACAAAATAGTTAATAAATAACATTTCCCACATGTCTACTTTACATCAGCTCAATTTTGTAAACAACATTTTTTTTTGTTAGGAAGCTATAAGGGTTAAAAGTTGACTAGCGATTTCTCATTTTTACAACAAAATTTACAAAACCATTTTTTTAGGGACCACCTCACATTTGAAGTCACTTTGAGGGGTCTATATGGCAGAAAATACCCAAAAGTGACACCATTCTAAAAACTGCACCCCTCAAGCTACTCAAAACTACATTCAAGAAGATTATTAACCCTTCAGGCGCTTCTCAGGAGCAGAAGCAACATGGAAGGAAAAAATTAACATTTAACTTTTTAGTCACAAAAATGAGCTGTTAGCAACAATTTTTTATTTTCCCAAGGGTAACAGGAGAAATTGGACCCCTAAAGTTGATGTCCAATTTGTTCTGAGTATGCTGATACCCTATATGTGGGGGGGGACCACTGTTTGGGCACACGGCAGGGCTTAGAACGGAAGCAGCGCAGTTTGACTTTTCAACCTAAAATTGGCTGGAATTGAGATTGAACGCCATGTTGCGTTTGACGAGCCCCCGATGTGCCCAAACAGTGGAAACACCCCACAAGTGACCCCATTTTGGAAACTAGACCCCCTAAGGAACTTATCTAGATATGTGGTGAGAACTTTGAACCCCCAACTGTTTCACTAAAGTTTATACTGCCCAGGCGTGAAAATAAAAAATCCTATTTTGTGCCCACAAAAATGATCGTTTAGTCCCCAATTTTTAATTTTCCCAAGGGTAACAGGAGAAATTGGACCCCAAAAGTTGTTGTCCAATTTGTGCTGAGTAAGCTGGTCCCCATATGTGGGAAAAAACTGTTTAGGCACAGGTTGGGAATCGGAAGGGAGTGACGTTTTGGAATGTAGACTTATACGGAATGGTCTGGGGGTGTCATTTTCCATTTGCAGAGCCCCTGATGTGCCTAAACAGTAAAAAAAAAACACAAGTGACATTGTTTTGAAAACTAGACCCCCAAGGAACTTATCTAGATGTGCCCCAACTAATCTAATGCGTCCGGTAAAGTAATTTAGTAGTGCATTGAGGTGTGGTACAATTTGAAGCAATCCTTCACACACAGACCAGGTTTTTCGGGGCAGGTGTCGCATTGATAAATGGTGTCCTTGCGTATTCGGTTTTTGTAACACACTCAATACCTTTTTTGCGATTTACCTCTTTTTGCAGTTTGCAGGACGTCCACCGGGAAATGCTGACCTGGTACAATACGAGCACCTTCAGTTCCGGAAGTTCTGGGGCCTGCTCCTTCCAGAGTGCCAAACATCAGGGCCTTAACCACTACCTCCTGGAACTCAAGGTACGACGTATCGGTGTGGCGTGCACATTGTGACAGCAGGAATGCATTGAGCATTGCTAATTGGACGATGTGCACGGCCAGCTTTTTGTACCACACCTTGGCCTTTCTCAAAGCATTGTATGGTTGGAGGAGTTGATCGGAGCGATCAACGCCCCCCATGTTTTTAATGTACCCCAGCACGCATTCAGGTTGGCTGACCTGTGCAGAGGTACCCTGTACATTGCTGAGGGCGCTGCCATCACCGTGTATGGTGGTCAAGAGAAGGACATCCCTTTTGTCCTTGTACTTGACCACCAGCAGGTGGTCGCTACATTGGGCCCTGCTCTCACCTTTTCGGAGCATCTGCCCAAGTAGCGTCTTCGGGAGGCCTCTCTGATTTTTGCGGACAGTACCGCAAGCTGCGGTACCTCGCGAAGAGAGGGATTTGCAGAGTGGAACGCTGATATAAAAGTTATCAGTGTAGAGATGATAACCTTTATTCAGCAGTGGGTGCACCAAATCCCACACAATTTTCCCACTCACTCCCAGGACAGGACACTCAGGGGCTTCAATCCTGGTGTCCTTTCCTTCATACACTCTAAACCTGTGGGTGCACCCTGAGGTACTCTCACACAGTTTGATTCCGTACCTGGCTCTCTTACTGGGCAGGTATTGAAGGAATCCAAGCCTGCCCTTAAAATGGACCAAGGACTCATCCACGCAGATGTCCCTTTGGGGCACGTACATTTCAGCAAACTTTTTGTTGAAGTATTCGATGACCGGCTGAACTTTGAACAGACGGTCAAAGTTGGGGTCATCTCGTGCGGGACACTGTGCATTATCGCTAAAATGCAGGAACTTGTGGATGGCCTGAAAATGCAACCGGACCATGACCATTCGGAACACTGGAGTGTTGTATAAAATATCAACACTCCAATATTGCAGAATTTCAAGCTTTTTCAGGATACCTATGTAGAGGCCCAGGCCCAAAAACTGCGTCATTTGAACTGCGTCCACAGGAGACCAGTTAAAATAGGATGAACGCGGGTGTTGTTCCAAAAATTGCCGAGCGTACAAATTAGTTTGCTCCACCATGAGGTTAACAAAATCCTCAGAAAAAAAGACTTTGAAAAAGTCAATTTCTGTGAGGCCGGTGGGGGTCAAACTTGATTCCTGATTCTGCCACAAAATCAGGAATCAGTGGCTCGTAATTTTCGGGGGGGCGAGATCCACACAGGGTCTGCTGAATCAGCTGCGGGCATGGTGGGCTCTGCCTCATCTTCTTTCCTGTAGCGTCTGTATGGCGGTTCCGCAGGACCCGAGGAGGAAGATGAGGAGGGGGAAGAGGAAGAAGAAGAGGATGAAGAAGCCGAAAAATAAAGAAAAGTGGGATCCTCATCCTCGCTATCAGTGTCGAAGGCAAGGTAAGAATATGCCTCCTTTATTGAATAGCGCTGTTGGGAGGAACGTGATGGGCGGGACATTTTTTTGTGTAAATATGGTGCTTGGGTGTACTTTATTTATAACTGTGTATGTGTGGGGGGGCTAGTGATTGGTGCACACTATCCTGTAAGAAAAAGCTAAAAGGAAATGGGGAGCAAAATACCTGTGAAAAAAAGTCTAAAACAGCAGGCCATAGAAATGATAAGTGAACAGCCTCACTTATCAAAATTTAGTGGCTGCTGGATGTGTGCACAGGGGTGGCTCAAAGGGGGGGAGGTGACAAAGAAAAATGGAAAACAGCCGGCACGAGATTTGATAAGTGAATTGCGTCACTTATCAAAATTTGGCGGCTGCTAAATGTGCACACGGAAACGGCGCAAAGGGAGTAAAAAGAGGGGGCTGGGGGGGTGAGGTAGCGCTGTCATTCACATAGGGGATCACCGAACTTTGCAGTCCTCTTCCGTTGCTCCCAGCAACAAGGCTACAACATTGCCCTTTGCAATTCTCCACCAATTGTGAGGTAGCGCTGCCATTCACATAGGGGATCTCTCGCTTGCAGCCACAAAACCAGATCTGGCACGGGTTTCCCATAAACAAACATAGTTCATGCGGTTTATTTCAGTATCATAAACCGTCAAAGCAACAGGAAACAGCATATAGTCAGCATAGCGTCCATTACAGAGTTCAGCTCTGTTATCCTGTAGTCATACAAGTTATGCACTGTTCAATGCGCAGGCATTCTAGCCACCAAGTTATCTCACCCACGTCAGGGTTTCCTCATGCTGTTTCACCATGCTGCACACGTTCATTCCCTCCAGGGAACTAACAGGCACATTACTCACGGCCACTTCACAGGCTGTTAGCCATGAAGCCCCATCTCAGTGGGACCTTCCACACTGGACCAACCGGGTCCCAGCATTCACCACATGTGACCTACCCTGGCCACCATATATGGTCTGTAGCCACGCCCACCGGGTCACATGGCTTTGACCTCATCACAGGTCCTTGAACCATTCACACTCTTTTATCACAACTTCTCAAACACACCCCCTGGGTGGGTTTGTAGGTAACTAGGTCCACCCGTCTCCCTAGTTACCTGGAGACTTCTCCCTGACACATTGATACAGCCACTCAGCAGTATCACTGCTGCTCAACACACGCATCAGTCTCCACCTCAAGGCCACCCACCTTGAGATACATAACGGTCCTTCCGTATCCTACCACTCATCCTCTCTCTTGGGACATCCACACAGCGCCCCCGGTCATTACACCACATACCTCCCCCCTTTGTTCAAACCCGTGGGGTTGAACATGCAGCATCACCCCACGGTCTTGAGACCGGGTACTCACTTCACCTTGCCAGGTCAAGAGAACCATCTCCATCTGTCATATGGCTTCATCTTTACGTTAGGCCTCCCCCGCCCCCAAGCAGTCTGAATATTGGCTTTATTCTTTGGCCCTCCAGTTACAGTCTGTCTGCGTCATCAGACACTGATTAGTCATCCCATTCCTTTCTCTGTCTGTTCCATTCCCCAACCAGCTCCCTCGGTTGGTACGGTCATAAGTCTTAATTAAGCCTATTGTCTGGCCTGAGTCTGACTCATTCAGCGTTTCACAGGAACTACAGTTTCTCAACGTTATCCTGCCAGTTGAACTACCACCTGCTGACATTCTTCAGCCATCTGCCAAGTCACTTCTTGGAGGAACCATTCGGGTCCTTACATCTTGGGTTCAAGGCGGCCGCCACCTGGTGTTCCGTGCCTCTTTATTGATTCGCCGACGGTCCCGCCTCAACTGCTCAATCTCTTGCAGGTACCCCACTCGATACTCTACGAGTATCCGAAAGTCTCTCAGGCTTTCCACGGAGCCAACCACCATGATGGGAATCCTACCCTCTCCACTGGATACCTGGTCTTTATCATCAGGAGGGATCCTCACCCTCACCACACTGGAGATATTGACAAGGTCTTGCATTACCTTCCCGGATCTTCCAATGATTCTCCCAATCAGATCTTTGGGTAACCGGAACCACATCTTTCCGCAAACCCAGCCGATCCATAGCCTCCTTCGCTAACTATAGGCATCGAGCAGCCTTCATATTACTCTGCCTGACCAGCTGTTTGGCGTGGAGACATTGTAAATGCATCTCTTTCGGGACAGCTACCCGGTTTGCAGTATCTTCTCTGGCTGATATTATCACCAACTGCCGAGCCTCAGGTGCCCAGTGCACCTTACATGCCTTGACCGGCTCTTTGAAAGCCTCATGTACACCTTCCTAGGCACAGGCTTCTTGCATGTCTTCGGATACCTCGATCACAGATTTGAAGGTCGTGGTCTTGCTCTCTTCCTGGACAGAAGACTCTGGCTTTACCACGGACACTTCCCTCACTACAGTTGACTCAACCGGGTGACTGTCTTCTTCCATTCGTTGCTCACCAACTTCACAAGATTTTATCTCTTCACGACCCTTTGCCAAGATGGAAACTGGCAGTTCCGTCTTGTTATCACTCGCACTCACCCGCGGTAAGTCTTCGTCCAACTTCATCTCCTGCCAAAGACCTTTACTACTCCTCTGAGTTCTTCAATCTCTTCCCTAATGGAAGAGTTTTGCCACGTTGACAGGTGACCTCTGAGACTTCTTTCTTGAGCCCCTCCACCCTGTGCTCGGCCATTTGTCTCAGGACCCTTTCTCGTTCGAAATGTTCTTCCACTGTCTCTTTTATCAACTGTATCTCATGGTCTTGTTCTTTTTTGGCTATCACGTGTTGCACCACCACTTCAATGGGTACCACTGGGTCAGCCCTATCAGTCGAGTGGATCCTCCAGTCACCCTCTGACCGTGTGTCTAGTCTAGTCGTCTCATCTCCCAGCCCACCATCCGTCATCTCATGAGATGTCAGGGCCGTACGTTGGGCAGATGTACCTCTTCTTCTGGTCAGTTCTACCTCTGACCTGTCCATGTCAGGAGCCTTCACCGTCTCAATGTCTGCTGGCCCCACAGTCGAAACGTCTCCATTGTCCGACCTTACATCATCGAGCAAAACAAAGTCCCGGCCCCTCTCCAAGGCATAGACTAAGTCCTGTGGTATACCGCCACCTTGGCACTCAACGCTATGGGATGGGTCAAACATTACTCTGTCTACCACATAGTTCACCATGACCCCATGTTTACAGCGAACCTGGACCAGTTTCTCAGTGAGTCAGAAAGTGAGCGAAGTTCCTGTCAGAGTCACCTGACTCCTTGAGTCCAGCCGACCAGAGACTCTTTTCCAGCGCAACATCACAGTACACCTGCGGCCCATCGATACTATCTGGAAAGGATATCCTACATTCTGACCAAGTCATACACACACACTGCGGTTCCCCAGGCATAACCACTGAGGTACCAAGTGCTGACATTTCTTCAAACTCGGCCACTTTCTGGACCACCACCCCACTTTGGGTCGCCGCCCCCTCCTGGAACTCCACCCCTTTTTGGATTACCACCCCAATTTGGGTCACCACCCTCATCTGGGACTCCACCTCTTTTTGGGTTACCACTCCAATTTGGGACTCCACCCCCTTATGGGCTACCACCCTGATTTGGGTCACCGCCCCCTTCTGGGACTCCACCTCTTTGGGGTACCACCCCAATTTTGGACTCCACCCCTTTTGGGCTACCACCCCAATTTGGGTCACCGCTCCCTTCTGGGACTCCATCCCCTTTTGGGATGTCCCCATGTCCATTACACCGGTCTTCTCAGACCACAGTTCACACCACACAGTTTGTGTCTCTTACTATACCACACAAGTCCTTGCTGGCACCACCACAGCTCCTGCTGTCACCGATCACCGACACGACCGGCTGCTGTTCACACACAGCTGCTGGTGTCCTCTTCGCAAACCCGCCGAGTTACAGGAAGCCGCTTGTCCCTTTTGTAACCCTGCCGAGTTACCAGAAGCCACTTGTCCCCTTCGTAACCCTGCCGAGTTACAGCAATCCGCTTGTCACCTTCTTGACTCCCACTGAGCCACCGCAGGCTGAGTTGAGAAAAGAAAAAAAAACACCACACAAAACTCACGTGTCCTGTCTGTGTGCTATTCAGGATGTTCCATCTCCGCCTGAGACCGTCCAACACACAGGGCGCACCGGGTACTATTCAGGGAGCCGACCCGCCTTCCAGGGTCTCCCATCACACTGGACTCACCAGGTCCAGGGGCTCGGCGGGTGCTCTTCAGGACATCCGTCTCAGCCAGAGACTGCCCAACACTCACGCCTCACCAGGTCCAAGGTCATATCACGTGCTCCAGGGATCTGATTCTTCTCCCAGAACCTCCCAACACTGACCCTCCAGGACCTTGCTCACTGAACCCTCCAGGTACAGTCTTTCCCACTGACCCAGGTCAGTACAACACGAACACCTGTCCATTACCTGTGTCGGCCACACAGGTCCTCGGGTACCTCTTCTCTGCAGAGGCACCCTAGAAATCACCAGTCTCTTTCTCCTGGGGAAGCGGCCACACTGGGCTCACCGATCCAGACAATGCCTTACTCACAAGGCCGCCCCACGGTTCCAGAACCACAACCGCACAGTGGCTTCCCCAATTGCAGGCCGTCACAGGCTCTGCTTACACATGTGGCCAGTCAGCAGCACATCACACGGCTTCCACAACCGTCAGCCCTCCTGGCTCAGCATTGCTCTTAGCCACCGAACTTTGCAGTCCTCTTCCGTTGCTCCCAGCAACAAGGCTACAACATTGCCCTTTGCAATTCTCCACCAATTGTGAGGTAGCGCTGCCATTCACATAGGGGATCTCTCGCTTGCAGCCACAAAACCAGATCTGGCACGGGTTTCCCATAAACAAACATAGTCCATGCGGTTTATTTCAGCATCATAAACCGTCAAAGCAACAGGAAACAGCATATAGTCAGCATAGCGTCCATTACAGAGTTCAGCTCTGTTATCCTGTAGTCATACAAGTTATGCACTGTTCAATGCGCAGGCATTCTAGCCACCAAGTTATCTCACCCACGTCAGGGTTTCCTCATGCTGATTCACCATGCTGCACACGTTCATTCCCTCCAGGGAACTAACAGGCACACGTCGCCATTACTCACGGCCACTTCACAGGCTGTTAGCCAGGAAGCCCCATCTCAGTGGGACCTTCCACACTGGACCAACCGGGTCCCAGCATTCACAACATGTGACCTACCCTGGCCACCATATATGGTCTGTAGCCACGCCCACCGGGTCACATGGCTTTGACCTCATCACAGGTCCTTGAACCATTTACACTCTTTTATCACAACTTCTCAAACACACCCCCTGGGTGGGTTTGTAGGTAACTAGGTCCACCCGTCTCCCTAGTTACCTGGAGACTTCTCCCTGACACATTGATACAGTCACTCAGCAGTATCACTGCTGCTCAACACACGCATCTGTCTCCACCTCAAGGCCACCCACCTTGAGATACATAACGGTCCTTCCGTATTCTACCACTCATCCTCTCTCTTGGGACATCCACACAGCGCCCCCTAGCAGACACAGTGGTCATTACACCACAGGGGATTGGGGTGGGTGAATAGAGATCGGGCAGGGATCAACAGTTAGGGTTGTAGTTAAGTGGCACAAAAAGTGGTGAAAAAAATTAAAAACGGCAGGCACAAGCTCTGATAAGTGATGTGCGCCACTTATCAAAGTTTTGCGGCTGCGGGATGTGTGTACGGAGGTGGTGCAATGAGGGCTGAGTGAAAAAAAGCAAGCACGAGTGTTGATTGGTGAACTGCGTCACCAATCAAGGCTCGGCGGCTGCGAACGGAGGCGGCGCAAAAGGGGGGGATGAAGAGTGGTAAAAAGAGGGAGAAGGGGGGATTGGGGTGGATGAAGAGAGATTGGGCAGGGATCAACAGTTAGGATTGTAGCTAGGTGGTACAAAAAGGGGTGAAAAAAATAAAAAAGGCAGGCACAAGCTCTGATAAGTGATGCGCGTCACTTATCAATGTTTTGCGGCTGTGGGATATGTAGGAGAAAGTGGCTCAAAGGGGGCTGAGTGAAAAAAAGCGAGCACGAGTGGTGATCGGTGAACTGCGTCACCGATCAACGCTCGGCGGCTGCGTGCGAGGTGGCGCAAAAGAGGGGGGGTGGAGGGGGGATGGGGGGATGAAGATAGATTGGGGGGTGAAGATAGATTGGGAAGGGGATCAGGGATCAATTAACACTTAGCGTTGAAGTGTTCTTTTTTCTCTCTTCTTTCTTCTGCAGGGATTGTGATGCTACAAGCTGTGGCACCACAATACCCAGCACAGGAGCTCTTGCATCTGACCTCTCTGCAGGAATCCTCAGCTAAAAGTGAGGACCCCTGCAGAGATGTCAGACAGGTCAGAGGCAGGTCAGGGACAGGTCACTGAGCGGTCACATCGCTGCTGTGACCTGTCAATGGTGGGATCGAATGATTACATCGATCCCACCAATCCCTGCTCTGCCTGGTGACCATGGCACCTGCCTAGGATCGGAGCTCACAGCTCCGATTCCTAGGCAGGTCATGGCCAGGTCACCAGCAGGGCACAGAGCGGTCACAGCGTGACCGCAGCTGTGCCCTGTGGTTGGCGTGATCGCCGAACTAATCGATCGCGCCAACCACTTCCTGCAGGCCCTGCTGGGCCTGTCCTAGGCTCCGGCCTAGGATTGGTGCTATTACAGCACCGATCTGGGCCAGTACCGGCAGGGCACAGCGGCGCTATTCCGCCGCTGTGTGTTGCAATCGGCACGATCGACTAGATCAGCGATCACGCCAATCTGGGGCTTTTTTCCGGTGCCTGGTGTTGCCAGGCACCGGTCCTAGGATCGTGTGCATCAGTACTCAATCCTAGCCTAGGAACTCATTGTTTCAGCCATTCTGATTGGCTGAAACAATGAAAAGAGCTGTGAATGGCTGTTCTGAATTGAACAGCCAATCACAGCTCACAGAGGGGCGGGCCAGGGCGGAGACAGCCCTGGATGACGAGGCCATCTATCCTGAGGTAAGATGGCGTCAGCATTTTAATGCAATCACCGCGACTTAAGTCGCGATTTCGCATTAAAGGGCATGACGTACTATTCCGTTCATGGGACTTAGGTCCCAGGTCACATGGACGGAATAGTACGTCTAATGTAGGAAAGTGGTTAATAAGGTGCAGAAAATATGTTTTGTTTTTAAAAAATGCCAAACAATAGGCAATATTGTGGCACCCACGGTAGGTAATACTAGTGTTAGGGCTCCGAAGGTGCAAGCCCCTGGTTTTACACCATGTGGGATCAGTTCTTATTGTATCTGTACAGAGTTCAAGAAAAAGCAACAATACAAATTTTATAATTTTAATGGCTCCCAGGAATTTCAGATCAAGGACCGCATGTCCTGTATTTCAACAGGTGTGATTTATTTAATCACATGTCCTTGTAACAAGATTTATGTGGGCCGCACGAAACACAGGCTTACTGATCAGATTAAGGAACATTTTGATAATACCGAGAGGGGATTTACTAGACAACTCTTATCTGGGCATTTTAAGGATTATCATAAGAGATCAGTGAAAGGGGTACATTTTTATGGCATTCAGAGGGCACATAAAAACATGAGAGCAGCTGCCCTGACGAAAAAGGTCCGTGCACCTTCGAAACGCGTCGGTGATTGGCCCTTCTCAACCTCCGTCTCCAAGCACTCAGCTCCCTGCTTAAGGTGACGTCACACAGTCCACGCCCCCTTACACTCCGGCACTGTCAGCGGCGTCTCCTGGCCGGCACACGCCGTGTGCTTCCATCCTTCGGTGAGGGAGGAGGTGGGTCCCACTCAGGGGGGGACACTCCTTGGTCCCCATTCTTCCTCCGCCGTGGTTGTACCTCTAAGATCATACGTGCCGCTGTGGTCTAAGTCAAGTACCGGTGAACTCCTTATTTCACACTTCCCTGCCTCAGCGTTCAGGATCCTTCTTGTTGCAGTTGTTCCTGTGGAGCAATCCTCTGGTCATTTAATCTCACATGACAATAGGAGTCGACAAAAGTACCATTTTCTTTGCTGGAATAATGAATCACTCCAAGGTAGATAGTTATTTCTTCTCAATCACTTGTATGCTACATTTTTATCCTCTATAAAGAGTGACTGTAATTTAATTATATTTTGAGTTGGTATTTCTACTCATTTATTTTTCTGGCTTATGCAGTGAGTTACTTTATCGTGGTGACCCCTTTCTGTTTTTGCATCTTTTTAACTGCCAGCCAGTAGCACAGAGGCTGTCTAAGCACCTGCAGCTTTAGTTTATACTAAGAGGAGCGCCGGTGTATATATTCATATATATTCATTGGTTCATTAATGCCCATAAAGGATCAGTAATCCATAAAGAATTTCTGATGATATAATAATGCACTGCAGGTACCCAGGGCTGCCATCAAGGCGCAGCAAGCCCTCTCTGTTCTGCTCATCGGTCCCGTAGCGGAAGGATCCTGCTGCATGATCAGTTAAAATCTGTTGCCGTGCAGGAGATTCCACCTTCACGGCAACAGTTAATAGCCGCCAGCCAATCACAATCCGGCAGTTGACGTCAGCGAGCACATTGCCAACTTATGACTTCACGACAAATCGTAGGAGAGGACATCGCTGGAGCTCAGCCAGATAAGGAAAACCTTTTTTTTCTTTAAAGCTGCGGTATGGGGCATATTATACAGGTATTGGGGTGCATTATACTACTATGGGGGAAAGGGAAAGGGGATGCATTTTACTATGGGGTGCATTATACTATGAGGCTGCTGCATTCTACTGCTATGGGGCTGCTGCATTATACTGTGGGTGCAATATACTGCTATGGGGCTGCATTATAGTACTGTAGGGTTGCATTATAGTACTATAGGTTGCATTATAGTATTATTGGGTGCATTATTGTTCTATGTGGGTGAATTATACTGCTATGTGGGTGCATTATACTCTATATGGCTATGGAGTATATTATACTACTATGGGGGTGCAATATACTGCTATATATGACTATGGTGTACATTATACAATTATGGATGACTATGGGGCAATATGGAGAGACATGGGGGAAGTATGGAGAGACAGGAGGCAGAATGGGAGGACACGTGGGGTCCAGAATGTGGGATACTATTACTGTAAGGTCTAATTAAAGGATATTATTATTGAGGATTCTGTTTTCAGTGTAGAGGAGGAGAGGTCCTTTTACTGTGCAGGGCGACCCGGTCGCTTTTGTTTCATCTGGCGTAGTGTAGAGGTTGGGAAAAATTTGAGGAATGTGCTCTCGATAACTGTGTTATTTCCTGCAGAGACGAGTCCTGGCTGGAAGAAATGATGGCAGTGTGCATCGGATGAAGATGAAAAACAAAGATGAAAGACTTCAACTAGGGACATCACCGGTTAGTCAGTGTATTACCTCTACACCTATACACTGTATACTATATACAGTGCTCCTGTGTATAATGTCCCTGGTGATCACTGTATTACCTGTACACTAAAGGGCCCGTTACACTAAGCGATATCGCTAGCAATATCGCTGTAACGTCACTGGTTTTGTGACATAGCAGCGATATTGCTAGCGATATCGCTACATGTGATACTTACCTCCGACCAGCTCCCCCGCTGATTATCGCTGATCACACGAGAATGTCCTGGTAGTGTTGAGCGATACCGTCCGATACTTAAAAGTATCGTATCGGATGGTATCGGCCGATCTAAAAAAAATATCGGGTATCGCCGATTCCGATACCGGAAGTCCCATTCAAGTCTATGGGACTTCCGGTATCGGAATAAGAAAAACCCTATTTTTGCCTTGTACAGGCTCTCTGGGGTCTGTACGGACCTTTCGGGGGGCTGTGCCGGCCTGCCGGGGGGTCTGTGCAGGCTCCGGTGGTCTGTGCAGGCCTGCCGGTGGTCTGTGCAGGCTCCGGTGGTCTGTGCCGGCCTGCCGGTGGGCTCTGCAGGCTCCGGTGGTCTGTGCCGGCCTGCCGGGGGGCTGTGCCGGCCTGCCGGTGGGCTGTGCAGGCTCCGGTGGTCTGTGCCGGCCTGCCGGGGGGCTGTGCCGGCCTGCCTGTGGGCTGTGCAGGCTCCGGTGGTCTGTGCTGGCCTGCCGGGGGGCTGTGCCGGCCTGCCGGTGGGCTGTGTAGGCTCTGGGGGTCTGTGCAGGCATCGTCCGATGGGACTACAAATCCCATCGGACGATGCCTGCTACCATGACAGTGATTGACACATTAGCCAATGATGGGACAGTAGTAGTCCCATCATCCGGCTAATGTGTTGAATGTAAAAAAAAAAAAAAAAAAATTTACATGCTACATACATGCTAAATACATACTACATATATACAGTACATACATGTAACATACATACTACATGCAACATGCATACTACATACATGCTACATACTACATGCATACTACATACATAATACATATATACTACATGCATGCAACATACAGTACATACAACATATATACTACATGCATGCAACATGCATACTACATATATACTATATATACTACATGTAACATACATACTACATGCTACATACATGCTACATACATGCTACATACATGCTACATACATGCTACATACATACTACATACATGCTACATACTACATACATAATACATATATACTACATGCATGCAACATACATACACCATATATACTACATGCATACTACATATATACTATATATACTACATGTAACATACACACTACATAAATACTACATGCTACATACATGCAACATACATACTACATACATGCTACATACTACATACATAATACATATATACTACATGCATGCAACATACATACAACATATATACTACATGCATACTACATATATACTATATATACTACATGTAACATACATACTACATATACACTACATGCTACATACATGCTACATACTACATACATGCTACATACATACTACATACATAATACATATATACTACATGCATGCAACATACATACAACATATATACTACATGCATGCAACATGCATACTACATATATACTATATATACTACATGTAACATACATACTACATGCTACATACATGCTACATACTACATACATGCTACATACTACATACATAATACATATATACTACATGCATGCAACATACATACAACATATATACTACATGCATACTACATATATACTATATATACTACATGTAACATACATACTACATATATACTACATGCTACATACATACTACATACATGCTACATACCACATGCATGCAACGTGCATACTACATATATACTGCATATATACTACATGCATGCAACATACATACATACAATACATACATATAGACATACAGTACATATAACATAGAGTACATACTCACCGTCACTTGTCACTTTGATCCCCGAAGCCATTGTCCCCTTGAGGAATAAATATCAAAATAAAAAAACACCAATATACTTACCCCGATCCGCAGAAGTCCACGAGGGTCCCACGTCGATCTTGCGTGGAGAACAGCAGCATCAGCTGATGCTACCGTTCTCTACCAGCTCCAGGAATACAATGACGGAAGGTAGGTATCCTTCCGCACTGTACTCCTCCACCACTGTAAAAAAAAAGTCCCTAGTCTCACTTTATGCCACGCAGCAATGGCATAAAGTGAGACTAGGGACTTTTTTTTTTTTTTTTAAAGTGGTGGAGGAATACAGTGCAGAAGGATACCTACCTTCCGTCATTGTATTCCTGGAGCTGGTAGAGAATGGTAGCATCAGCTGATGCTGCTGTTCTCCACGCAAGATGGACGTGGGACCCTCGTGGACTTCTGCGGATCGGGGTAAGTATATTGGTGTTTTTTTATTTTGATATTTATTCCTCAAGGGGACAATGGCTTCGGGGATCAAAGTGACAAGTGATGGTGAGTATGTACTCTGTTATATGTACTGTATGTCTATATGTATGTATTGTATGTAGTATATATGTATGTTGCATGCATGTAGTATATATGCAGTATATATGTAGTATGCATGTTGCATGCATGTGGTATGTAGTATGTAGCATGTATGTATGTTGCATGTATGTAGCATGTAGTGTGTATGTTGCATGTAGTGTGTATGTTGCATGTATGTAGCATGTAGTATGTATGTTACATGTAGTATATATAGTATATATGTAGTATGCATGTTGCATGCATGTAGTATATATGTTGTATGCATGTTGCATGCATGTAGTATATATGTATTATGTATGTAGCATGTATGTAGCATGTATGTAGTATGTATGTAGCATGTATGTAGTATGTATGTAGCATGTATGTAGTATGTATGTTGCATGTATGTAGCATGTAGTATATATGTAGTATGTATGTTACATGTAGTATATATAGTATATATGTAGTATGCATGTAGTATATATAGTATATATGTAGTATGCATGTAGTATATATGTTGTATGTATGTTGCATGCATGTAGTATATATGTATTATGTATGTATTATGTAGCATGTATGTAGCATGTAGTATATATGTAGTATGTATGTTACATGTAGTATATATAGTATATATGTAGTATGCATGTTGCATGCATGTAGTATATATGTTGTATGTATGTTGCATGCATGTAGTATATATGTAGTATGTATGTAGCATGTATGTAGTATGTAGCATGTATGTAGCATGCATGTAGTATGTAGCATGTATGTAGTATGCATGTTGCATGTAGTATGTATGTTACATGTAGTATATATGTAGTATGTATGTAGTATGTATGTAGCATGTATGTAATATGTAGCATGTATGTAGCATGCATGTAGTATGTAGCATGTATGTAGTATGCATGTTGCATGTAGTATGTATGTTACATGTAGTATGTATGTAGTATGTATGTAGCATGTAAATTTTTTTATTTTTTTTTTACATTCAACACATTAGCCGGATGATGGGACTACTACTGTCCCATCATTGGCTAATGTGTCAATCACTGTCATGGTAGCAGGCATCGTCCGATGGGACTTGTAGTCCCATCGGACGATGCCTGCACAGACCCCCGGAGCCTGCACAGCCCACCGGCAGGCCGGCACAGCTCCCCAGCAGGCCGGCACAGACCACCGGAGCCTGCACAGACCACCGGCAGGCCGGCACAGCTCCCCGGCAGGCCGGCACAGACCCCCGGAGCCTGCACAGCCCACCGGCAGGCCGGCACAGCTCCCCTGGCAGGCCGGCACAGACCCCCAGAGCCTGCACAGCCCACTGGCAGGCCGGCACAGCTCCCCCGGCAGGCCGGCACAGACCCCCGGAGCCTGCACAGACCACCGGCAGGCCGGCACAGACCCCCGGACAGTCAGCACAGCCCCCCCGAAGGCCCGAACTGACGGAGCATCATGATGCGCACAGACAGCGCATCATGATGACGTCATTTCGGCAGCCAATCAGAGCCACAAAAGTGGCTCATTGCATTTTGGACTTCCGATTCCGGTATCCGATACGAAAAAAGTATCGGTACTCGGTATCGGAATTCCGATACGGCAAATATCGGCCGATACCCGATACTTGCGGTATCGGAAAGCTCAACACCAGTCCTGGGCCATTTCTCGTCGGCCACTTCCTGCTGGGCTTCCTGCTGTGGCGACGAGCGACGCGTGGACGCGGGCGGGAGGACGTCAGGATCGCCTCGTCTGACAGGTAAGTAGCAGCCCCCGACCGCTGCTATGTTGCTGGTGAGATCTGCCTGTTTGGCAGCTCACTAGTGACCATTTAGCAATGCACCAGCGATCCTGACCGGGTCATATCGTTGTCGGGATCGCTGGTGCATCGCTAAGTGTAACGATACCCTAACACTATATTCAGAGCTCCTATTTATAATGTCAAAGGCGATGACTGTATTACCTGTACACTGACAAAATATACAGAGCTCCTGTGTATAATGTCACTGGTGATCTTTGTATTACCTGTACACTGGCACTATATACAGATCTACTGTGTATAATGTCACCGGTGATCACTGTATTACCTGTACACGGACACTGTATATGAAATACTGATCTCCTGTGTATAATGGCACTTAATGATGATATTAGTATTGTGTTTTTTTATTTAGTATTGTAGTATTCGATCACTATGTTGAGGTAATATGTGATCTGTTCATGGTATGGTGGTTTTGTTCCTTGTATGTGTTATTATTTGGTCACTATGTGGTGGTAATATGTGGTCTGGACAATGTGTGGTGGTATTTGTTCCTTGTATGTGGTATTTTTCAATCACCACATGGTGGTAATATGCGGTCTGGTCATGATGTGGCAGTTTTTGTACCTTGTATGTGGTATTATTTGATCACTGTATGTTGGTAATATGTGGTCTGGTCATGGTGTGGCGGTATTTCTAACTTATTTATGATATTATTGATCATTTAAAAATTTTTAAAATAAATAAAAATATACCTAAATTGTATTGGACATTGTATCAAATGTTTAGTACGTTACAGTAGAGTAGAGTCTGGCCAAAAGAGTCTACCTTGTCATAGTGGCGGATGAAAAAAATCTTTTGGCCAACACAAAAGCTGCTCGTTATGTATGTGGTGATGGGAACTATAAATGTGTGATTGGTCAGGATGTGGTGCAGAAGTGGAGTTTTTCCAAGAGTGCTCGGTGGGACTGTGGACAGTTCAAGGGGTGGAGCCTGGGCGGACTCTCAAGGGGGCCCTGAAATGTTGCCACTATAGAACCCTGAAATTCTTAGTGACAGCCCTGCAGGTAACCCTGAATAAGTAAGGCTCAATAGCAGGAATTGCATAAAGTATACTCACAAGAAATCACAAGTATTTGGATACCATCAGCTCACGCACCAAAAAACCCGACATGTGTGTCACAACAGCTAAGTATAGCAAAGCATTGTTTTGGGAAACCGAAAGATATCCTCTGTTTTGTTCATATGCAACACCTTGATGTCCAAAAAGATTTAGGGATCAATCTTATCAGTAATTTTATACAAAAAACAGAAGTCAGGAACAAAAATGGAAGGGTTATAAATCTTTCCGTTGCCATTTTCTATGTTTATTTCCCATTTTTGGCCAAGAAACACTTAGACACAATACTAACTAAATATGGAGATGTGATTAAGTCCAGGAGCTGATATTCTTAAAGGGACTCCGTCAGTACAGAATGACTGCTGAAATGAAGTCCGTCCGCTCGTTGCTTCATGGTGGGGTCACTTATTTATATGCACCTTCCCGCCACTTGTTTCCAATCTATCTCCATTTCCCTCTTCCTTGATTGACAGCTCTATCCTCACATATATTTTTCCCGATCATTTTAAAAGATAAAATCCACTTTGGTGGTGGTATAGAAGTTTTTTGAAAAAAAAACAAAGTCTAGTAGGCACATGACCACAAGTATGCAAATTACATACACGTTGTCATGTGACCGCTAACTAACAAGGGAAATACCAGGGAATTGTGATAAGATGGGCACCACATGCTGTGATAATTTGACAGTCTGCAGTCACATGGAGTGATTGCTGACTATTGTCCCTAGTCTGGACAACCCATTTAATTAAGGTATATGGACAAAAGTATTGGCACACATCTCTTAATCATTAAATTTATATTTTTATTCCTGACATTTGGTGATAAATTTGGCTTTGTCTTTGCCATGTTTTAACTGAAAAACACACAAAAAATACTTTTTTTAGACAAAATTTACCCATGACAAAATATGCAAATCATTTGGCCCAGCAAATGTTGAAAAGTAACACATAAAGGTATAAAACAAGGTCAAACACAATTTTCATCCTTATAAGGGTGTTTCCACTTAGCGCATTGCATACGCTTTGGACGGAGCGGAAACCCCGCTCCGCCCAAAGCCCCGCCCCCTTCTGTATGCGCGGCGGTGATTCCGGATGTGCTCATTGAACACATCCGGAATCGCCGCATAGAGTAGGCTATTTACCTTGCGGAGACGGAGCGTCTCCGTAAGGTAAACAGACATGCTGCAGTCTAAAAAGACGCGCCGCATGTCTGGGTTTCGCGTTTTAGGGTGCATAGTGGAGACGGGATTTCATAAAATCCCCTCCACTATGATGTAACATCTGGACGCTGTGGATTAAACACTGCAGCTGTACAAAGCATTCAATCCGCAGCAAATCCAGATGTAATCCTGAACATGGAAACCTACCGTCACTGACAACCATTTGCTTCCGGTTTGCTAAAATCACCATAAAAATGGAATCACAACAACCAGACAGAAGAATTCACAGTTTTAAAAAATATACTAAACTTTTGGTCTCCACTGTACATCTAGAGGAGTTGGAATAAGCAACCACCACTGGACTCTAGAAGTTTGGAAATGTGTTCTGATGAGTGATGAATCAATCTTCTGTATCGAGCAATCTGATAAACAAGTCTTGATTTGATGAATCCCAGGAGAACATTACCTGCCTGCCTGCATTGTTGCAACTGTAAAGTTTGGTGGAGTACAGTTTTTTCTATAGGGGTTTTTTTCGGAGGTTGACCGAGGCATCTTATTTCCAGTGAAGGGGAATCTTAACCCCTTCACAATGGGGCCAATTTCTGTTTTTGCACTGCCTTACTTTCATCCCCTTCTTCCCAGACCTATAACATTTTAATTTTTTGTCCACATAGAAATATGAGGGCTTGTTTTTGTGAGATGAGTTAGAATGACAACATTTATTTAAAAAACGTAATGTACTGGAAAACGGGAAAAGAATTCAAAGTAGGGAGAAATTGTGAAAAAAATTCTGACATTGTTTTTCGGGAATTATTTTTACGGTGTACATTTTCTGATAAAAGCGACCTTGCAATATTATTCTGCTTATCAGTACGATTACAGTGGTACAAAACATGTCCAGTTTTTTTATTATTATTTAGTGGTGAAATAAACATAAGTTTGCAAAAAAAAAATGGGGGTTGTCGCCATTTTCCGAGTCACGTAACGTTTTTATTTTTCAGTCAATCTAGCTGTGTGAGGGCTTATTTTTTGAGGGAAGAGACAATGTTTTTTTGATACCTTTTAGGATAGATGTGACATTTTCCATTGCTTGTTACAGCATTTTTTGTGGAATTGCATTGGCCAAAAAACCCGCAATTTTGACGTTCTTGATATTTTTTGCTTACGGTATTTACTGATCGGCTTAATTATGTTTATATTTTGATATATTCTTTGAATGCGGCGATATCACATATGCCTATTTTTTTTCTTTTTCGATTAACTTTAATGTGACAGTAGGGGGATGAGTTGAACTTTTATTTGAGGTTTTTTTTCATAATTTTTAAAACTTTTTTTTAACTTTTCACTGTACTTGTTGGTCCCCCTAAGGGACTTGAATATGTAGTCGTCTGATTACTTGTGCAATACACAATGATGCCACAGCATCACTGCATACAGTGGTATGTAAAAGTTTGGGCACCCCTGGTCAAAATTACTGTTATTGTGAACAGTTAAGCAAATTGAAGATAAAAAGATCTCTAAAAGGCCTAAAGGCAAAGATGACACATTACTTTGTATTTTAGGCAAAATATATATTTATTTTCATTGTTTATATTTTAAAAATTACAAAAAGGGAATTGGACAAATGCAAAAGTTTGGGCACCAGTGGAGATTTATCTGCTCAGATAACTCTGACCAAGGTTTCAGACTTTAATTAGCCTGTTAGGGTTATGGATTGCTCGCTATCATCGTTAGGAAAGGCCAAGTGATGCAAATTTCCCAGCGTCATAAAAATCAAGCCTCCTCTAACCTTGTGTCAAAAAACAGCAGATATTCTGAAAATGAAAGTGGTGGAGGCCACAAAGCAGGAAAAGGCGATACCAAGATGGCAAAGCATTTTGAAGTTGCCCTTTTCTCAGTTTGAAATGTAATTATGAAATTACAGTTAACAGGAACAGTGGAAGTCAAGATCATGTCTGTAAGACCAACCAATATTTCAGTGAGAGCTGCTCGTAGGATTGCTAGAGAGGCAAATCAGAGCCCCTGCTTGACTGCACAAGACCTTCTGATAGATTTAGCAGACTCTGGAGTTTGTGGTACATTGTTATTCTGTTCAGAGACATCTGCAAAAATATGACCTTAATGAAAGAGTCATCAGCAGACAACCTCTCCAGCATCTGCGCTATAGAATTCAGAGTTAGAAGTATGCAAAAGAACATCTAAACAAGCCTGATGCATTTTGGAAACAAGTCTTGTGGACCGATGATCAAAGATATGTGAGGAGAAAAAGTGCACAGAATTTCAGGAAAAGAACATCTCACCAACCATGAAGCATGGGGGGTGCATCAATCATGCTTTGGGCTTGTGTTGCAGCCAATGGAAAAAGGAACATGTCACGGGTAGAGGGAACAATAGATTCAATTAAATTTCAACAAATTCTAGCTACAAACATAACACCATCTGTAAAAAAGCTGAAGTTGAAAAGAGGATGACTTCTACAAATGGATAATGATCCTAAACACACGTCAATGAAAAATGGACAAAAATCCCTCAAACAAGAATTGAAAGACTCTTGGCTGGCTACAAAAAGTGTTTACAAAATATGATACTTTTACAAGGGGGATGCTTCTAGATACTAATCAGGAAGGATGTCCAATCTTTTACATTGGCATGTTTTCCCTTTTATATTTTTTAAAATGTAAAAGATGAAAATATATCTATTTTTGCCTAAAACACAAAGGAAATGTGCAATCTTTAACTTTGAGCCTTTTACAGATCATTTAATCTTCAACTTGCTTAGGTCTGTTTCACACATCTATTTTTTCTGTCAGTTAAAATCCGCTAAAATGGCGGACAGCGGATCCGTTCCTGTACAGAGCACAACGTTTGCCACCGGACCGTTGTTTTAACGGATCCGGCAAAGGAAGAATTTTAAAGGAACCGCTGCCTGGGGGAGGGGGAGAGGGAGAGAGAGAGAGAGAGAGAGAGAGAGAGAAAGGGGGAGAGGAGAGAGAGAGGGGGGGAGGAGAGAGAGAGAATTTTTTTCAGACGCCACTCACCACCCAGGACGGGGAGGAAAGCACTAGAGGTGCACACGGCATCGCACGGCGGTCACAGCTACCTGGTGCGGTACGACAGTCCCCGTAGCAGGGAGGTACAGTCGGACGCTAATGTGCGTAGACTACTGGGAGCACAGTGGCTTGAGCATAGCCACCCATTAGCGCTGACTCTCACTCTGAATCCCTAACCAACATGTGTATCAAAGGGAGGGGAGTCTTAATGAGTCAGTCACCAGATACATGAATCCATTATCATAAACACAAATAAGCATGAGAGTCTATACTAACGCATGGCCGAGCGGCCATGCGACTCTTTTATAGTGGCGTCCTTCCGGGACCTTCCCTGTGGTGGACCAATCCGAGCAGGAGTGGTACCTGCGCATGTGACCTCCGACCTCCAATGAGAGGTAGTCCCACGGGCATGCTCAGTACGGAAAAGATAGGACTTAGTCCCAGAAGCATCTACTTGGTGCTGACTCAGGCATGGAGTTATAGCAGAGCCAGAAGGAGCAACCAGACGCTTAGCATCAGCCTGGGCAATACGCCTGGAGCGGCGACCCTGCTGAGCAGGAATCTCTGCGGCTGCAGAGGAATGGGAGACTGCAGAGAGCATGGCTCGAGATTCCCCCTGTGCAGTGGGGAAAACTCGACTCCTAACAATAATAACGTTAATTTTGACCAGGGATCTCAAAACTTTCACATGTGAATGTATAGTGAAAATCACCATCTCCTTTGAAGCCTGGCTACAGGCAGGGTTTCAAAGGAGCTCCGTAATGACAAGCACAGGGGTCTTTAGCAGACCCCCAGCTGTTGTAGCAACTCATTGGCGACCAGCAGTCTATTGAGTGTCTGCCTTCAGTAAGCATATGTAATGCAGGTAAATTGGATGCAGCGACACAGAGCAAGGGTTAACAGGGGTTTGATTTAATTAACACAGGGAGGCTTGTCCTCACAGGGAGCAAAAGGGGTTAAAACAGATTTTAGGTTAACGAACACAAAGAACAGGTTAACTTATAACCACAGTCTAGGCATTTAACTGTTTCACTTAGTATGAATCGGGGATTATTCACTTCTAAAAACATGAAAGTAGGCAGCCTGCTGATGCCGGTGTTGAGATCTTCAGGCCTCCCCGCCTAACAGATCGGTATGCACTCTTCTGGAGGCAACGGGCAGTCTTCAGTCTGACCCGTTGAGCCCCTAACCCATCACTCTGCTCAGTAACCAGTAGTCTTTCACCACAATCTCCCATCCGGCATGTTCTGCAATTGGGAGTTCTGCACGACACTCTCCCACTCGGTGTGCTCTGCAATCAGGAGTTCCGCGCAATGCTTTCCCGCTTGGTCCTGCCTACACTCGTCCCCTCTCAACAGCACGCGGACTAACTCTTCCCACATTGCGCTGCAGGTCCCTGCCCCCTCGCTTCTATGGCGGGAACTCTCTCTGTCTTCCAGCGCAAAAACTCCTGTCTCCCTCTCGCTTACCACACCCCCTCTCACCAAGATATAGGTCATCTCCATTCTTAATTTCCTTCCCCCTTGCAACAAGAGATGCAGTCCCAGCAGTTCCGGACCCAATGCTCTGTCAGCCCCCACAGCCCGGTCTTCTTCCTTACACATATATGCCCGAAAACGATGCACAATAGAGCACACATTGACTGTCAGAACTATTATAGTTAATAGCCCGAATCCCGTTTTGTGCGGGGTTTGGACGTAATCCCCAATGGGACAACTGAACATGGCGAAGAACAGTATGTAAAACAGCTCTAAGGAAGAACTTGACTGGACCACAAAGAACTCTGACTTTAACCACATAAAAAAAACTTTGGAATGAAATAAAACTGAGATTGGGAGCCCAGCATCCAACATCATTGCTAGAACTCACAATTAATCTTCTGAATGAATTGTCAAAAATTTCTTAAGTCTTACCAGAAAAGTAGAAGCTGTTTTAACTGCAAAGTGGAGAACCAACTCCATATTCATGCCATATTATATGCATTGCTATATATGTCATATATAAATATTAGTGTCACATTATCCACAGATTTAGAATGGAATGTCATAAAAGCTCCTGCAGGTGTAACGTGTAGCTGCCCAATACCTTTCTCCATATAGTGTACATGACCCAAGCAGTAAAGAGAGAAAGGCTGAGGTACAGCCTTGTCATGCAGAATGTATATAGTGCTCAACTGAAATATATTCCTTAGCTTATTTTCTCCTAAAATAGAATAGTAAAAATAATAGCATTATGTTATGCCAGATTGAAAAAGAAAATTTTTTCAAAAAAACAAAATAGAGTCATATTTGTGTGTGTGGTGAGTCTTGATAACCTAAGCATTACTTCATGTACATGCATGCTTTGTCTTTACACTTTTGTGTGTTGTAAAACTAATTGGCTGCAAACTTGCATTATATGTTGCAGAATCTAATCTCATGTGCTTTCAATGCCTTGAACGATATTAAGTATGATAATAATTTTGTCTCTCATTTCTAGAATTTACAGTAAAAAGTTTCTGCACACATGTGGATATCACCACCTTCTCTCGGCTGCAAATCTTACGCTTGGATGGTAACGAGATTGAAAGTAATAACATCCCACCGGATACTCCCTTATGCCTGCGAAATGCCGATATTATCAATATGTAACCAGCAAAGAGAACATGCGCCTTCTATTTTCTATTCACTTATTCCTCTCTGCTCACAAATAACTGGGAAGCGACACATGGCATTTACATGCGATTACAGAACACCATACTTCTCGCAAGACTAGTATTGCGTTATTTTTATTAAGATAACAGGGTAGTTATTAGTTTGATTAAACTATTCTGAAGATTCTATAATAAGTGCACAAGGCAAAGTAAGAACCATTACACACTGAACAGGATAGAAATATAGCAGCCTAAAAATGATCTAGTTACAATGTCTTAAAGGGTTGTCCGGTCTTCTGATGCAAGTTTGCAGTCATTCTATGTGACTGCAGACTTCTGAATCCTTACAGCACGTGCAACACATGCTGTCAGGATTCTCCGTTATTGCTGCCGAGAGCAGGCCGTCGTGTGACCACAAGTATGGGAATTGCATACATGTAGTCACTTGCAGACGAGATATGTGCAGCTTCACTCAATATGGGAGAATTGAGCAAGCCAGAGCACATTTAGCCGGAACATGGCAGGAAGTATGCATAGAACATACTAGCGGTCATGTGGCCGCCTGCTCTCTGCAGACTGGAGAATTCTGACAGCACGCAGTGTGGGCAGTGTAAAGATTCAGAAGTCTGCAGTCACATGGAGTGACTGCATTTTTTTCACCACTTGTAGAATGCTATGGTATATTACTAGTAGTTCTACCTTAGTCTTTCCCCTAAATAAGAGATATATCATGAAAGAGTCCTACTGTAACTTTTAGCTTTGAATGGTGGGAACACTTTTTTAAAGGGTTGGCCTCACCTTCATAAATGGGTATAATCCCCATGTAAAGAAGACATCACTTGCAAATCTTTGCTACAGAGTTTACAAATGCTTCTACCAGACGTGCCTGATTGCTGTATCTGATCCAGCTGCAGTGCTCTTATGCCCCTGTGAGGTGCAAAACTGCCACTGCTTGCAACATAGACACTGTTTGGGCTAGTGGCTCAGCCATGCTGCGCTCAATCATCAGGAGCAAGTCATTCCCCAACATGCAGGAAGCCAGGAGGATGAGGAGAAATGAGCAGATGGAGAGAGAAGGTGTAACAACCCCTTTAATAAGAACTAGTGGGCTACATACAATTATAACATAAGTTATAGACGGTGTTCATAAAGTGTTTACTAGACATTACTGAAAAATTAGTCTTTTCTTGCAAAGCAGATCTATGTAAGATTATGTTCGCACTGTTTTGAGGGCATTTTCCTCATATTTAGTTAAACACACCTTGCATGATAAAGAGTTCCAACATGAAACACATTGGCCTCGATTCATCAAAACCGGCGATGTGCACAATGTTCTTGATGAAAGAGCTTGCTGGAGTCAGAGAGGCCTCAATCATTAAGACACACCTATCTCTTAATGAATCAGGAACATCGGCCAAGTGGTGTGCGCCTCTGTGAGCCTCACCACAGGTCTTATTCCAGTCACATACTGGAGTAAGATTTCTGGTATAAAGAACACTACAGCTCATCATGAGTTCAATGAACTGTGGCGTCATGCGCCATCACAACCCCCTTTTGGCCCAGTCCATTTTGTTTGGGCTGGGAAAAACTGACAAATGTTGCTACATTTTTGCACAACTCTGCATTGCTCAAAAATCTTGCAACTTTTCAAAGTGATTTGAAAAGCATATCGCTTTCATGAATTGGCGTCATTGTGTGCGGTTTTGGAATAGGAGCCTTTTGTTGATGTAAGCAACTATATGGCATACATGAGGGCCGTATAAAAAGTAGATTTCCGCAGCCTATATGCCAAGAACCAACTGCCTGCATGGGGCAAACAGAAACTAAGAGCATACGTATGCTCCATGGCATATCAGATTTGCAATATGTTCAATAAAACGCTAACATTTTCTTATGTGGAAGGCAAGCATTTAACCTATTTTTCATCAACACTTAAAAGCATAAGACATACTGAATAGCTCTGAGATGTTTATTGCCTGCTTTTCTCAGTTTAACCGGCTTCATATATCTTTCTAAAGCTGATGTACATATAACAATTTGAATAAAAATATGTTTATTCATTCATGCATCAAGAATTTCTTTGTTTTATGCCGACACATGTTACACAATTAACTGAATAACACAATACCTGGAAGTATATAATGCTAAATTCACAATAAAAAAAATCAAAAGATATTGTATCTATAAATAAATATTTGAATGAAAAAAATATATAAACACTAAAAGTACACATATTTGGTATTGCCATGTCCGCAACGACCCGACCTATAAAACTGTCCCACTAGTTAACATCTGAACACCATAAAAATAAAGAAATAGAAAACAAGACAAAAAATCAATTTTACCTCATATGGAACAGCCTAAACCTCCCCTCCCCCCAAAAAAATCCTGAATTGCTGGGTTTTGTTCATTCTGCCACCCAAAAATCAGAATAGAAAACGATCAAAAAGTCATGTGCTCGAAAATGTTACCAATAAAATGTCAGCTCATCTCGCAAAAAACAAGCCCTCAGGCTGGTTTCACCCTTGCGTTTTTTTGCGCTGTATTTTAGCGCTAAAAAACGCATGCGTTTTTTTCCTATATTTTGCATGGGATGCGCTTATGTGCGCATACACATGCGTTTGTATGCGTTTTTACGAGCATGCGTTTTTTGTGGCGTGCGCTCAGGCGCACAAAATGCATCCTGTTGCATTTTTTGGGCGTCCAACTTGCCTCAAAAAAACGCATGCGCGTGCAATGGGGGTTTAGGGTTAGGGTTTGGGTTAGGCTTAGTATGGTTTGGTTAAGGGTTAGGGTTAGTTAGGGTTTGGGTAGGGTTTGGTTAAGGGTTAGGGTTAGTATGGTTTGGTTAAGGGTTAGGGTTAGGGTCAGGGTTAGGGTTAGGGTATGGTTTGGTTAAGGGTTAGGGTTAGGGTCAGGGTTAGGGTTAGTAAAGTCATGGTTTGGGTTAGTGTGAGGGGCCAACTAATGTTGGAAAAAAATGCAAACGCGGTAAAAACGCACTAAAAACACATACAAACGCATAAAAACGCTGCGTTTTTTTCATGCATGCTTATAAAAATGAAACGAATATAATACAACCAGTGGCGCTGCGTTTAGGGATATACAAGCTGCAAATTATCAGACAACACCACCTTTTTGTCTGACTGATAAAACAATTAAAATATTAAAAAATAATTGTGCTAATATAACCCACTAGAATACAATTTATCACTCAATAGCGATCCATAGTAAAATTAACCAAATAATCTCAAAAGACAGAAATATCTCCCAGAAGTTTATGTGGATAGCGCAAATAATAAAGAAATCTCCTAAAACTGTTATCAAGATAATAATGATAATAATAATGCCAGCAACTGTGGGTCTCTTAACACGAGGAGACAATTTAAATGACCGTCCAGGTCACTGTTCACAACACGTGCGTTATTAAAAGTTCAACTTGCACAAATGTTTCTCCTACCTTACCACTATAGGCTGGGATGATAACGCTTTCCACAATGCCAATGATGTATTTGTATAAAATTCAATAGCGATTTCAGCTAGCAGAGAGACGCTCTCCTCCTGTGCTCATACGTGCTGGAGTGATGGTACGTTCCCAAATGGTGACGATCACATAGATTTTTAGAAAGTAACGGATAAGAAATAAAAAGTGTCCACCTCTGATGTGAGTAGGTAATGGGCAATGCTCCGGCCGGTAGCAATAGCCCAAATCTCCAATAGTAATCGCTGATAAAGAGCGGGTCCAGCGGCGGGAGATATGAAAAAAGCCGGCAAGGTGCAGGACCTTGCGTGACGTCACTATCACGTGATGAACTATGTGATCGGCTGAAATGACTGACAGGACCAAAAACCAATCCTACGTGTTTCGGAGGCTTACTTACTGCTTCCTTCTTCAGGGATGATCCATGTCATAGAGGTGACACTTATATATCCAATCAAAAAAACAAAAAAAAACAAAAACAAAAAAAAAAAATTATTTATTGAAAGCGAATAGTTCAATTTCGCTATTTAAACCATTAGGTATAAGAGTATTCATTTTAAAAATCCATTCGCTTTCTTCTCTTGACATCTGCGCAATAAAATCGCCTTTTCTCCAGCTTTTTTTGACAGTCTTAATACCAGTTACCAAAATGTCCTTAATAGAGCCTCCATGATGCTTACAGAAATGATTCGTGCACGTAATGGGTGAATAGTTCTTCCTATATACAATTTACCACATGGACAAGTAATTCCATAGATAACCCCTTTTGTGTCACAATTAATAAAATCCATTATTTTGTTTTCCGTACCCTTATTACTAATGAACATTTGTTTCTTAGTGTTCAATTTTTTACAGGGTCCACATCTTTTACATGGAAAAAAACCTTTTACAGGATCTGATTCACCATTATTGTTACTTTTCAAAATTCTTGGGATCGGAGGTGCAATCATGTTTCCAAGATTATTCGCCTTTCGGAACACAAATCTGGGGTTCACAGGCAATAATTCCCCAATAATTTTATCATTTTTTAAAATGTTCCAATGTTTTTAACAATATTTCTAATAATTCTGACATTCGAATTATATTGTAAGATAATGGGAATTTCATTTTGAACAAAAAAATCGTCCTGCCTTTTCTCTTTTATAGGATTCAAATTATATTCTCTAGGTGTTTTTCTGATTATATCCGTGGTCCTTTCTAACAGTTTAATATCATACCCTTTCTGTTTGAACTTAATGTTCATAGACTCAGCTTCCTTCTCAAAATCTTGCTCTCTCGAACAATTTCTATGAGCTCTAATTAGCTGGCTCTTAGGGACATTGAGGAGCCATTTTGGAAGGTGACAACTTTCCAAAGAAATGAAATTATTCGAGTCCGTAGGTTTATGGTATATTTGTGTCTGGATAGTGTTATCTTCAATAAAAATCTTCAAATCTAAAAAAGTTACCTCCTTATGGCTGGTGGTGGCAGTAAAATTTAAAAAATAACAATTTTTATTTAACTCACTTAAAAATTCATTCAATAAAGTGTCACCACCAGACCATACGAAAAAAATATCGTCGATAAAACGACGCCAGAGCACCAGATTCGTCCGTAGCCCACCATCCACATAAATTGTCTCTAGTTCCCATTTACCCACATAAAGATTGGCATAGCTAGGGGCAAATCTAGTGCCCATAGCTGTGCCCCATTTCTGGGAGTAGTAGTTCGCCCCAAATTTAAAATAATTATGAGTTAAAATAAATTCAATACAATCCAAAATAAAATCCCTTTGTGGTTTGGGTATCTCACCATTCTTGGATAAGAAAAACTCCACTGATTCACATCCTTTTTTGTTTTGGATAACTGTGTATAATGAGGTTATGTCCAGAGTACCCATAATATAATGATCCTGCCATGCTACATTTTCCAAAAGTTTTAAAATATGAGTACTATCTTTTAAATAAGTAGGGAGAGTAGGAATCAATTTTTGTAGATGACAGTCTACATATTTAGATAAATTAGATGTCAACCCTCCTATAGCAGATATAATTGGTCTACCCGGTGGATTAGCCGGGTTCTTGTGTACCTTCGGTAAATAGTAAAAATAAGGCACTCTCGGATGTTGGATAAAGATAAAATCCCTCTCCTTTTTATTTAAAAAACTTTTTTCAAAACCATTTTTTATGAGTTCACCTATTTCTTGGATATACTGATCTGAAGGATCAGTTGCCTTTAATTGATATGTTCGTGTGTCTGCTTAAATTTGTAGGGCTTCATTTTGATAGTCTCTCGTATTTAAAATCACAATACCACCCACTTTATTGGCGGGCCTAATGGTAATGTTTTTATTGTTTTGTAATTGTCTGATAGCCTTATGTTCTTCCCTTGACAGATTATGTTTAAATCTACTACATCTTTTATCTGAGACCTTCCTAATTTCTTGTATGACATTATTTTGGAAGGCATCAAATGCTTCAGAATATTCCTGGATAGGATTAAAATTAGATTTATTCTTCAATCCCGTATGTATATATGGATCCACCAATGTTGGCTGATTTGTCTCATCAATACCTGATAATTTTTTCTTTATATAGTATTTTTTAATGGCCAATTTTCTCATGAACATTTTAATACCGACAAATGCCTGAAATTTATTGAATCCTACATTGGGGGCATATTTCAGACCTTTATTTAGTAAACAAATCTCATTATCTGCTAGTGTATGGGCACTAAGATTAAAAAATTTTTGTTGCGGTTGTTGGGAGGTAAGTAGGGTTATTTGCGATAATGATGATTTATTCTTTTTTTGGCAAATTTCCCGCCCCTACAGCCTCTTTTACATGTCTTTTTTGGGCCAACTGAAAAAACGGAAGGTGACTCTGTTTCGTCTTCAGTTGTGTTCTTTTTGGATCCTTAATGTTATTATGATTTTTCTTTTTCACTAGAGGTGATGGGTGAGTCGATTCATTAACTGGATCTTGGGCGGTAATATCAACATTAGCTAATGTTGTAAACCTATTCTGTGTACTCACTGAAGGTAACGGTGTAGAGTTAGCCGAAGGATCTTCTACATTATTTATGTTTTCTATATTTGAATCCATACTAACATTGTTCTCAATAAACTCACTAGCCATCAGATGCTCGGCATTTGAAGTTAAGTGGATGGAAAACCTATCACTTGAAGTTAGAAAGGAGCTATCAACTCCCTGTATTTCATCAAGAGTTACCAATGAGCAAGAAGATTTAGGGGGAGGAATTTTAATGCCTATATGTGTATTATCAGCAATAGTAGTAAGGTCTCTTCCAAATTTTCTGCGTTTTTTCTCTATAATTTCTTTTTCCTTGGATTTTATCCTCTTTCTAATATTATTAGACAAATAGATAATTTCTGGATATGATTCATAGGGTTTAATGTCTTCAAAGAGTTTTGAGATTTCCTGGCGGATTGTCATCAAACCAGTCTTTCTCTTCTCTTCTCTATTATAAATGATACAGTGCGTTTAGAAAAATCATTAAACATTGCATCCCATTCTGATTTTGTATCCGGGTCTCCTATATCGCCTGTCAGGGATTTATATACAACGAGACCTTTAGGTATGCAGTTAAGTAATCTCAAAACTCTTTGAAGACATTAAACCCTATGAATCATATCCAGAAATTATCTATTTGTCTAATAATATTAGAAAGAGGATAAAATCCAAGGAAAAAGAAATTATAGAGAAAAAACGCAGAAAATTTCCCTGAGCCCCCCACGGCAGCGCAATGTGCAGCGCTGCTGCGGGGGGCTCCTATCCTCCAGGCCCCTGAATCCAAGATGGTGACGGGGGCCTTCGGGGACCTGAGGAAGCTGGCTTCCTCAGTGCCTGCAAAGCGCAGGCAAGAGGAAGTCTGCTTCAATGCCTGTGACAGATTGCTGATCTGTCACAGTGATCTGTGATGTGACAGATCAGCGATCTGTCACAGGACAGTGATGTCCCACCTGGGACTATGTAATAAAGTAAAAAAAAATTAAAAAAAAATGTAAAAATAAATTTAAAAAAATCGCCAAATAAATTAGAAAAAAAAAAAAAAATATTCCCCCAATAAATCCATTTTTTGGAAATAATAAAAAAAAAAACAATAAAAGTACACATATTAGGTATTGCCGCGTCCGTAATGACCAGCCCTATAAAACTGTCCCATTAGTTAACCCTTTAAGCGAACCCCTTAAAAAATAAAAATAAAAAACGAAGCAAAAAATAATGATTTATTATCATACCGCCAAACAAAAAGTGTAATAACGCGCGATCAAAAAGACGCATATAAATATCCATGGTACCGCTGAAAACATCATCTTGTCCCGCAAAAAACGAGCCACAATACAGCATCATCAGCGAAAAAATAAAAAAGTTATAGCTCACAGAATAAAGCGATGCAAAAATAATTATTTTTTATATAAAATAGTTTTCATTGCATAAAACCGACAAAAACATAAAAAAATGACATAAATGAGGTATCGCTGTAACCGTACTGACCCGAAGAATAAAACCGCTTTATCAATTTTACCGCACGCGGAACGGTGTAAACGCACCCCCCCAAAAGAAATTCATGAAACGCTGGTTTTTGTTCATTCTGCGTCCCAAAAATAGGAATAAAAAGCGATCAAAAAATGTCACGTGCCCGAAAATGGTACCAATAAAAACGTCAACTTGTCCCGCAAAAAATAAGACCTCACATGACTCAGTGGGTCAAAATACGGAAAAATTATAGCTCTCAATATGTGGTGATGCAAAAACTATTTTACAATAAAAAGCGTCTTTTAGCGTCTGACAGCCGCCAAACATAAAAACCGCCATAAATAGTAAGTCAAACCCCCCGTTATCACCCCCTTAGTTAGGGAAAAATAATAAAACTAAAAAAAAAGTATTTATCTCCATTTTCCCGTTAGGGTAAGGCTGTGTGCACACGCTGCGGATTAGGTGCGGATTCACTCGCGCAGATTTTGTAAAATCCGCAGGTGAAACCGCAGGTCAAAAGACCTGCGGTTTTACCTGCGGATTGCTCTGCGGTTTTGTCCTGCGGTTTTTCATCTCCTCAATAGAGGAGATGGCAAACCGCAGGAGAATCCGCAGAAAGAATTGACATGTCAATTCTTTCTGCGGATTGAAAACCGCAGATAATCCGCACGGAAAATTCCGCACCGTCTGCACTGCGGTTTTTGATTCCCATAGGGAATCATGGTACTGTACACCGCAGCAAAAACTGCTGCTGGTCCGCAGCGGCCAAAACTGCTGCGGAACCGCAGCAAAATCGGCAGCGTGTGCACACAGCCTTAGGGTTAGGGCTAGGGTTAGGGCTAGGGTTAGGGTTAGGGCTAGGGTTTGGGTTAGGGCTAGGGTTAGGGCTAGGGTTAGGGCTAGGGTTAGGGCTCAGATTAGGGTTAGGGGTGTGTTGGGGTTAGGGTTGGAGTTATAATTGGGAGTTTCCACTGTTTGGGCACATCAGGGGCTCTCCAAATGCAACATGGCGTCTGATCTCAATTCCAGCCAATTCTGAGTTGAAAAAGTCAAATAGTGCTCCTTCCCTTCCAAGCTCTGCCATGCGCCCAAACAGTGTTTTACCCCCACATGTAGGGTATCAGCCTACTCAGGACAAATTGCAAAACAATTTTTGGGGTCCAATTTCTCCTGTTACCCTTAGGAAAATAAAAAATTGGGGGCAAAAACATCATTTTTGTGGAAAAAAATGATTTTTTTATTTTCACGTCCGAGTGTTATAAACTTCTGTGAAACACTTGGGGGTTCAAAGTGCTCACCACACATCTAGATAAGTTCCGTGGGGGGTCTAGTGTCCAAAATGGGGTCACATGTGGGGAGTTTCAATAGTTTAGGTACATCAGGGGCTCTCCAAACGCACATGACACCCGCAGACCATTCCATCAAAGTCTGCATTCCAAAATGTCACTGCTTCCCTTCCGAGCCCAGACGTGTGTCCATACAGTAGTTTTCTCCCACATATGGGGTGTCAGCGTACTCAGGCCAAATTGGAAAACAACTTTTGGGGTCCAATTTCTCCTGTTACCCTTGGGAAAATGAAAAAATTGGGGACTAATTGATCATGTTTCTGGAAAAAATACGATTTTTTTATTTTCATGCCCTGGCATTATAAACTTCAGTGAAGCCCTTGGGGGTTCAAAGTGCTCACCTCACATCTAGATAAGTTCCTTAGTGGGTCTAGTTTTCAAAATGGGGTCATTTGTGGGGGGTTTCCACTGTTTAGGTACATAAGGGGCTCTCCAAAGGCAACATGACACCCGCAGACCATTCCATCAAAGTCTGCATTCCAAAACGTCACTACTTCCCTTCCGAGCCCCGACGTGTGCCCATACAGTAGTTTTCTCCCACATATGGGGTATCAGCATACTCAGGACAAATTGGACAACAACTTTTAAGGTCCAATTTCTCCTGGTACCCTTGGGAAAATAAAAAAATGGTGACTAAAAGATCATGTTTGTGGAAAAAATACGAATTTTTTATTTTCACGCCCGGGCGTTATAAACTTCTGTGAAGCACTGGGGGGTTCAAAGTGCTCACCACACATCTAGATAAGTTCCTTGGGGGGTCTAGTTTCCAAAATGGTGTCATTTGTGGGGGGTTTCCACTGTTTTGGTACATCAGGGGTTTTCCAAACGCGACATGGTGTCCGATCTCAATTCCAGCCAAAAACGTCAAATGGCGCTGCTTCCCTTCCGAGCTCTGCCATTCGCCCAAATAGTGGTTTACCCCCACATGTGGGGTATCAGCGTACTCAGGACAAATTGCACAATAACTTTTAGGGTCCTGTTACCCTTGGAAAAATAAGAATTGAGGGTGAAAAGATCATTTTTGTGGAAAAAATATGATTTTTTAATTGTATGGCTTTATGTTATAAACTTCTGTGAAGCCCATGGGGGTTCAAAGTTCTCACCACACATCTAGATAAGTTCCTTGGGGGGTCTAGTTTCCAAAATGGTGTCATTTGTGGGGGGTTTCCACTGTTTTGGTACATCAGGGGTTTTCCAAACGTGACATGGAGTCCGATCTCAATTCCAGCCCAAAACGTCAAATGGCGCTCCTTCCCTTCCGAGCTCTGCCATGCGCCCAAATAGTGGTTTACCCCCACATGTGGGGTATCAGCGTACTCAGGACAAATTGCACAATAACTTTTAGGGTCCTGTTACCCTTGGGAAAATAAGAATTGAGGGTGAAAAGATCATTTTTGTGGAAAAAATATGATTTTTTAATTGTATGGCTTTATGTTATAAACTTCTGTGAAGCCCATGGGGGTTCAAAGTTCTCACCACACATCTAGATAAGTTCCTTAGGGGGTCTAGTTTCCAAAATGGGGTCACTTGTAGGGGGTTTCCACTGTTTAGGTACATCAGGGACTCTCCAAACGTGACATGGCGTCCAATCTGAATTCCAGCCAATTTTGCATTGAAAAAGTCAAACGGCGCTCCTTCCATTCTGAGCTCTGCCATGCGCCGAAACAGTCGTTCCCCCCCACATATCAGGTATCTGCGTACTCAGGACAAATTGCACAATAACTTTTGCAGTCAAATTTCTCCTGTTACCCTTGGTAAAATAAAAAAAATTGAACCTGAATTATTTTTTTTATGAAAAAAAGTTAGATGTTCATTTTTTTAAATATTCAAAAAAATTCCTGTGACGCACCTAAAGGGTTAATAAACTTCTTGAATGTGGTTTTGAGCACCTTAAGGGGTGCAGTTTTTAGAATGGTGTCACTTTTGGGTATTTTCTATCATATAGACCCCTCAAAGTGGCTTCAAATGTGATGTGGTCCTAAAAATAAAATGGTGTTGTAAAAATGAGAAATCGCTGGTCAACTTTTAACCCTTATAACTTTCTAACAAAAAAAATTTTGGTTCCAAAATTGTGCTGATGTAAAGTAAACATGTGGGAAATGTTACTTATCAAGTTTTTTATGTGCCGTATCTCTGTGATTTAAGAGCATAAAACTTCAAAGTTGGAAAATTGCGAAATTTTCAAAATTTTTGCCAAATTTCCATTTTTTTCACAAATAAACGCAAGTTATTTGAATGAAATTTTACCACTAACATGAAGTACAATATGTCACGAGAAAACAATGTCAGAATCACCGGGATCCATGGAAGCGTTCCAGAGTTATGACTTCATAAAGGTACAGTGGTCAGAATTGTAAAAATTGGCCCGGTCATGAACGTGCAAACCACCCTTGGGGGTGAAGGGGTTAAGGATCCAAAAAGAACACAACTGAAGACGAAACAGAGTCACCTTCCGTTTTTTCAGTTGGCCCAAAAAAGACATGTAAAAGAGGCTGTAGGGGCGGGAAATTTGCCAAAAAAAAGAATAAATCATCATTATCGCAAATAACCCTACTTACCTCCCAACAACCGCAACAAAAAAATTTTAATCTTAGTGCCCATACACTAGCAGATAATGAGATTTGTTTACTAAATAAAGGTCTGAAATATGCCCCCAATGTAGGATTCAATAAATTTCAGGCAT
Organism: Dendrobates tinctorius; assembly: GCF_039654945.1. Classification (NCBI taxonomy): domain Eukaryota; kingdom Metazoa; phylum Chordata; class Amphibia; order Anura; family Dendrobatidae; genus Dendrobates; species Dendrobates tinctorius. The sequence continues at coordinate 1,822,351 of NW_027361971.1, read as the reverse complement.
TTGTCAGTATTAAAATGTTCATGAGAAAATTGGCCATTAAAAAATACTATATAAAGAAAAAATTATCAGGTATTGATGAGACAAATCAGCCAACATTGGTGGATCCATATATACATACGGGATTGAAGAATAAATCTAATTTTAATCCTATCCAGGAATATTCTGAAGCATTTGATGCCTTCCAAAATAATGTCATACAAGAAATTAGGAAGGTCTCAGATAAAAGATGTAGTAGATTTAAACATAATCTGTCAAGGGAAGAACATAAGGCTATCAGACAATTACAAAACAATAAAAACATTACCATTAGGCCCGCCGATAAAGGGGGTGGTATTGTGATTTTAAATATGAGAGACTATGAAAATGAAGCCCTACGAATTTTAGCAGACACACGAACATATCAATTAAAGGCAACTGATCCTTCAGATCAGTATATCCAAGAAATAGGTGAACTCATAAAAAATGGTTTTGAAAAAAGTTTTTTAAATAAAAAGAGAGGGATTTTATCTTTATCCAACATCCGAGAGTGCCTTATTTTTACTATTTACCGAAGGTACACAAGAACCCGGCTAATCCACCGGGTAGACCAATTATATCTGCTATAGGAGGGTTGACATCTAATTTATCTAAATATGTAGACTGTCATCTACAAAAATTGATCCCTACTCTCCCTACTTATTTAAAAGATAGTACTCATATTTTAAAACTTTTGGAAAATGTAACATGGCAGGATCATTATATTATGGGTACTCTGGACATAACCTCATTATACACAGTTATCCAAAACAAAAAAGGATGTGAATCAGTGGAGTTTTTCTTATCCAAGAATGGTGAGATACCCAAACCACAAAGGGATTTTATTTTGGATTGTATTGAATTTATTTTAACTCATAATTATTTTAAATTTGGGGCGAACTACTACTCCCAGAAATGGGGCACAGCTATGGGCACTAGATTTGCCCCTAGCTATGCCAATCTTTATGTGGGTAAATGGGAACTAGAGACAATTTATGTGGATGGTGGGCTACGGACGAATCTGGTGCTCTGGCGTCGTTTTATCGACGATATTTTTTTCATATGGTCTGGTGGTGACACTTTATTGAATGAATTTTTAAGTGAGTTAAATAAAAATTGTTATTTTTTAAATTTTACTGCCACCACCAGCCATAAGGAGGTAACTTTTTTAGATTTGAAGATTTTTATTGAAGATAACACTATCCAGACACAAATATACCATAAACCTACGGACTCGAATAATTTCATTTCTTTGGAAAGTTGTCACCTTCCAAAATGGCTCCTCAATGTCCCTAAGAGCCAGCTAATTAGAGCTCATAGAAATTGTTCGAGAGAGCAAGATTTTGAGAAGAAAGCTGAGTCTATGAACATTAAGTTCAAACAGAAAGGGTATGATATTAAACTGTTAGAAAGGACCACGGATATAATCAGAAAAACACCTAGAGAATATCATTTGAATCCTATAAAAGAGAAAAGGCAGGACGATTTTTTTGTTCAAAATGAAATTCCCATTATCTCACAATATAATTCGAATGTCAGAATTATTAGAAATATTGTTAAAAAACATTGGAACATTTTAAAAAATGATAAAATTATTGGGGAATTATTGCCTGCGAACCCCAGATTTGTGTTCCGAAAGGCGAATAATCTTGGAAACATGATTGCACCTCCGATCCCAAGAATTTTGAAAAGTAACAATAATGGTGAATCAGATCCTGTAAAAGGTTTTTTTCCATGTAAAAGATGTGGACCCTGTAAAAAATTGAACACTAAGAAACAAATGTTCATTAGTAATAAGGGTACTGAAAACAAAATAATGGATTTTATTAATTGTGACACAAAAGGGGTTATCTATGGAATTACTTGTCCATGTGGTAAATTGTATATAGGAAGAACTATTCGCCCATTACGTGCACGAATTGCTGAACATCTTCGTAACATTATTAATAAATTTACTGGACATCCCCTTTCTAATAATTTCTGTAAGCATCATGGAGGCTCTATTAAGGACATTTTGGTAACTGGTATTAAGACTGTCAAAAAAAGCTGGAGAAAAGGTGATTTTATTGCGCAGATGTCAAGAGAAGAAAGCGAATGGATTTTTAAATGAATACTATTATACCTAATGGTTTAAATAGCGAAATTGAACTATTCGCTTTCAATAAATAATTTTTTTTTTTTTGTTTGTTTTTGTTTTTTTTGTTTTTTCGATTGGATATATAAGTGTCACCTCTATGACATGGATCATCCCTGAAGAAGGAAGCAGTAAGCCTCCGAAACGCGTAGGATTGGTTTTTGGTCCTGTCAGTCATTTCAGCCGATCACGTAGTTCATCACGTGATAGTGACGTCACGCAAGGTCCTGCACCTTGCCGGCTTTTTTCATATCTCCCGCCGCTGGACCCGCTCTTTATCGGCGATTACTATTGGAGATTTGGGCTATTGCTACCGGCCGGAGCATTGCCCGTTACCTACTCACATCAGAGGTGGACACTTTTTATTTCTTATCCGTTACTTTCTAAAAATCTATGTGATCGTCACCATTTGGGAACGTACCATCACTCCAGCACGTAGGAGCACAGGAGGAGAGCGTCTCTACGCCAGCTGAAATCTCTATTGAATTTTATACAAATACAGCATTGGCATTGTGGAATGCGTTATCATCCCAGCCTATAGTGGTAAGGTAGGAGAAACATTTGTGCAAGTTGAACTTTTAATAACGCACGTGTTGTGAACAGTGACCTGGACGGTCATTTAAATTGTCTCCTCGTATTAAGAGACCCACGGTTGCTGGCATTATTATTATCATTATTATCTTGATAACAGTTTTAGGAGATTTCTTTATTATTTGCGCTATCCACATAAACTTCTGGGAGATATTCATGCTCATAAAAATGCTTGAAAAAAACACAGCATTTGTATGCGTTTGTATGCGTTTTTTCTATGCTGTTTTTGCGTGAAAAACGCGATGCAAAACTAAGCAAGTGTGAAAGTAGCCTCACCTGACTCTGTGGGCCAAAATATGGAAAAATTATAGCTCTCAAAATGAGGTGATGCAAAAACTATTTTTTGGTATAACAAGTGTTTTTCAATGTGTGACAGCAGCCAAACATAAAAACCTGCTTTAAATCTGGTATCACTATCATCGCACCAACCCGAAGAATAATTCGCCTAATCACTTATGCCGCATGAGTAATGGTATAAAAAATAAATAAAACCAATTCTTCACCTGCTGTTGATTTGTTCATTCTGTTTCCCAAACAGCGCAGAAAGGCTCGGCGCACATTTATCCTGCGCTCTGCACTGAGCTCTTACAAATCTTTGAAATAAATATTTCAGACAGAACCCCAGGTGGAAGGTCCCCTATAATGAATCATAGAATCATAGAATCGTAGAGTTGGAAGGGACCTCCTGGGCCATCTGGTCCAACCCCCTGCTCAAAGCAGGATTCGCTAAATCATCCCAGTCAGATGTCTGTCCAGCCTCTGTTTGAAGACTTCCATTGAAGGAGAACTCACCACTTCTCGTGGCAGCCTGTTCCACTCATTGATCACTCTAACTGTCAAAAAGTTTTTTCTAATATCTAATCTGTGTCTCTTCCCATTCAGTTTCATCCCATTGCTTCTAGTCTTTCCTTGTGCAAATGAGAATAAAGTTGATCCTTCTACAATGTGACAGCCCTTTAGATATTTGTAGACAGCTATTAAGTCTCCTCTCAGTCTTCTCTTTTGCAAACTAAACATTCCCAAATCCTGCAACCTTTCCTCATAAGACAGGGTTTGCAGACCGGTCACCATTCTGGTCGCTCTTTTCTGAACTTGCTCCAGTTTGTTGATGTCTTTTTTAAAATGTGGTGCCCAAAACTGGACACAATATTCCAGATGAGGTCTGACCAAAGAGGAGTAGAGGGAAATAATGACTTCACGTGATCTAGACTGTATGCTTCTGTTAATACATCCTAGAATTGCATTTGCCTTTTTTGCTGCTGCATCACACTGTTGACTCATATTCAGTCTGTGATCTATTAGTATACCCAAGTCTTTTTCACATGTGCTGTCACTTAGCCCTATTCCTCCCATTCTATATATGCTTTTTTCATTTTTATTGCCCAGATGTAGTACTTTGCATTTCTCCCTGTTAAAAACCATTCTGTTAGTTGCTGCCCACTTCTCCAGTTTATTTAAATCTTTTTGAATCCTCTCTCTCTCTTCTCTAGTATTAGCTATCCCTCCTAGCTTTGTGTCATCAGCAAATTTAATCAGTTTACCCTCAATTCCTTCATCTAAATCGTTGATAAAGATGTTGAACAATACAGGGCCCAGGACAGAGCCCTGTGGTACCCCACTTGAGACATTCTTCCAACTGGATGTGCAGCCATTTACGACCACTCTTTGGGTCCGATCACTAAGCCAGTTATGAATCCACCTAACAGTTGCCTTGTCCATTCCATACTTAGTCATTTTTTCAATAAGGATTGTATGCGAGACTTTGTCAAATGCTTTGCTGAAGTCAAGATATACTATATCTACAGCATTTCCTTGATCCACCCAATCAGTGATACTGTCATAGAAGGAAATTAAGTTAGTCTGACATGACTTATTAGTTAGAAACCCATGCTGACTCTGTTTAATCACTTCATTCTTATCCAGGTATTGACATACATGTTGTTTAATAATTTGTTCAAAGATCTTTCCTGGTATAGAAGTCAGACTCACCGGCCTATAGTTGCCTGGGTCCACCTTCTTCCCCTTTTTGAAGATAGGAACAACATTTGCTCTTCTCCAGTCTTCTGGCACTTCTCCTGTTCTCCAAGAATTTTCAAAGATTATGGAGAGGCACTGTGGATGCTGTCTGGCCTATGATCCGGCGATGTCTTTTTAGGATTGTATAAAAGTGCCGTCGGCCACAGTTTTGTGCACTTCTAAAAGAAGGACACCACTAAACAGAGCTCAGACGGAGTCCAGAGTATCTCTGCTGCCTCATTATAGTGAATGGATTCCATGGAGGTTTCATCTGAATCACTTTACTCAGAGATTTAAATGGAAACCCCAAAGTAAATGGTCAGTGTAGTGCGCTGAATAACTGTGATCCAAAACGTTATGTAAAATGTTCTCAATAAAAGCTTCAACTCAATCCACAAAAAAAAATGCAAGTCCCCACTCAGGTCTGTCATCTGTTAATGGATAGGGGTTTCCATGTCACTGGTAGCATAAACGCTCTGGAAAAGCAAAATGGCTCCTCACCAGCCAAAAGAAATTCAGCAAATTCTGCGTTCTCAACTCCAAATGCCTCCTCCCTTCTGAGCCTCACAGTGTACCTAAACCACATATTGTATTCACATTTGGCATGTCTGACGCAATGAGATCCCACCTAACTTAAGGGTGCATGCCTCCAGAAGCACGAGCTGGGCATAACATACTGGTGACTGCACTGTACTGGTCACTACAATTGCAGTTTGCAATTTTCACTCGGACACATTCAATGCTGCTTGTTTCTGGAAAAATATACATGGAGTCAAAATTGTCAATACACCTGTAGTTAAATTCCCCAAGGAGTAGAGTTTGCAAAATGGGGTTACTTGAGGGGGGATTCCGCTCTTCTAGCAATTAGGGGCTCTGTATATGGAGTCTGCAAACTTCGAGGAAAATCTGCACTCCAGGAGGCAAATAGCGCTCCGTCCCTCCCGAGTTTCTCTGTATGGCTAAGTAGTATTGTACAGCCACATATTATTGCCACGTTCAGTAGAAATTGTGGGACAAATTTTGGTGTCATATTTACCCACTTCTTCTGGGAAAATGTAAAATCTGAGGCTAAAACTACGTTTTGATGGTAAAAAATGTAGTTATTTTGTCCTCACTGCCCAATGGTATAAAATTCTGTGACACACCCATTGTGTCATTATGATCACGGCACCCCTAGTTGAATTCATTGAGAGGTGTACTTTGTAAAATGGGGTCACTTATGGGGAGCTCAGCTGTTCTGGCATCTCATGGGCTCTCCCAGTTGGTCATGGCACCTGCATACCATATCAGTAGAATCTGGCGCTCCTTACCTTCTGAGCTTTGCACTCTGCCTGAAAAATATTAAAAAATTATATGTAGGGTATTGGCACACTCAGAAAAAAATTGACCTGAGTTTGTTGTAAAAAATTCTTATAAGGGGGTTCTGTTGTTCTGGCACATTAGAGGCTCTGCCAATGTGATATGGCACCCTCAAACCATTCCAGCAAAATCTGAACTCCAATATGGCGCCTCTTCCCTTCTGAGCTTTGTACTGTGCCTTAAAACTAGTATTCCCCCACATATGGGGAATCAGTGCACTCAGGAGAAATTGCAATACAAATTGTATGGTGCAATTTCTCCTGTTACATTTATGAAAATGCAAAATTTGGGGCTAAAATATCATTTTTGTCAGGAAAATGTGATTTTGTTATTTTCACGGCTCAACATTATAAACTTCTGTGAAGAACCTGGGGGTTCAAGATGCTCACCACACATCTAAATACATTCCTTGAGGGCTCTAGTTTCCAAAATGGGGTCACTTGTGGGGAGTTTCCACTGTTTAGACACATCAGGGCTCTCCAAATGGGATATGATGTCCACTAATGATTCCAGGAAATTTTACATTCAAAAAGTCAAATGACGCTCCTTCCCTTCGGAGCCATGCCGTATGCACAAACAGTAGTTTTCTTCCTCATATTGGGTATCGGCGTACTCAGGAGAAATTGCAGAACAAATTGTATTGCGCAATTTCTCCTGTTACCCTTATGAAAATGCAATATTTTGTGCTAAAAACAAATTTGTGGGGAAAATGGTTGCCGTGAGTCATCTCCGGCCGCACTGACATCAGCGGCGACACAGCTGGGAGATGACCGGCGCTAGCCGATACCCAGGGTCCGGAGGAGAGGAGACTTCTCCGGACCGTGGGTACCATAAATCTGTAAAAAATAGAATTGAAATTAAAAAAAATGATATACTCACCTTCCGACGGCCCCCAGACTCTTTCTTTCCTCTCACCACGCGCACGGCATCTTCCGGTCCCAGTAATGCTTTGCGCGAAAGACCGCGGATGACGTCGCACTCTCACGAGAGTGACGTCATCTTTGGTCCTTCGCGCTAAGCATTACCGGGAACGGAAGATGCCGGGCACGTAAAGGGGAAAGAAAGAGTCCGGGGGCCGTCGGAGGGTGAGAATAACCTTTTTTTATCTTTCTTTTATTCTTTTTCACATTCTATCTTTTACTATTGATGCTGCATAGGCAACAGCAATAGTAAAAATCCACACTTGCGGACAAAAAAGAATATAACTCCTTCATAATCATTGTTTCCTGATAACATACCCCAAAAGGGGAAAAAAAAACAGCAGACAATAACAATGGAGGTTCTAATCCATACGCATATCCAAAGTGTTATTTCATATAAACCTGCACCTAAGTATCATTAATAATACACTAAGAATAGCAGTTTATTTAATCACCATCCAAAACAAACATTAATACTCCTATCCAGAAAAAATCATATCCTGGGAGATCAATGATATGATTTTTAGGGTCAGAGCTACATTTTTTTTTGTACATTTCCTAAAAGAACTCAGTCCAACCTCACAGAGAGGGAGACAGGGTTGGATACTGAGCCCATTATAGACCCGGACAGGGGATGTGAAGAGGTGGCTGGCCCATCTTCTGACCAGAGCTTTTGCAACCCCCAAGGTCTACCAGCATCAGGACCAGCATCAGGTTCTGAACCTGGTCCAGAACCAGCCAGCAGAACCACCAGCAGCCAGCAACTTAGAAGACCCTGGCAACAGCAGCAGCCCTACTGGCTAGAGTTGAGCGAAACGGGTCGAAAAAATTCAAAAGTCGCCGACTTTCGCCAAAGTCGGGTTTCATGAAACAAAACCCGACCTTAGCGTGAGGTTGGCCATGAGGTCGGCGACTTTAGCACCAAAGTCGCGTTTCAAAAGATGATTTAGCGCACTTTTTCAGCCAATCAGGAAGAACGGACACTGTGGGCAACGTGATGACACAGGCAGCAGTCACCACCATCTTGGAGAAGGGCATGCAAGTGATTGGCTTGCTTTGTGTGGCGTCACAGGGGGTATAAAAGGGCGGGGACGCCGACCGCCATGTTACTCATGCTGATCTCAGAATAGGGAGAGCTGCTGCAGCTGCTGATTCTGTAGGGAGAGCGTTAGGAAGGCAAAAAGAAAAAAAAAACTGCTTCTGCTGCTAGCGCTTTTCACTGTAGTTACTGCGCGATGAAGATTTTTGCTTTTGTGCAGCAGCGCTGGTGGTGATTAGCCTGCCTTTTAAGGCTAGCTGCATTGCTGTGTGCACACTGGTGTTCAAACTGCTTTTTTAAAAGCAATCCAAATTGTATTGTTTTGTCCTGGTGAGGTAGTGAGCGTTCATTTTTTCACACACCGTACAGCTGTGTACGCTCCTCACACAGTACCGTGTAACGGCTGTTATCACGGCCAAATTGAAGCTATCTACGTGTGTGACTCTGTAAGGAAAAGTCGAGGAGTTTGTCTGTTCTTACAGACCTGCACCTTATAGTTTTGTCCATTTTTCAAACAGTTTAGTATATTTGCTGTTTGACTACATTCAAAACTAGAGAGAGACAGCGTGTGTCAGTCCGTATACAAAAACACGGAGCTTGACAATTTTACATACACCATACAGCGGTGTACGTGCACGCTCCTCTCTCAGTACCATGTAACGGCTGTTATCACGGCCAAATTGAAGCTATGTGTGCGACTCTGTAAGGAAAAGTCGAGGAGTTTGTCCGTTCTTACAGACCTACACCTTATAGTTTTGTCCGTTTTTCAAACAGTTTAGTATATTTGCTGTTTGATTACATTCAAAACTAGAGAGAGACAGCGTGTGTCAGTCCGTATACAAAAACACGGAGCTTGACAATTTTATATACACCGTACAGCGGTGTACGTGCACGCTCCTCTCTCAGTACCGTGTAACGGCTGTTATCACGGCCAAATTGAAGCTATATGTGTGACTCTGTAAGGAAAAGTCGAGGAGTTTGTCCATTCTTACAGACCTACACTCTAGGGAGAGTCCAATTCTGCCCAATTCTATATACACCTTGTAGTTTGTCATACACTAGGCAATTTTTGCCGGTCACATTGCGGTGTTATAGACACAGGGCCTGACAGAATCCAACTGTGTCCTGAAGTGTAGAGAGATTCCAATTCTACACAGTCCTCTATCCACCTTTCTTACAACATCCAGAATCTGCCTGTCACATTGCGGTGTAAAATAAACAGGGCCTGACAGAATCCAACTGTGTCCTGAAGTCTACAGAGATTCCAATTCTCCACAGTTCTCTATCCACCTTTATTACACCATCCAGAATCTGCCTGTCACATTGCGGTGTAAAATAAACAGGGCCTGACAGAAACCAACTGTGTCCTGAAGTCTACAGAAATTCCAATTCTCCCCACTACTATATACACCTTGTACCTTGTTTTACAGTACCATATAGTTGGTGGTTTTTTGGGTACATTTTCCCCAAAAATGAGGAAGTGTGGTGGAAGAGTCCGTGGAAGTGGGCGGGGGTTGGCAGCTGGTAATGATAGTGTTGGTGGTGGATCTGCTGGTAGTGGCAAAAGCAAAATAGCACCTAATGCAGGAGGTGTTAAGCCTGTGTCATCATCTGGCTCCACAAGGCCTCGAAGGCTCCCTTTTCTGGGAGTAGGTAAACCGCTTTTAAAGCCGGAGCTTCAAGAACAAGTTTTGGCTTACATTGCTGACTCAGCTTCCAGCTCTATCACCTCCTCTTCTGAAGTTTTAAAAAATAAAAGCACTGAGTCATCATTGGAGGCTCATGTTCATGAACCACACCTTTCCTTGTGTCCTTCACCCCAACCAAAATTGAAGGATGCGGCAGGCCACACTACAGATTACTCCATGAAGCTGTTTTCACATACCATGCCTGGGTTATCAAGTCAAATCGTGAATTACCCAGGCAAAGATTAATCTGACATGGAGTGTACTGATGCACAGCCACTGATAGATGATTCTGCTGGTACATTCACTCAGAGCACTACATTGTCCTCGCAGTGTACTGAGCCAGAACCTGACCCAGATGAAACTCAGGTGCCCCTTCCCGCATACTATACCACCATACATGGTGACACAGAGAAAGGTGAACATGACAATGAAGAGGTGATGGATGACCCAGTTGTTGACCCAGATTGGCATCCATTGGGGGTAGAGGGTGCCGCTGCCAATAGCTCAGAAGAGGAGGAGGAGCATCCGCAGCGGGCATCGACATCGCAACAGCTATTATCTGGCAGGCCCGAAGCAGTCCAAAAACGAGTTACAAAAACCAAAAGAGTTGCAGGACAGCTTGGCCAGATGGTCAAAATAGCACAGCGTGCAAGGCCTCAAAATGTCTTCCATAGTAGGAAGAGTGCAGTGTGGCACTTTTTTGAACAAAATTCTAATGATCAGGCAAAGGTTATCTGTAAGAAGTGCGCAAAGACCTTTAGCCGAGGAAATAATCTGAGAAATTTGAATACCAGTTGCATGCTAAGACATTTAACCACCATGCACTTGCAAGCGTGGACGAACTACCAAAACTCACGTACCACATGTGCTACTGCTCCCAAAGAAGGTAGTCAGCAATGCTACATTGTTTCCCCCACTGTAAGTCCACCGGTTAGCACACCACCAGCAGCAAATGTTGAGTTGTCGTCGCAAGAGCAAATCAGTCAGGGAATCACACAGTTATTGCAATGAAAGTCTGAATCTAGGCCATCAGAAAGAACACCAACTCCATCACCATCATCAATCCTCTCTCAGTCCGAGATGTCCACCGCTAGTTCCACCATATGCAGCTCTCAAGTCCAGCTCACCCTACAAGAGACTATGAGTAGGACAAGAAAGTACTCATCCCCTCATCCGCGTACACTGGGTTTGAACGCCCTCATTGCCAAACTAATCTCGTTAGAGATGATGCCCTATCGGTTGGTTGAAAGCGCAGCTTTCCGCGAACTCATGGCCTACGCAGGACCACGCTATGGCCTACCCAGTCGCCACTTCTTTTTTCTCAAAGCCTTCCCAGCCCTCCATCTTCATGTGAAAGACCGCATTGTCCATGCACTCAAGCAATCAGTGTGTGGAAAGGTGCACCTCACAACTGATGCATGGTCCAGTAGGCATGGCCAGGGCCGTTACGTGTCCATCGCTGCACACTGGGTTAATGTGGTGGTTGCAGGGTCCACTGGGGACAGCTGTGATGGCACAGTGCTGCCTAGCCCACGGAATAGGAAACAGTTGGCTGTAGGCGTTCGACCCTCCTCCTCCTCCAGAAGCGAAAGCTCATCCACAGAGCGCAGTCGCAAGAGCACTGCATCCGCAGCTGACAGTGGTGCACATGATGTGTCCCACTATCGATCAGCTAGTAGAAAGCGTCAGCAGGCTGTGTTACAGATGATGTATTTGGGCGACAGACACACGGCGGAGGTACTGGCCGACTACTTTCAGCGACAAACTGAGTCATGGCTGGGCAGTCTACATCTTGAGGCAGGCAAGGTAGTTAGTGATAACGGCTGGAATTTTGTGGCAGCCCTAGCCTTTTCAAAACTCAGACACATACCTTGCTTGGCTCACACCTTGAACCTGGTGGTGCAGTGCTTCCTCACTAATTTTCCGGAGTTAACAGGCCTGCTCCATAAGGTTCGAAGACTGTGCTCGCACATCCGCCGTTCGCTGGTACACTCCAGTCGTATGCAGAAGCTGCAGCGATTGCTTCACCTTCCCAAGCACCACCTAATTATCGACATTGCAACAAGGTGGAACTCCACCCTGCACATGGTTGAGTGGCTGTGTGAACAGAGGCAGGCCGTAATGCATTTGTGGGAGGATACACGGGCAGGCACTTTGAGGGCAGACATGGAGTTGACAAGTGTGCAGTGGTCGAAGCTGAAAGACCTCTGTAAAGTCCTTCAATGTTTTGAGGAATGCACATGGCTGGTAAGCGAAGACGACGCCATCATAAGCATGAGCATCCCACTTATGCGTCTTCTCATGCAAACTTTGACGCACATCAACGAGCAGGCGTCTGCAGCCAAGGATGATGAGGAAGAGGAGGAGGAAAGCCTTGATGACAGTCAGCCATTGTCTGTTCAGGGAACTGTCGTGGATGAGGTGGAGGAAAAAGAGGAGGAGGAGGATGATGATGGGGATGATTATTTAGGGGAGGAGGATGCTTCTCGTGGGGCTAGAGAAAATGTTGGCGTGGCAAGGTCTGGTACTGGGTTTGTGCGTGATTGGAGGGATGTGGATTTGCCTGAAAGTGCTCCTCCACCCAGCACTCGCAGTGCATCATTGACACCGGGAACATTGGCCCACATGTCAGATTATGCTCTGCAGATCCTAAAAAGGGACCCCGCATTGCCAAAATGATGAACAATGATGACTACTGGTTGGCCAGCAACCTGGATCCACGCTATAAAGGCAAATTCCAAAACATCATGCCACAGGAGAACCTTGACCTAATATTGGCTAACAAACAAGCAACTCTGGTAAACCGGTTGGTTGAGGCATTCCCAGCACACAGCAGCGATGATGGTTGTCACATGAGCCATAGGGTCCGGGGGCAACTTGGAAGAGGTGTTGGTGGTGCACACATCAGAAGTGGCATTGGAGACAGGGGTTTCATGACCATGTTGTGGACTGATTTTTCAAGTCCCGCTCACACGACTGGTAATACTGCATCAATTTAAAGTGACAGGAGACAGCACTTGTCAACTATGGTTACAAACTACTTTTCCTCCCATGTCGATGTTCTCCCTCACAGGTCATTCCCATTTGACTATTGGGCAGCTAAACTGGACACCTGGCCTGAATTGGCACAATATGCCTTACAGGAGCTCGCTTGCTCACCTGCAAGTGTGCTATCGGAAAGAGTCTTCAGTGCTGCTGGATCAATCCTGACAGAAAAAAGGACCCGTCTGTCGACCCAAAATGTGGATGATCTAACCTTCATTAAAATGAACCATGCATGGGTTTCCAAGGATTTTGTCACACCTTACCCTTATGACACATAGCTTGACAGAAAAATGGCTTTCTTTGGTCCGCCTCTTCTTGGGACTTGACCAATTTCGCCTTTAGCAGCAGGTGAATGTCCCACATCAACATATGCCATTTTGTAAACCTCCCTAACTGGGCTGCCTCCTCCCCCCATGGCCGGGGTCACCACCTAGCTCACGCAACCGTGCGATTGCCGTTGCCCTGGACAGGTGGGTGGGCCGACTCTTGGACGCGGGCACTGGCACAGGGTCCCTCATAGTGCAATCAAGTGTCTCTGACGGTGGGGGTGCACACCCGCCGTCAGACACACTGCCGTACTATAAGGGGCCCAGTGCCAGTACCGACGCCCACGAGTGGGCCCCCCTTGCTTGGGCAGGGCCCCAGCATTTGCAATGCTTACCTCTCCCTGCTCCTCCGCTGTGTAGTCTGGGCTGTCAAATCCTTCACTGGGACTGCCACTACAAATTTGGTGAAGTGATAGAAGATGATGGTTAAGACGTAGCTAAGCCCTGTCCCGCTGGCCGGGATCTAGCTTCAGATGATCAATGGCTTCCATTTCTTATGGACGTCGACTCACAATGAGATGCAGTGGTGGTTTCTCATCAGCTTTCACAGTTTTCCTAACCACAGACGTGTGACATTCCAGCGCACATTTTTAAATGTGCCCTCTCATGCCAATCCAAATGAATCGCCTACAGCCTGTGGCTTCTGTCTTTTGCACTCCAAAGTTACGTGACAAGCATGATAGGCAGTGAGCACCATGCTTACATCTCTCCCTGTGATCAAAATTATATGGATATGAGTAGTGTTGAGCGATACCACCCGAAACTGAAAAATATCGGATCGGAATCAATCGGCCGATCTAAAGAAAGTATCGGGTATCGCCGATTCCGATCCCGGAAGTCTCATTCAAGTCAATGGAACTGAAATATCGGAATTAAAAAAAAAAACCTTTCTTTCCCTGTAGGCTAATTCTACATGAAGAAACACAACTAATAATAATGTAGAATGTATTGTGGGAGGTGTAGGAGACATTAAAGCCATAGAGTTTTAGCCCAATCAAATGGAATAGCAGGAATTAAATTTTTTTTTTAAAGACGTTTGGAGTTACAAAGATATTTACTATGTTAACCTCTTTTATATTTTGTCAGATATGTATGTTTCACTACTTCCATGCTCTTCACCTTCTTTTTTACTTCTCCCACACTTTCTCCTTCATCATCCTCAGCAGCATCTTTATCATCAACTTCTTCACCTTATTCATCTTCTTCTTCTTCACCTTCTTCCTATTTAATTTTTATTTTACATTCTTCATATTCTTCTTATTCAACTATTATTCTTCTTCATATTCAACTTCTTCAGCTTCTTCCTATTCTTCTTCATCATATTCTTATTTGTGTCATGCATTCCTGTAGTTGTTATCTATAAAAGTTTGAAGATTACACCTTCTGTTCATCCTGTGACAACAGATTTACAACAGGATTTGTCCACGTTCAGTTGGGCCTGCAGCAGCAGGCCTTTTCCAGGGGCACCACGAGGAGGAACGGACTCACCCCCATACACTGCTTAGTCTTCTTCTGCTTATAAATTAGATAATATCATTTGCTCTGATTTTTAGTCTTATGCTTAATGTTCTTCTGCTTTTGGTTTTTATGCTTCTTGGTCTTCTGTCTCTTGTTGTTCTGCATCTTGGTGGTTGTCTTCCTGTTCTTTGTCCTCTTGGTCATCTTCTTCAGGGTCATCTTTTAGGTATTCTTCTGTGTGGTCTTCAGGGTCGTTGTCTTCAGGGTCATTGTCAGGGAGATCCAGAGTGAGAATCAAAAACCATTTCCACAAGCTTGAACTTGGAAAACTAGCAGAAGGTACAAGAAGGCTGATGAACTGCCGAGAACCAGCTGACGGTACTGAAACCCGGAGGGGCAGCAGAATGAACAAGATCCAATGGCACAACCGTGGACCAGCTGACGTTGCTGGAACACCGTAACTAAGCAGGAGGTACCTGTGCTCCAAAGCACTACCAAGGACCAGCAGACGTTGCTGGAACTCGGATACCAAGAAGGAGGCACCTAGGCCAAAGGCACTGCCGAGAACCAGATGAAGGTGCTGGAACCCGGATGGGTAGCAGAAGCTGCAAGAGCAAATGACACTAGCGAGGACCAGCTGACGGTGCTGGAACTCGGAGGGGCAGCAGAAGGAGCAAGAGCCAATGGGACAACCGTGGACCAGCTGACGGTGCTGGAACACGGTTTCTAAGCAGGAGGTACCTGTGCTAAAAAGCACTACCAAGGACCAGCAGACGTTGCTGGAACTCGGACACTGAGAAGGAGGCACCTAGGCCAAAGGCACTGCCGAGAACCAGCTGACGGTGCTGGAACCCGGATAGGTAGCAGAAGCTACAATACTCTATGGCACTAACGAGAACCAGCTGATGGTGCTGGAACCCACAGTGGCAGCAGAAGGAACAAAAGCCAATGGCACAACCGTGGACCAGCTGACGGTGCTGGAACACGGTTTCTAAGCAGGAGGTACCTGTGCTAAAAAGCACTACCAAGGAACAGCAGACGTTGCTGGAACTCGGATACCGAGAAGGAGGCACCTAGGCCAAAGGCTCTGCGGAGAACCAGCTGACGGTGCTGGAACCCGGATGGGTAGCAGAAGGTACTCATGATCAACAAAGTTGCAAGGTCGTGAGCAGGACGCAGTTTCCGAAACCCACAGTCCAACAGGGGGTGCTTGTCCTATTGGCACTACGGAACCAGCCTTTATTACCAGAACCCGCAGCCCACATAGGAAGCACCAAAACTGCAGGCACCATAGACTCGGCTAACCCGACCGCAACACGACAGGACAACGTATCGGTGGCAAAGTGACTTTGACACTACCCGGAAATAGCAGGTGGGCTGGAACCAGGCTGGGCAGGAAGGAGTACCCGTGCCAAAGACACTTCTGAGCTGCAACTGGCGATGTTGGAGCCCAGGGGTCAATCATGCAGCAGGCTGAGGCCTACTTGGAGCGAGTTTTATATTGGTTGTACACAACTACTGATTTTAACTGGGCTCCACTTAGGCCTCTGGCTCTACTGTCTCTAGTATTTCCCCTGGCCTCCAACCTCTCCAGTCGCTGCTCTGAAGTGGCGTGTGCACAATCCACACTTGTTCCTGTGTGACTGGGGCTCATTTACGTCAGTTGATCCACTGATGTGTGTCCGGCAAGGTCTCCTGCTCTGTCCACATTCCCACTACTAGTAATGGGACTGTGGACAGAGCAGAAGACATTGCCGGACACACATCAGTGGATCAACTGATGTGCCTGAGCCAGAGTAACACAGGAGCAAGAGTGGATTATGCAGACGCCACTTCAGATCAGCGACTGGCGGGGTTGGAGGCCAGGGGAAATACTAGAGACAGTAGAGCCAGAGGCCTAAGTGGAGCATGGTTAAAAATCAGTAGTAGTGTGATTGTGTAGGAAGCAGGAGACTTTGCCATCCACACAGCAGGGGAACAGCTGGCGTTCCTGAACCCCACAGACACTGGAGCGAGTGTTTCAATCTGTGCGGACGGCACTTCCAAGCTACAACTGGCTGTGTTGTAGCCCAGGATCAATGCTCCGAACAGGCTGAGGCCTACTTGGAGCGAGGAGAAAATACGATGTAGTGTGAGTTTGGAGGCAGCAGGAGACTTTGCCATCCACACAGCAGGGGAACAGCTGGCGTTACTGAACCCCACAGACACAGGAGCGAGTGTTTCAATCTGTGTGGACGGCACTTCCAGGCTACAACTGGCTGTGTTGTAGCCCAGGATGAAGCATGCAGCAGGCGGAGGCCAACTTGCAGCTGGTTTTATAGAAGTTGTAGACAGCTGCAGCATCACCCGCTATACAGGATGATCAGGGCCACATTAGCAGCAGACCAACTGTCCACCTAGAGGGCTCCCCACAGCCTGCTGTACCATCCCGGCGTGGTAGAAGAAGGTGCTAGATCCCTCCCCAAGATACCGGTACAAATGTGGACACAGGGGTCCTCAACTATCTTGCTCGAGTGAATAATGATGATGGGGAGGAGGCGTACTCATGCAGACTGGCCCGTTATCTTCGGTCCCTTCCCCATGAGGTGAGGCTACGTATTCGAGGATCTATTCAGATCCTGATTGACGCAAGCACACCCCCCAATACCCCATATGAGGTATTTGAATTACTGGAGAGGTGGCAGCTTTCCCCAAGGAATCTGATGTGCCTTAGACCACACCCACACATGCTTGCTCAATCAGGCTTTGAGGATCTTCCTACACATGGGCCTGCACCTCAACCCCTTCCTCCCCCTACCCAACCTTGGCCACAGCAGCCACATATGTCTGACTCTAACCAACCTCACCAAAATGGCCACTTGTTCCCACCCAGTGTTGTAGGCTGGTCCCAACCTGGTTGCGGAAGACATGGCTATTTTGGGGGTATGAGCCACGGGCCTACCAGCCCAACAGGAGGCCCCTCTACAGTATCAGACTGCCCAGTACCCACCACAATCCCATGAGGCAGCACACTACCAACATCATGGCCAAGAGTATGCCCCCACACAGGGCTAGGGCCAAGTTGGCCAAAATAGCCCTCAGCCAACACAGGCTTCCGCCTTCTCCTCCCCCAACCTACCACCATTTGTAATGTTGTAGTATTGTTTTGCTAATTATGGTCTTGTCTTTTTTGTTGGCTATGCAAATTTGTTGTTTTAAAAATTTCCCATATGAGAAAAGGCCACTTTGTGCCATTTACAAATTAACCATATGGCAAGAATATGGTTTAAAAAAAAATTAAAAGATTGGCTAAAGTAAAAATTTGCCCAATCAATTTAACGTCTCTGTCTCAATTATGCAATAACATCACGACATACTAACATACGCTTACCAAGGGAATTACAGAGTGAGAGAAACATAAGAGGTTGAAATATATATATTTACACAGACAAAAAGAAAAAAAAATTACAACATAGATACAGCATGCTCTTGCCAAGAAGTTTCCCCTTGGAAAATAATTAGTGAAAATATCACGCACTTTGAGACCAGAGAGCGATCTACGTTGAGGGTTGACATGTGGTCTCGCCCTACGCACATTGTCTGACCCACTCACAACACCAGCAGAGGAGGAACAATCATGTATCCTGGCAAAGTTATGAAGAACGACACTGCTTTTATAACTCCATTAACATTTTGTTCACTCAGCTGAATGGCAGACTGGAGGACCTGCCATTTGGCACAAAGAATGCCAAAGGAACACTCTTCCAGTCGCCGAGCACTCTTCCAGTGCGCCGGGGATATGGCCTCATGACATTGCGCGTTAACTGAAACGCCTCATCTGCCACAAGGACATAAGGGACTGAATCTTGAGTCGAGCCTGGTAGCTGGCGTGGTGGGGGTAGATCCAACTGGTTGGTTTGTAGCCGCCGACCCATAATAAATGTAATGAAGACTCTAGAGTCTCCCGTCCTTCCATAGGCCCCAATGTTAACAATTATAAACTTGTATTGAGTGTCGGCCAGAGTCAACAAAATAACAGAATATTATTGCTTATATTTGAAGAATTGGGAGCCAGAGTTCGGCGACTTACGCACACAGATATGTTTCCCATCAAGGACCCCAATACAATTTGGAAACTGGCATTCCTTCTCAAAGTCCCTTGAGATCCTCAACCAGTCTTCCATCCTGGGCTCGGGCATGACGAGTTGAAGTAGTCTTGACCAGATTTCACTACATGTCGACCTGACTATGCCAGAAATGGTAGATCTTCAAATGAGAAACTCATGGTGGAGTGCGGCATAAGACAGGCCGGTGGACAGAAAGCTGGAGAACAACAGAAATGTAAAATTTAGATGCGAAAAAATAGAAAAACAACAGCTACATACAATCCAAACATTATAATTTGTCATATCTACTAACACACATATTTTAAAGAATAATGACTACGTGATATTCAGTACATAATACACATAATATTCTGGTCTATAAGTTTAAATATATCTGGACCAAAAATGGTACCCAAATAATAAAATACACATACTTTGTGCAACACAGCATGAACATAGAGAATGTGGTTGTGTAGTACATACCGTAATGTGAGTAGAAGTCGCTCCTCTGCAGATATAGCTTTGCGCATCCTTGTGTCCTGAAAGGTTATGCCAGGATCCCAGGGCACACTGTCTCCAAGAGTAGATCAAATGTTGCAAGGCTCATGCGACAGTATTGGAAAAAATTTTCAGGACAATCCCGCAGAGAAGAATAGAGCCGTTGAAAATCACCTCTTGTGAGTCGTTGCCTCAAAAGTGGATGGACCCACATGCGTCTCCTCCTCCGCGGATCCACTATTACTGGGTATGGCTGACCAAAGCGGTGTGACAAAAGCCAGTGGTAGAGAACCTGCTCAGTTGTGTTGAAACTCAGACTGTCTGTCATGTTGTCCAAACAACACCAACACACCTAGACAAGGCAAGGTCAAAAATGGACAGATTGGAGGCAGCCACCTGTTACAGAGCCAATAAATAGGGTGTAGGATAATGATTTAAATAGTTTGCAGGACTCAAAACCATTAAATGTTCATTTTGCAAGTTGGTGAGAAAATTTTGCCATACGGATTACTTACATAAGGATTACATACTGATGCTTACATGAGCAAAATACGCGATCACACCTTGATTACGGATGACATACGGAGCACTATTTAGGGGACGTTTTTCCGTATTCCGTATGGAAGGTATGGACCGTATTTCTCGTTGGTTAGTGTGATCCCGGCCACATAGGAAAATACACATGCACGCTCACATACAGAGGAAAATACACATGCACACTCACACACAGCAAAATACATATGCACGCTCATACACAGGAAAATACACATGCATACTCACACACACGAAAATACACATGTACGCTCATGCACACAGGAAAATACACATGCATTCTCACACAGGACAATACACATGAATTCCCATACACACAGGAAAAAAACATGCATGCTCACAGAAAGGAAAATATACATGCACGCTCATACGCACAGGAAAATACACATACAAACCAGGGGAAGAGTCTTGAGGAGATCATTTGCATATTCCCAGTGCCTTCTGGGATAAGTGAAGAGTCTCCGCAAACTCAACGATCACTGGGTTTTGGCCGTTGCAGCTGAAAAGAGGAAATCGGAAAACCAGGGGAAGAGTCTTGAGGAGATCATTTGCATATTCCCAGTGCCTTCTGGGATAAGTGAAGAGTCTCCGCAAACTCAACGATCACTGGGTTTTGGCCGTTGCAGCTGAAAAGAGGAAATCGGAAAACCAGGGGAAGAGTCTTGAGGAGATCATTTGCATATTCCCAGTGCCTTCTGGGATAAGTGAAGAGTCTCCGCAAACTCAACGATCACTGGGTTTTGGCCGATGCAGCTGAAAAGAGGAAATCGGAAAAACCGCGCGCCGAATTTTGGCTCATCTTTCATCGTTTTTAAGAAATCTCAAGATGGAAGAGGCCAGGAGCCATTTGGTGAGCTGCATTTCTTGCTACATGTTCATAGATTTACCAGTGGAAAAGCCAAACTTCACATGCCACAAATGCAAGCTTGTGTCCCTGTTGGAGGAAAAGTTGCAAAATCTCGAAGAGAGGTTAGCTACGTTGAAGATCATTAAGGAAGGTGAAGAGTTCTTGGACAGAGCAGAATTATCTCTTCATGTTACAGAAAGAGAAGAAATTCGAAGTGCACCTGAAGAAACAGAGGAATGGAGACATGTGACCCAGAGAAGCAGGAGGATCGGGAGGCAGTCAGCACCCATACTGCTCAGGAACCAGTACCAGGCTCTCACACAGGAAAACGATGAAGAGATACATCAGGATAAGACTTTGCCAACAAACAGCAACCTTGTACGCCTTCAGAGTCCACCTGGATGGAGAAAGAAAAATGTTGTGAAGAAGAAACGGAGAGTGGTGGTCATGGGGGATTCCCTGTTGAGAGGAACAGAGGGCGCTATCTGCAGACCGGATATAACTTCAAGAGAAATGTGCTGTCTTCCAGGTGCAAAAATTAAAGATGTGTCTGACAGGATATCAGGACTCTTCAGACCTACAGATGACTACCCATTCCTGCTGCTACATGTGGGGACAAATGACACCACAAGAAACGACCTGGAAACCATCTGCAGAGACTTTGAAGACTTAGGCAAGAAAGTGAAAGAACTGGGAGCGCAGGTGGTCTTCTCTTCCATCCTCCCAGTGGATGGCCATGGAACAAGGAGGTGGAATAAGATTCTGCAGGTGAACAACTGGCTACGTCGATGGTGCCGTCAGCAACTATTTGGATTTCTGGATCACGGAGTGAACTACTTATACGATGGACTACTTGCTAGAGATGGGGTGCACCTTACGAAGACTGGAAAGCATGTATTTGGAAGTCGCCTTGTTACACTTGTAAGGAGAGCTTTAAACTAGAACAACATGGGAAGGGAAGCAAAAGACCAGAAAAAGCCATACACCTGACAAATGCTATTGAGAACTCTGCTATTAGAAGTGGAAAGGAAGAACAAAGACGAAAGAATCTAATTAATAAAAATATTGGAGAAAGAGAAACCAATCACAAACTAAAATGTTTCTATACTAATGCACAAAGCATGGGCAACAAACAAGGAGAATTGGAACTACTAACACAGGAAAAGAAATATGATGTCATTGGAATCACTGAAACTTGGTGGGACAATACACATGATTGGAATACAAGACTAGAAGGATACAACTTATTTAGAAGAAACAGACTTGATAAACGAGAAGGGGGTGTCGCATTGTATGTTAGAAACACGTATATCTGCACAGAGATTGACGCTTCAGAGACTGGGAGTTCTGTGGAAACTGTTTGGGTAAGAATACAAGGACAGAACAATGGAAAGGACACCATTGTAGGCATTTACTACAGGCCGCCTGTGCAAGCTGAAGATATGGATGAACTCTCCATGCATCAAATGGCCAAGTTCTCCAAAAAATATGACATAGTTGTCATGGGAGATTTCAACTATCCAGACATTTGTTGGGAATCTCTCTCAGGCAAAACTAACAGGTCAAGGAAATTCTTATCCTCTCTTGCTGACAACTTTATCTTCCAAAAGGTAAGGGAGAAAACAAGGGGAACTGCTACCTTGGATCTAATCCTTATAAACAGGGAGGAAATGGTTGAAGAGGTAAAAGTGGCTGGGACCCTAGGAGGTAGCGACCATGCTATTTTAGAATTTTGGATAACTAGAGGCGGAAGACCTGTGAAGACTCAGACGTCAAGGTTAGATTTCAGAAAGGCAGATTTTAAGGGATTCAGAAAGAGAATTGGAGGGATCCAATGGCTGGATATCCTTAAAGACAAAAATGTCCAGGAAGGATGGGAAATCTTGAAAAATGAAATTCTCAAAGCACAGTTGTTAACCATTCCGAAAAGAGGGAAGAATATGAAGCATTTAAGGAAACCAGGATGGATGAACACAGAACTTAAGCACATGCTAAAAAGGAAGAAAAAAATGTTTATAAAATGGAAAGAGGGAGGCATATCTAAAGAAGAATATAATGCTGTCTGCAGAACCTGCAGGGCACAAATCAGATTAGCTAAAGCTGAAAATGAATTGAGGCTTGCAAGAGATGTCAAAAGCAATAATAAAGGATTTTGGGGATATGTCAAAAGTAAAAGAAAAGTCAAAGATGCTATAGGATTTTTACAGGATGAAAATGATGAAATGGTAAGACAGGATGTTGAGAAGGCTGAACTTTTAAATTCCTATTTTGCATCTGTTTTCTCTCAGAAAGGAAATGTAACATCAACTGTTATTCACTGTCCTATTAAGGGAATAGAAGAATCCAGGATATCTATAAACAAAAAGATAGTGAGGAAACACTTAGCTAACCTAAATGAATTCAAATCTCCAGGTCCAGATGAATTACACCCCAGAGTACTGAAGGAGATAGCAGAAGAAATTTTTGAACCCCTCTCCATAATCTTTGAAAATTCTTGGAGAACAGGAGAAGTGCCAGAAGACTGGAGAAGAGCAAATGTTGTTCCTATCTTCAAAAAGGGGAAGAAGGTGGACCCAGGCAACTATAGGCCGGTGAGTCTGACTTCTATACCAGGAAAGATCTTTGAACAAATTATTAAACAACATGTATGTCAATACCTGGATAAGAATGAAGTGATTAAACAGAGTCAGCATGGGTTTGTAACTAATAAGTCATGTCAGACTAACTTAATTTCCTTCTATGACGGTATCACTGATTGGGTGGATCAAGGAAATGCTGTAGATATAGTATATCTAGACTTCAGCAAAGCATTTGACAAAGTCTCTCATACAATCCTTATTGAAAAAATGACTAAGTATGGAATGGACAAGGCAACTGTTAGGTGGATTCATAACTGGCTTAGTGATCGGACCCAAAGAGTGGTCGTAAATGGCTGCACATCCAGCTGGAAGAATGTCTCAAGTGGGGTACCACAGGGCTCTGTCCTGGGCCCTGTATTGTTCAACATCTTTATCAACGATTTAGATGAAGGAATTGAGGGTAAACTGATTAAATTTGCTGATGACACAAAGCTAGGAGGGATAGCTAATACTAGAGAAGAGAGAGAGAGGATTCAAAAAGATTTAAATAAACTGGAGAAGTGGGCAGCAACTAACAGAATGGTTTTTAACAGGGAGAAATGCAAAGTACTACATCTGGGCAATAAAAATGAAAAAAACATATATAGAATGGGAGGAATAGGGCTAAGTGACAGCACATGTGAAAAAGACTTGGGTATACTAATAGATCACAGACTGAATATGAGTCAACAGTGTGATGCAGCAGCAAAAAAGGCAAATGCAATTCTAGGATGTATTAACAGAAGCATACAGTCTAGATCACGTGAAGTCATTATTTCCCTCTACTCCTCTTTGGTCAGACCTCATCTGGAATATTGTGTCCAGTTTTGGGCACCACATTTTAAAAAAGACATCAACAAACTGGAGCAAGTTCAGAAAAGAGCGACCAAAATGGTGACCGGTCTGCAAACCCTGTCTTATGAGGAAAGGTTGCAGGATTTGGGAATGTTTAGTTTGCAAAAGAGAAGACTGAGAGGAGACTTAATAGCTGTCTACAAATATCTAAAGGGCTGTCACATTGTAGAAGGATCAACTTTATTCTCATTTGCACAAGGAAAGACTAGAAGCAATGGGATGAAACTGAATGGGAGGAGACACAGATTAGATATTAGAAAAAACTTCTTGACAGTTAGAGTGATCAATGAGTGGAACAAGCTGCCACGAGAAGTGGTGAGTTCTCCTTCAATGGAAGTCTTCAAACAGAGGCTGGACAGACATCTGACTGGGATGATTTACCGAATCCTGCTTTGAGCAGGGGGTTGGACCAGATGGCCCAGGAGGTCCCTTCCAACTCTACGATTCTATGATTCTATGATTCTACATGCCCATACACACAGGAAAAACACATGCACGTTCGCACACACAGGAAAATACACATGCACGCTCATACACAGGAAAATACATATGCACACTTACACACAGAGGAAAATACACATGCACGCTCATACACACAGAAAAATACACATGCACACTCATATACACAGGAGAACACAAATGCATGCTCCCACGGTACATACAGGAAAATACACATGCATGCCCATACACACAGGAAAGAAACATGCACCCTCACACACAGGACAATACACATGCACGGTTATACATAGAAAAATAGACATGCACGCCAATACAAAGAGGAAAAAAGATATGTAGAGACTTTTGTTAGTGAGGTGAATAACATTCCTGTCATTCCCTGTTTTTGTCTCTGTCCTGTCAGTTACCACTTCTCCCCTCCTGCTGTAATCGCTGCTCAGTCTCCTGCGTTCCAAGTGTCAACTCCCTCTCTCTATCGAGCCCTCGGTGTAATGGGCCCCATATAGCTCCCTACAGTAAAATGGCCCATATAATGATCCATGCAGTATAATGACCCATTTATCCTGAAAAATATGACCACTCTCCAGCCTGGTCTACATGGCCCCCTTTCCAGATGGTTTACATGGTTCCCTCTCCAGCCGGGAGTACATGACCCCTCCAACCTGGTGTACATGGTTCACCTCCAGCCTTGTGTATGTACTCCCCCTCCAGCTTGGTGTACATGGACCGCCTCCAGCCTGGTGTACATGGTCCCCCTCCAGCCAGGTGTACATGGTCCCCCTCCAGCCTGGTGTACATGGTCCCCCTCCAGCCTGGTGTACATGGCCCTCCCCCAGTCTGGTGTACATGGCCCTCTTCCAGTCTGGTGTACATGGCCCTCCTCCAGTCTGATATACATGGCCCTCCTCCAGCCTGGTATATATGGCCCCCTCCAGCTGGGTATAAATGCCCCCCATCCAGCCTGGTATACATGACCCTACTCCAGCTTGGTATACATGGCCCCCCTCTAGCCTGGTATACATGGCCACACTTCAGCCTGGTATTCATGGCCCCGCTTCAGCCTGGTATTCATGGCCACACTTCAGCCTGGTATTCATGGCCCCCCTTCAGCCTGGTATACATGCCCCCTCCTTCAGCCTTGTATACATGGCCCCCCTTCAGCCTGGTATACATGCTCCCCCTCCAGCCTTGTTTACATGGTCCCCCTCCAGCCTGGTGTACATGGACCGCCTCCAGCCTGGTGTACATGGACCGCCTCCAGCCTGGTGTACATGGCCCTCCTCCAGTCTGGTGTACATGGCCCTCCTCCAGCCTGACATATATGGCCCCCTCCAGCTGGATATAAATGCCCCCCATCGAGCTTGGTAAACATGGCCCCACTCCAGCTTGGTATACATGGCCCTACTCCAGCTTTGTATACATGGCCCCCCTCCAGCCTGGTATACATGGCCACACTTCAGTCTGGTATTCATGGCCCCGCTTCAGCCTGGTATACATGGCCCCGCTTCAGCCTGGTATTCATGGCCCCCTTCATCCTGGTATACATAGCCCCCCCTTCAGCCTGGTATACATGGCCCCCCTTCAGCTTGGTATACATGGCCCCCCCTTCAGCCTGGTATACATGGCCCCCCCTTCAGCCTGGTATACATGGCTCCCCCTCCAGCCTTGTGTACATGCTCCCCCTCCAGCCTTGTGTACATGCTCCCCCTCCAGCCTTGTGTACATGCTCCCCCTCCAGCCTTGTGCACATGCTTTCCCTCCAGCTTGGTGTACATGGACCCCCCCAGCCTGGTGTACATGGACCCCCTCCAGCCTGGTGTACATGGACCCCCTCCAGCCTAGTGTACATGGTCCTCCCGCAGTCAGGTGTACATGGCCCTCCTCCAGTCTGGTGTACATGGCCCTCCTCCAATCTGGTATACATGGCCCTCCTCCAGCCTGGTATATATGGCCCCCTCCAGCTGGGTATAAATGCCCCCCACCCAGCCTGGTATACATGGCCCCACTCCAGCTTGGTATACATGGCCCTAATCCAGCTTGGTATACATGGCCCCACTTCAGCCTGGTATACATGGCCCCACTTCAGCCTGGTATACATGGCCCCACTTCAGCCTGGTATTCATGGCCCCACTTCAGCCTGGTATTCATGGCCCCACTTTAGCCTGGTATTCATGGCTCCACTTCAGCCTGGTATACATGGTCCCCCTCCAGGCTTGTGTACATACTCCCCCTCCAGCCTTGTGTACGTGCTCCCCCTCCAGCCTTGTGTACGTGCTCCCCCTCCAGCCTTGTGTACGTGCTCCCCCTGCAGCCTTGTGTACGTGCCCCCCCTCCAGCTTGGTGTACATGGACCCCCTCCAGCCTGGTGTACATGGCCCTCCCCCAGTCTGGTGTACATGGCCCTCCTTCAGTCTGGTGTACATGGCCCTCCTCCAGTCTGGTGTACATGGCCCTCCTCCAGTCTGGTATACATGGCCCTCCTCCAGCCTGGTATATATGGCCCCCTCCAGCCTGACATATATGGACCCCTCCAGCTGGGTATAAATGCCCCCATCCAGCCTGGTATACATGGCCCCACTCCAGTTTGGTATAAATGGCCCTACTCCAGCTGGTATACATGGCCCCCCTCCAACCTGGTGTACATGGCCACACTTCAGCCTGGTATTCATGGCCCCCTTTCAGCCTGGTATACATGGCCCCCCTTCAGCCTGGTGTATATGGCCCCGCCCAGCTTGGTATACATGGCCCCCCTCCAGTCTTGTATACGCGGTCCCCCTCCAATCCAAAAAAGAAAAAACGAAGAGCGTTTAGAATTGTATATATTGAAATAACAGGACAAAAAAAATATATATATTACTGAAAATTGCCTTTATTAAAGAAGTATGAGGGCAAGTGGTGGCACAGAAGGTGCACACATCAAAATCAATTACACATAAAACAGCAAAATTATATTGATGGAGAGAATGCTATCAAATGTATCTCAATCATAGAAGTTTTATATAATGTGTAAACAGTACTATTAGTGACCATAGAGAAGCTAAAGTGGTATTGATATACAGTGCCTTGTGAAAGGGTTCGGCCCCCTGGAACGTTTCAACCTTTTACCAAATATCATGCTTCAAACATATAGATACCAAATGTAAATTTTTGGTGAAGAATCAACAACAAGTGGGACACAATTGTGAAGTTGAATGAAATTTATTGGTTATTTTAAATTTTTGAGGAAATTCAAAAACTGAAAAGTGAGGCGTGCAATATATTTCGGCCCCTTTAACTTAATACTTTGTTGCGCCACCTTTTTCTGCGATTACAGCTGCAAGTCGCTTGGGGTATGTCTTTATCAGTTTTGTACATCGAGAAGCTCAAATTCTTGCCCATCCTTCCTTGGCAAACAGCTCGAGCTCAGTGAGGTTTGATGGAGATCGTTTGTGAACAGCAGTTTTCAGCTCTTTCCACAGATTCTTGATTGGATTCAGTTCTGGACTTTGACTTGGCCATTCTAACACCTGGATATGTTTATTTGTGAACCATTCCATTGTAGATTTTGCTTTATGTTTGGGATCATTGTCTTGTTGGAAGACAAATCTCTGTCCTAGTATCAGGTCTTTTGCAGACTCCAACGGGTTTTCTTCTAGAATGGTCCTGTATTTGGCTTCATCCATCTTCCCATCAATTTTAACCATCTTCCTTCCCTGTCCCTGCTGAAGAAAAGCAGGCCCAAACCATGATGCTGCCACCACCATGTTTGACAGTAGAGATGGTGTTTTCAGGATGATGCGATGTGTTGCCTTTACGCCAAACATATCGTTTGGCATTGTTGGCAAAAAGTTTGATTTTGGTTTCATCTGACCAGAGCACCTTCTTCCACATGTTTGGTGTGTCTACCAGATGGCTTGTTGCAAACTTTAAACAACACTTTTTATGGATATCTTTGAGAAATGGCTTTCTTCTTGCCACTCTTCCATAAAGGCCAGATTTGTGCAGTGTACGACTGATTGTTGTCCTATGGACAGACTGTCCCACCTCAGCTGTAGATCTCTACAGTTCATCCAGAGTGATCATGGGCCTCTTGGTTGCATCTCTGATCAGTCTTTTCCTTGTTTGAGATGAAAGTTTAGAGGGACGGCGAGGTCTTGGTAGATTTGCAGTGGTATGATACTCCTTCCATTTCAATATGATCGCTTGCACAGTGCTCCTTGAGATGTTTAAAGTTTTGGAATTCATTTTGTATCCAAATCCGGCTTTAAACTTCTCCACAACAGTATCACGGACCTGCTTGTTGTCTTCCTTGGTCTTCATGATGCTCTCTGTGCTTCAAACAGAACCCTGAGTCTACCACAGAGCAGATGCATTTATACAGAGACTTGCTTACACACAGGTGGATTATATTTATCATCATTAGTCATTTAGGACAACATTGGATCATTCAGAGATCCACAATGAACTTCTGGAGTGAGTTTGCTGCACTGAAAGTAAAGGGGCGGAATAATATTGCAGGCTCCACTTTTCAGTTTTTGAATTTCCACCAAAATTTAAAATAACCAATAAATTTCATTCAACTTCACAATTGTGTTCCACTTGTTGTTGATTCTTCACCAAAAATTTACATTTGGTATCTTTATGTTTGAAGCACGATATGTGGGAAAAGGTTAAAAAGTTCCAGGGGGCCGAATACTTTCACAAGGCTCTGTATATAAAGTGCTAAGTGCCAATGTGAAGTTAATGAGGGGAGTATATATATATATATATATATACACTCACTGGCCACTTTATTAGGTACACCATGCTAGTAAGGGGTTGGACCCCCTTTTGCCTTCAGAACTGCCTCAATTCTTCGTGGCAGAGATTCAACAAGGTGCTGGAAGCATTCCTCAGAGATTTTGGACCATATTGACATGATGGCATCACACAGTTGGCGCAGATTTGTCGGCTGCACATCCCTGATGCGAATCTCCCGTTCCACCACATCCCAAAGATGCTCTATTGGATTGAGATCTGGTGACTGAGGAGGCCATTTGAGTACAGTAAACTCATTGTCATGTTCAAGAAACCAATATGAGATGATTCGAGCTTTATGACATGGCGCATTATCCTGCTGAAAGTAGCCATCAGATGTTGGGTACATTGTGGTCATAAAGGGATGGACATGGTCAGCAACAATACTCAGGTAGGCTGTGGCGTTGCAACGATGCTCAATTGGTACCAAGGGGCCCAAAGAGTGCCCAGAAAAAATTCCCCACACCATGACACCACCACCACCAGCCTGAACCGTTGATACAAGGCAGGATGGATCCATGCTTTCATGTTGTTTACGCCAAATTCTGACCCTACCATCCGAATGTCGCAGCAGAAATCGAGACTCATCAGACCAGGCAACGTTTTTCCAATCTTCTACTGTCCAATTTCGATGAGCTTGTGCAAATTGTAGCCTCAGTTTCCTGTTCTTAGCTGAGAGGAGTGGTACCCAGTGTGGTCTTCTGCTGCTGTAGCCCATCTGCCTCAAAGTTCGACGCACTGTGCGTTCAGAGATGCTCTTCTGCCTACCTTGGTTGTAACGGGTGGCAATTTGAGTCACTGTTGCCTTTCTATCAGCTCGAACCAGTCTGCCCATTCTCCTCTGACCTCTGGCATCAACATGGCATTTCCGGCCACAGAACTGCCGCTCACTGGATTTTTTTTCTTTTTCGGACCATTCTCTGTAAACCCTAGAGATGGTTGTGCGTGAAAATCCCAGTAGATCAGCAGTTTCTGAAATTCTCAGACCAGCCCTTCTGGCACCAACAATCATGCCACGTTCAAAGGCACTCAAATCACCTTTCTTCCCCATACTGATGCTCGGTTTGAACTGCAGGAGATTGTCTTGACCATGTCTACATGCCTAAATGCACTGAGTTGCCGCCATGTGATTGGCTGATTAGAAATTAAGTCTTAACACACAGTTGGACAGGTGTACCTAATAAAGTGGCCAGTGAGTGTATATATATAAATAAAAGGAAAAAAAAAAAATATATATATATATATATATATATGGGTATCAGGTAAGTAAATTGATTCCATCCTAACCTCATGATGAAGGTCTGGTCTGGTCCGAAATGCGCTTCAGGGTTTCCGGTGCCACACATCTTACTCAGAACATCATTCCACTTGGTATGTACCCCTTCACAATGGTCATCATTTTAACCCTGTTGTATCTCTCCTATGCAATTTAAACAGGCTATATGTCTGCATACATCTCCATAGGAAAACGTTTTTTGTCAGCTCACCAAACCGTAGCAAATGCGAAGTCTGGAGGAATGCAATCAATCCTGGGCGGTGCAGGGAACTTGGATTCCGGAAAATCTTGTAGGCACAATACTTGGGAGATGTTCCAGCAACTTCGACCAAAGGATGGTTAAAATCAAAAGACTTTATTCCAAAAAAATGATTAAAAACAGAATAGATGCATAAAAAACATATGGTTCACCAATGTGACAGACGCTTACGCGTTTCGGACTAGAGGGTCCTTACTTATAGCTTAACATCTTACAAATAAGCATATACCTATATACACTTGCTGGCTGAAGTAAAGTGGGAGGGAAACAAAATGGGCGGAGGTCCACAATAGCAGGAAGGGAGGATTTTCTCCACAAAAAAAAAAAAAAAAACTAGAGGTTATCGCAAGCATCAAATTAATAGGGGTAAAATTGTAGCAGAAAGAAAAACAAGAGATGATTATTTGGAAATAAAATCAAAATTTAGTAATTTTGAGGAGAAACCAGTTTTTATTACTAAATATAGTGATCAATTTAATCAAATAACGGAAATTATTAAATCAAATCTACCTATTTTACGGGTGGATCCAACTTTGAGAACTATATTGGATAAAGGCTGCAATTTTATTCCTAAAAAAGGAACTACAATTGCGAATATTTTGTCCCCCAGTGATCACACTTTGCGTTTTTCATCAGAAAATAATTCAAGCTGGTTATCTGTCTCTGGTAGCTATCGTTGTGGAATAAGATCATGCGGTTTATGTAAATACATGTATAATACGTCTACATTTAAATCCACAGTTACAAAAAATGAATATGTCATAAATATCAATGCCAACTGTAGTTCCACATATGTTATTTATTTAATAACATGTGAAACATGCTGTATTCAATATGTGGGCAACACCACACGTCCTCTTCGCAAAAGGATTTCTGAACATCTTTATGATTCATGTAATAAAACTACAAGGAGTCCCTCGGGAGCCTCTCAGCATTTTATTTCTGTACATGGAGGAGATGTCAGTACTTGTAGGGTTAATATAATAGAAACTGTCCCAAACCCCAAGAGGGGAGGTGATAGAAAAAAGGAATTGCAGCGCAAAGAAGCAATGTGGATTTTTAAGTTAAAAACACGATATCCCGCAGGCATGAATTTAAAATCTGATCTTTTATATATATATGATTAAGATGATGTGGTGATTTCCTCCATGTTCAGATACTATGCCTTTTTTTTTTTTTTTTTTTGTGGAGAAAATCCTCCCTTCCTGCTATTGTGGACCTCTGCCCATTTTGTTTCCCTCCCACTTTACTTCAGCCAGCAAGTGTATATAGGTATATGCTTATTTGTAAGATGTTAAGCTATGAGTAAGGACCCTCTAGTCCGAAACGCGTAAGCGTCTGTCACATTGGTGAACCATATGTTTTTTATGCATCTATTCTGTTTTTAATCATTTTTTTGGAATAAAGTCTTTTGATTTTAACCATCCTTTGGTTGAAGTTGCAGGAACATCTCCCAAGTATTATCTCCATAGGAAAGTATATTTACATTTATGTCCTTCATGCTATGAGCAAGCATATATATATATTTACAGTTAGTAAGGAAAGTATTCAGACCCCTTTAAATTTTTCACTCTGTTTCATGGCAACCATTTGGTAAGTTCAAAAGTTAATTTGTTCTCATTAATGTACACTCTGCACCCCATCTTGACTAAAAAAAACAGAAATGTAGAAATTTTTGCAAATTATCTAAAAAAGAAAAA
Source organism: Dendrobates tinctorius (assembly GCF_039654945.1). Lineage (NCBI taxonomy): Eukaryota > Metazoa > Chordata > Amphibia > Anura > Dendrobatidae > Dendrobates > Dendrobates tinctorius. Next base: position 1,789,838 of record NW_027361971.1, on the reverse strand, counting down.
CTGAAATATCATATGGTCATAAGTATTCAGACCCTTTGCTCAGACATTCATATTTAAGTCACATACTGTCCATTTCCTTGTGATCCTCCTTGAGATGGTACTACTCCTTCATTGGAGTCCAGCTGTGCTTAATTAATTAAAATAATAGGACCTGATTTGTAAAGGTACTGTCACACTTAGCGATGCACCAGCGATCGCGACCAGCGATATGACCCGGTCAGGATCGCTGGTGCATCGCTAAGTGGTCGCTAGTGAGCTGCCACACAGGCATATCTCACCAGCGACATAGCAGGGGTTGGGGGTCGCTACTTACTTGTCAGACGAGGCGATCTTGACGTCCTCCCGCCCGCGTCCACGCGTCGCTTGTTGCCACAGCAGGAAGCCCAGCAGGAAGCTAACGACGAGAAACGGTCCAGGACATTCTCACGCAATCAGCGATAACCAGCGGGGGAGCCGTCGGAGGTAAGTATCTGACATAGCGATATCGCTAGCAATATCGCTATAACGTCACAAAAACTAGTGACGTTATAGCGATATTGCTAGCGATATCGCTTAGTGTGACAGGCCCTTTAAGGCACATACTGTACCTATCTATTTAAGACCTCACAGCTCACAGTCAGTGCATGTCAGACCAAATGAGAATCATAAGGTCAAAGGAACTGGCTAAGGAGCTCAGAGACAGAATTGTGGCAAGGCACAGTTCTGGCCAAGGTTACAAAAGAATTTCTGCAGTACTCAAGGTACCTAAGAGCACAGTGGCCACCATAATCTTTAAATGGAAGAAGTTTGGGACCACCAGAAGTCTTCCTAGACCTGGCCGTCCAGCCAAACTAAGCAATCATGGGAGAAGAGCCTTAGTGAGAGAGGTAAAGAAGAACCCCAAGATCACTGTGGCTGAGCTCACCAGATGCAGTAGGGAGATGGGAGAAAGTTCCACAAAGTCAACCATCACTGCAGCCCTCCTCTAGTCAGGCTTTTATGGCAGAGGGGCCCAATGGAAGCCTCTCCTCAGTACAAGACATATGAAAGCCAACATAGAGTTTGCTAAAAAACACATGAAGGACTCCCAGACTATGAGAAATAAGATTGTCTGATCTAATGAGGTGAAGATAAAAATTTTTAGTGATAACTCTAACAGGTATGTGTGTAAAAAACCAGGCACTGCTGATCACTTGCCCAATACAATCCCAACAGTGAAACATGGTGGTGGCAGCATCATGCTATGTGGGTGTTTTTCAGCTGCAGAGACAGGACTGTCAGGAGCACCACACTGCACTTGCTAACTGAACCAGTGCGCGTGTCCTGAGTACAAAGACTGTGCACAAAGATACCTGCGGAGCAGGGCAGTAGTGGTGACGATGCATGCTCCAGGCTCACAGGACCTGAAGCACATGACAGCTGGGGGCGTGGCCTAAGCTCCACAGAGCTAGGAGCTGCAGGGAAACTCCTAGAGAGGTAACTACAGGACAATTTTACCAAGGGGCATAGACAGAGACAGAAACCAGACCAAGCCGGGGTCAAAGCACGAGATAGCAATACAGTACCAAAGGGTTAGATAGAATGGATAGTCAGGATGTAGTAATAGATCAGAAAACCAGAAAAGGCAATAGACGGTACAATAGGGACAAAGAGTAGCGATAGCCAAGCCAGGAGGTCAGAACCAGAAAAGACAATAGTACCAAAACGAGAGACGGAGTACAGAGTAAAGGAACAGACCGGGTCATACACGGGAAGCAAACAAGCAACGCAGAATACACGCACACCAGAGCAACAGTATAGCTGACAGAGAACCCTGGTAAGGAGTGAGTATAAATACCACTCCCAGATCCAGAAAGAGGCCACGAACACTTAACCCTGTGAGTGCAGGGCAAGAACCCTGTTCAAACCATGACAAGGACGACTAGTTGCTATTGAAGGAAACATGAATCCAGGCAAGTATGGAGATATCTTGGATGAAAACCTCTTCCAGAGTGCTATAGATCTCAGACTTGGCCGAAGGTTCACCTTCCAACAAGACAATGTCCCTAAGCACACAGCTAAAATAACAAAGGAGTGGCTTCAGAACAACTATATTATCATTCTTGACTGGCCCAGCCATAGCCATGAGCTTAGCCCTGACCTAAACCCAATTGAGCATCTCTGGAGAGATCAGAAAATGGCTGTCCACCAACGTTCATTATCAAACTGTGAGAAGGTGCGGGATGCAGTGATGGACAGGAGGCAGAGCAAGGGTTCACAGATTTATTTACAGAGATATACTCCACGCAGGGAGATTGTGGGTTAAGCAGGAGGTATGAAGGTAGCATTAGCACAATATGGGTGAGAGGTGAGGTATAAGGTAAAACAACTGTTCTTGAAAGGGTTAACTTATCAGTCCTCTGGTTTCCTGGCTGCAGAGCTGCAGGTTCCAACGGGGGCGCCCACGCAAGTGGCGCGTGAAGTCTCCGGTGTCGTCCTGAAGAAGTTGGGGTCCGGTTCTCGGTGATGGTAGTGAGTCCTTGCCGTCCTAAGCGGGTTCCTGGATCCACAATTAGTCATATGGGATGCAGCGCAGTCTGTGATACCAATGGATCGTGACTCAGCTTGGCGGTGCATGCGGGTGAGGAATCAAACAGTTCCAAATCTGTCACCTGGTTTGGCTAAGGCGGCACGCACGCAGTAATCACTGGCCTGGAGCGTATGAAACTTTCGATCACGGGAGACAATGGGCACATGGCAGATTGCTGTACACAGTCAGTGTACCCGGATGCAGGGAATAGACAGCGCAAGCCTGCGCTATCACCATGCTCAAAAGACGGAGCACAAAACTTCCCCTGCTGCGCGCTCTGTCTTTCCAAGTCTCATCTCTCTTTCCCGTGCACAGCGCCTTTTATCAAAGTCACGCCCCTAGCTTTTGAGTGCAAAGGTCGGTCTGGGTCGAAAAGCTTTCTCCCTGGCAACAATGGTGACAGCCCCGACAGTTCCGGAACCACCGCAAGAGAGGTACCCCTTGTCCGGTCCATCTTCTTGCACTCCCCTCTCCTTTTGCTTGCCATTCTACAGGCGAGAGCTCTTGTGATATGTGTTGACCTTCTCCTATTCCTTGAACGATTTGTTGCCAAATAAATTGGTCTTGATTGTATCAGTTGGGGGTATCCAGGCTGTTGTTTGTTCAGAGCACCGTAATTCAGAAAGCGTAGCCGAGTCAAATTGGGTTGTCAAATCAGGTTGTACAGGTGAGGGCGGGGACGTGCCCGTTTCCACCAGGACAGCCACTTCAGCAACTTCAGGCACTTGCTCCTCTTTTAAATCTACAGGCGGTTGTTCAGGACCTTCTTCTTCTTCACAATCAGCAACGACTGGCAGGGGTATCTCAGGACCATTTTGCACCTCCTCATTTTGATCAGGATCTCTTGACGAGCAGGGTCGTAGCACATTCTGGTGAACTATTCGAGTGGAAGCGTTCTCTTCCCCTTCAGGTTGAATTTCATAGACGGGCCCTTCAGAGTTGATTCTCCGCTTCACCCGATACAGATTCTTCTCCCACCGATACTCAAGTTTAGTTCGAGGACGTTTATCCCAAAGAGCTGTCCCTCACAGAGGATTTGTTTCTGGATGCTCTAGTTCCTGAAATCTGGTCTGCACCAGACGATGTAGAGTCTGCAGACGATGACGATGTTCTCGGACCCAGGAGGACACTCCCGTCCATGGGTAGTCCTCCTCTGGATCCATCTCCAACTCGGTAATCTCCCTTCCTGGACTGCCGAACAGCAGGGTATAAGGAGTGTAACCGGTGGTGCAATGTATTCGGTTGTTGTACACCCACACTAACTCAGCTACGAACTTAGGCCACCGGGCCTTTCGGTCTTCTTCCAGTGTCCTTACCATCTGAATCAGAGTGTGGTTGAACCGTTCACAGGCCCCATTTCCCTGAGGGTGGTAAGCCGTTGTCCGAGATTTCTCGATCTGTTACAGATGGTGCAATTCTTCCATCACTTTCACAAGAACACAGGCACCTCGATCGTAGTGGATTCACTTCGGGCAGCTGTACACCTGAATGAAATTCTTGCAGATGGCATGTGCCTCGGATTCAGCAGTTTGGTCACGTGTCGGGGTCACGACAGCAAACTTCGTGAAGTGGTCCATCATCACCAGATAATGTTCATATCCAGAGGAGCAGAGGTCACAATGGTCTGTGTGGGAGCCCTTTGCTCAGGCAGCTTTGCTAATTTGCAGCTTCTACATAGCCGACAGGTCTCTTCCACCATGACCTGATGATGATAAACTAATCTTTGCAGCCACTGAAAGGTCTTCTCCTGACCGAAGTGATCTCCTCTTTCATGTGCTTCTGTGGTCACCTTGGATAGCAATGCCTCAGGGATCAACACTTGCCAGATGACTCCCAGCTACCCCTGAAGTTGGATCTTCCAATACAGTAATCCATTCCTCAGTTGGAGCCTTTACTACTGCCGAAGGATCTGCAGAGTCCCCGGGGACAAGGCGTCTCTCTCTCTATGACTGGGAGGTTGCTTAAACGTTCCCCACTTTCTCATTTGAGTGAGTTCCCCATCTTCTTGCTGTAACCGGACCCACTCATCATGGGACCGCCCCAATATGCATTCTCAGGACACTATCTGCACCTGCTCCTGCGTAACTGCCCCATACTGGCAGAATCCCGGAACTCAGGGACCTCTTCAGCTTTCAGTTCTTCATCTCGTTTGGTCACAGGTTTCCGATGTGTCATTCTGGATAAGGCATTGGCATGAGTATTCTCAGCTCCTCTTTTGTAGGCAAAATATATCAAAAATTTGCCATCTGAGCCACCCAGCGCTGCTCCATGTTCGCATTTTCCAGATGGGCTAAAGCGTTATTGTCAGTGCGTACCAGAACTTCGGAGCCAGACAGGTATTTGGCAAACTTCTCCGTCATGGCCCACACTAATGCCAACAGCTCTAGTCTGAATGAACTGTAATTGTCTGGATTCCTTTCATAGTCATTGAGAGATCGACTCACATTGGCGATTACACGTTCTTTTCCGTCCTGGATCTGGGACAGCACAGCTCCGAGTCCATGCAGGCTTCTATCAGTGTGGGGAATAAATGGTTGTGAGAAGTTGGCATAGGCTAACAGTGGCGCTCCAGTCAAAGCCACCTTCAGAGCTCGAAACGCTTTCTCTAGTGATGAGCAAACATGCTCACCACTATTTGGTACATGCCCAAGTATCTCTATACTCGCAGTACTCTGCGAGCACCAAGCATTTCCGGGATTATTCGACGGGAGTTTGGGCAATTCAGGGCTACGTTCCACTGTATTTGCTGTCTGTGATCCTATTTCTATACACTATTTTGGGGTACAAAATTTCAAAATTCAGGCCACATATTGAACAGTCTGGTATCTCCGTCAAACGCCAGACCTATCTGTGGCCTACAAATTGTGGTATTTTAGGGCTGCATGAAACATTTTTTTGCTGTGTATTACCCTATTTCTATACCCTATTTTTTGTCAAAACTATAAATACAGGCCACATATTTCACATTGTGTTATCTCCGTGACACGCCTCATGTATCTGTAGTCTACAAAATGTGGCATTTTAGGGCTCCATTCAACTGTTTTTGCTGTCAAAAACAAAAATACACACTGTGGACACCGTGTCCAGGAGGACCAGGCTTGCACTTTCTCCCCGCCATCTATTAAGATTGAACCTTCTATATTTTCTTCCAGAGGCGTAGCTAGGGTTTTGGTTCGGAGGGGCGAAACGTCTGAGTGGGCCCCTAACCAGGTAACCTTGATTATAACTGGGTGACGCACCCTAATAGTGGAGGAGAACCTCAGCAGATGACCGCGCTGTTACTGAAAATAATAGCTATATAAAGGCAAACATTGATATGGTCAGTGGTAAATACCAGTCCTACAGAACATACTGTATAAGAGATCACAGCACAGCTACAGATAATAACCTACCGCTGATGTTCTTTCTGAAGGAATCATTCACTTTTCACATCTTTTCCATCTGGCCCAGACAGACATGAAAACTCCTCCAGCCAGGACTCGGCTACAGATAATACAACAAAGACACATTGCACATTTTCAGCACTGTCCAAAACGGGACTATTCCCAACCTGCACAAACTCCTCATCCTGCTGATACCCCAATGCTGGGCCACTGCTGCCGAATCTGACCCTATTAATGAACCAGCTGTGTGGCCTCTAAATTTTAAAGCAACCCTCTAGAAAATACTAAGGCCGGGTGCAAGTGCCCTTGAAAACAGTGCCCACATTTTGTCCCCTAGAATGTATTAATGCCCTCTGTGTGCCCATTTGACAGTCACTGCCACCTAAGTTCCCCTTTAACAATAAGAGCCTATTTTACATTTAATAATGTCCTGAGTCTCCCCCCTGTACAGCTCATCTATACACAGTATAATACCCCCTCACTGTATATATACACTGACCCCTTAATAATCTCCCAAACTATTTAATGGCTCCAACACTATGTGTTAGGCGTCGGGTTCCTGCCTCTGCACAGGAGGAATCCGGAGCCTTGCCCTCTGCGGTCTCCCATTCCTCTCCAGCCGCAGAGGAGCCTGCTCCGCAAAGACGTCATTCCCAGCATCTTGCTCAGTCTACTGCTGTTGGCTTGGTTACTGCTGTTGGCTTGGTTATTGCTGTTGTAGGGGGTGGACTGACCTATGGACCTGTCTGAGATGGAAAGATTACATAAAGGATGATGTGCACTATGCTTTATTGTATGTGTATGGTTAACAGCTGGGAATTATTGCAGGACGACGTAGTACCTGGTTTTGGCCACAAGATGGAGACAGAGAGCAGTGAGAAAAGGACTTAACAGCAGGCCTTAGGCTGGGAAGACTGCATAGTCATGGTGGGCGGAGCTACGGGACTAAGGCTAGTTTCACACTTGCTTTTTTTTGCAGCGCGTTTTTCCCGCAAAAAAACGCATTGAAAAAACGCATACATAAGCATACAACTGCTGCGTTTTTTTCAAGCATTTTTATGAGCATGCATGAAAAAAACGCAGCGTTTTTATGCGTTTGTATGCGTTTTTAGCGCGTTTTTACCGCGTTTGCGTTTTTTTCCAACATTTTTAGGTGGCCCCTCACACTACCCAAACCATGACTTTACTAACCCTAACCCTGACCCTAACCCTAACCCTAACCCTAACCCTGACCCTAACCCTTAACCAAATCATACTTAACCCTAACCCAAACCCTAAACCCTAACTAACCCTAACCCTAACCCTAACCCTGACCCTAACCCTAACCCTAACCCTAACCCTAACCCTGACCCTAACCCTAACCCTAACCCTGACCCTAACCCTTAACAAAACCATACTTAACCCTAACCCTGACCCTAACCCTAACCCTAACCCTGACCCTGACCCTAACCCTTAACCAAACCATACTTAACCCTAATCCTGACCCTAACCCTGACCCTAACCCTAACCCTAACCCTAACCCTGACCCTAACCCTTAACAAAACCATACTAACCCTAATCCTGACCCTAACCCTGACCCTAATCCTTAACAAAACCATACTTAACCCTAATCCTGACCCTAACCCTGACCCTAACCCTAACCCTAACCCTAACCCTGACCCTAACCCTAACCCTAACCCTGACCCTAACCCTAACCCTTAACCAAACCATACTTAACCCTAATCCTGACCCTAACCATGACCCTAATCCTTAACAAAACCATACTTAACCCTAACCCTGACCCAAACCCCAACCCTAACCCTGACCCTGACCATAACCCTAACCCTAAACCCCCTTAACTAACCCTAACTCTAACCCAAACCCCTAAATTCCATGGTTTAAAAAAAAAAAACGCATATGCAAAAAAACGCATACATGAGCATGCCAGTGCGCACATATGCGCATACATAGGCTATAATGGCCATTTTTAGCGCAAAACGTGCGCATATGTGCGCATGCGCTTTTTTGCAGGGCCAAAAAATGCAACATGCTGCGTCTGGAAAATCCCAACGCACACCCCAAAAAAACGCAGCGCATGAAAATCGCATACATGCGCTTACCAGCGCGCAGGTATGCGCACCCATGTTAAATATAGGGGAAAAAACGCATGCGCAGGTGTGCGTTTTTTTCCAGCGCTAAAAAACGCAAATGTGAAACCAGCCTAAGAAGGGGATTTTCAGAAAGAGGAGAAATAAGAGAGAGAGAGTCCCAGGGGCAGGGCTGAGAGACACCCACGGGGAAGAAAGAAGTGAGAAGAGCACAGGAGAGGACAGATAGGAGAAGCTCAGGAATGACAGAGGAGAGCCAGAAACGGTTACTCGAAGAGGGGGGTGGCCCTGAGGAGGCAGCCACAGGAAGGGACGGCAGTGACTGACAGAAGGTTTGGGTACCAAACGGCTGGGACACCGAAGAGTGAGGTGTACAGCGGGCAGACTTAGCCAGGGGGAAGTGATGTGGCCATGGGCCTAATGGCAGCCACGATCAAAGAACCAGGGGGTCTTCACCAACAGGAGCAGAAGGAAGGTGACAGGTACCTAGGCCAGGGAGCAGAAGCTGCTGTGTCTGCTGTGGATGTCAAGAGGACACAGAATAAAGTTTGGACCTGATTGAACGGATTTCTGCCTCTGCCTCCAGTCTGTTCCATGGCCGAAAGGGACCACCCCCCAGTCGGCAAACGTGCTACAAGTGGCGTAGTCGGCAGGACCATCACCGCCCAATACACCAACGCCGGCGGTGAGACCGCGCCGAAGATTTCAAAGGACCTGAGCTGAACACGTTGAAGATTTACCTGAGTGGATTACAATTTAAGATCTGAACTGGACAGGTTGAAGATTGTGCCTGACTGGATTACAGTTTGGACTAAGAGTGGAGTTGCCGGATTTGACCCAGAATAGCACTGCTGGAAAAGCTGGGTACTTTTCTGCATTCACGGACTACAGACCGGACTTGACTAAAAGAAGAAAAAGGAGGAATCCTGAAAGAGACTTTGCGCACCTCCAAAGATTGCGACTGCTGGGAAGGAGGAGGTTGGCGCTAAATTGGACTACCAGGGGCAGCTAAGCCAAGCCCGCTCCTGGGGGGAGTGGTGCACATCGAGAGACAATCACCCCTTTGGGAAAGCTGGGTGCCGCTGCAGGAAAGCTGGGCACCCTCCCACGTTAAACGACTACAGCGGGAGCTGGGAGCCATTACAAAAACAGCAAGCTCTCACCCTTCCTGAAGACCTGCTGCAGATGGAGTCCTCGACAGCAGAGACAGTGCAGGCCGGTCCTGCCAGACGGCGGGATGAAGAACAGCAGCGTACACCAGGAGACGGGACCGGAAGCAGCAGAGGACTGGCGGGGCCCTTCCCACGGGTGACGGCTGGTGACATCGAGCTCGTCCAGCGGAAGGAGGTCGCAACGCCGGGGAAGGTGAGCGATTCCCTGCCCTGGTTGGTAATGCCACAGGCAGCCCCCGCCTCCCCGCCCCGTCCGTATGCTAGGCCCAAAATCCCCGATAGGGATTTCCAGCCTCCCCTCCCGGCCTCCCGTATGCAGCATTACCGGCAGAAGCTGGGATCCGGACGGAGCGGAGACAAGACATCAGAGGGGGTGACCCCGGCCGGTGACAGACCACGCAGCCTCAATGCTGTCCCCTGGAACCACCGTGCCCTCCAGAGAAGATGCCGGTCCCCGTACGGAGGCAGCGGAGGACGCCTCTGCCTCTGTTTCTTCCCCTTGGTTTGAGGGCTCTGCGGTTGCAGAGTCCTCGTCAGCCTGAGCCAGTGCCCGGGTCTTCCGCAGGGATGCGGCCCATGATGAACACCGCGGAACCCTCCATGGCCCCCTTCTTTCCCTTCTAGTGCATGTTTATACCACCTAGGACTGCCCCACATTCCCCCAGGGTAAGGAGAGTCCATGACGGTCTACGGGACCTGAGGAAAATTTTTGAGGGGCGCCTGTTGCGCTCCTGTAGCAGAACTACTACGGGGGAAGTAGACACTCGTGGCTCAGGGACTGCCAGACATCCCGGGGGCCCCACGGCTGTGGGGTGCCCTCCTGCTGGCAAAGAAAAACAGCCGTCAGGAGATTGCCTGGAACACCGTTGATGTTCACAGGCTACCGGGACTGATGCACGCCGTTGCGCAGCATGGGGACTGTTCCGCGTCTCCTTGGGGGTAAGAAACCCTACTCCTGATGCAGAAGGGATGTGTTGGGGGTACTGCTCACAAAGGAAGGGGGTGCTCTTGTATTCATAAATGTTTTTATAATAATTAGATAATGTCTATAGAAAGATTTAGGCTACGTGCACACGCTGTGGAATGTGGTGCGGATTTGGCCGCGTGGATTTTGTAAAATCCGCAGGTAAATCTGCAGGTTAAAAGACCTGCGGTTTATCTGCGGATTATCCTGCGGTTTGGCCCTGTGGTTTCACCATCTCCACAATGGTGGAGATAGGAAACTGCTGCGAAATCCACAGAAAGAATTGACATGTCAATTCTTTCTGCGGTTTCAAAACCGCAGGAAAACCGCGCGGAAAAATCCGCACCGTCTGCACTGCGATTTTTTATTCCCATAGGGAATAATGGTACTATACACCGCAGCGGCCAAATCCACTGCGGAACCACAGCAGAATCCGCAGCGTGTGCACACACCCTTAGGGGGTTATTATTATTATGAGGAATATTAGTAGATATGCTAAATAGTTAAGAGGGCAAAAGTCTATAATAATAAATGCCCTAACCAGCTTCCGGTTGTAACAACTTCCGTCCAGTTGTAACCGGTGACGTCACCACACACACACGCACATGTTAACCCTCAACACACCACACCGCCTCAACACATACTCCTCTCACCTTTCACCTCCACTCATGTCCACTCACTCTTTCACTCCACATACGTTCCTTTCTCTCACTCCGTTTCTCATACTCACACCGTCATCGTCGCTGCCCCGACATCTTCCTCCGCCACCGCGATCCAGGATCCAGACGTTCTCCAGGCCGCCGACATGTTCTTGCGGGACGCCATCTTGGATGTCGTGAAGTCCCGCGAGATTCAAGATGGCGTCGCCGTAACAATATGTCGCTGGCGTGGACGACATCGGGATCCAAAAAGATGGCGTCGGCGAAATCTCGCGAGATTACGCCGACGCCATTTTGGATCCCGATGTCGCCCATGCCAGCGACATGTTGTTGCGGCGACGCCATCTTGAATATCGCGGGACTTCACGACATCCAAGATGGCGTCCCGCAAGAATATGTCGCTGGCGTGGGCGACATCGGGATCCAAAATGGCGTCGGCGTAATCTCGCGAGATTTCGCCGACGCCATCTTTTTGGATCCCGATGTCGTCCACGCCAGCGACATGTTGTTGCGGCGACGCTATCTTGAATATCGCGGGATTTCACGAAATCCAAGATGGCGTCCCGCAAGAACATGTCGGCGGCCTGGAGAACGTCTGGATCCTGGATCGCGGCAGCGGAGGAAGATGTCGGGGCAGCGACGATGATGGTGTGAGTATGAGAAACGGAGTGAGAGAAAGGAACGTATGTGGAGTGAAAGAGTGAGTGGACATGAGTGGAGGTGAAAGGTGAGAGGAGTGTGTGTTGAGGCGGTGTGGTGTGTGGAGGGTTAACATGGCAAGAGGTGCTAACGACGTCGGCGAAATCTCGCGAGATTTCGCCGACGCCATCTTGCATTCGTGAAATTGCGTCATTTACCTCACGCCGACTTGCTGTGCGGACGCTTGGCATTGCCTGTACCACCATAACTACTGCTGCCTTGGTCCTATGCCTGTTTACTGCCGGTGTCTAATTACTGGACCAATTTCCCTGTACCGCCATAACTACTGCTGCCAGAGGGTTTCTCCGCCATAACTACTGCTGCCTTGCTCCTCTGCCGGTGTCTAATTACAGGACCAATTTGCCTATACCGCCATAACTACTGCCTTTGTCCTCTGCCGGTGTCTAATTACAGGGCCAATTTGCCTATACTGCCATAACTACTGCTGCCTTTGTCCTCTGCCAGTGTCTAATTACAGGGCCAATTTGCCTCTATCGCCATAACTACTGCTGCTTTGGTCATCTGCCTGTTTACTGCCGGTGTCTAATTACAAGGCCAATTTGCCTCTACCGCCATAACTACTGCTGCCTTGCTCCTCTGCCGGTGTCTAATTACAGGGCTAATTTGCCTCTACCGCCATAACTACTGCTGCCTTGCTCCTCTGCCGGTGTCTAATTACAGGGCTAATTTGCCTCTACCGCCATAACTACTGCTACCTTGCTCCTCTGCCGGTGTCTAATTACAGGGCCAATTTGCCTCTACCGCCATAACTACTGCTGCCTTGCTCCTCTGCCGGTGTCTAATTACAGGGCCAATTTGCCTCTACCGCCATAACTACTGCTGCATTGCTCCTCTGCTGGTGTCTAATTACAGGGCCAATTTGCCAATACCGCCATAACTACTGCTGCCTTGCTCCTCTGCCGGTGTCTAATTACAGGGCCAATTTGCCTCTACCGCCATAAGTACTGCTGCCTTGCTCCTCTGACTATTCACTGCCTGTGTCTAATTACAGGGCCAATTTGCCTCTACCGCCATAACTACTGCTGCCTTGCACCTCTGCCGGTATCTAATTACAGGGCCAATTTGCCTCTACCGCCATAACTACTGCTGCCTTGCTCCTCTGCCGGTGTCTAATTGCAGGGCCAATTTGCCTCTACCGCCATAACTACTGCTGACTTGCTCCTCTGCCGGTGTCTAATTACAGGGCCAATTTGCCTCTACCGCCATAACTACTGCTGCCTTGCTCCTCTGCCAGTGTCTAATTACAGGGCCAATTTGCCTCTACCGCCATAACTACTGCTGCCTTGCTCCTCTGCCGGTGTCTAACTACAGGGCCAATTTGCCACTACCACTTCATAACTACTGCTGGGCAATTACAGGGTCAATTAGTATCTGTTTACTCTACAATACTCCAGGACGCCTTCTTCACTGCCAGATAACTGCCAAATAGACTCCTTTACCTGTGCCAACATGAGTCATAACAAAAAGTATGCCAATGCCAGTGAAAGGAAAGCAGCTTTAGCACTACGACAAAAACAACGCCGTGCTAATGAGACTCCTGAGGAAAAACACCATCGCCTTGAGAAGATTAAGGCTTTTAAACGCCGTCGCCTCACACACGAATCCCCTAACTCTAAATCCATAAGATTGGCTGAAGAAGCCTCTGCACGCCGTCACCGCCGACAACAGACGGCCTCTTCCTCATCATTATTATTAGACTCACAACAGGATGCTTCCACATCAGCATGTGGAACAATTTACTGCTACACTTCATCCCATATGCCGTTCACTGACATAACTAATCAGCAATCTGTTTCTGCCCTATCAATACCACCATTCAATACCGATGCACATTATGCCAATGCCAGTGAAAGGAAAGCAGCTTTAGCACTACGACAAAAACAACGCCGTGCTAATGAGACTCCTGAGGAAAAACAGCATCGACTTGACAAGATTAAGGCTTATAAACGCCGTCGTCTCACACACGAATCCCCTAACTCTAAATCTATTACATTGGCTGAAGAAGCCTCTACACGCCATCACCGCCAACAACAGACGGCTTCTTCTTCATCATTATTAGTAGACTCACAACAGGATGCTTCCACATCAGCATGTGGAACAAGTTACTACCACACTTCATCCTATATGCCGTTCACTGACATAACTAATCAGCAATCTGTTTCTGCCCTATCAATACCACCATTAGTCAATACCAATGCACAGTTTCTTCACATACAAGCTGCAGTTAGCCCGCAGAAAGTGCAACCAAGACAAATATACGTTGGTCTCAAAACTAGGCGCACCCCATCGGTTGGACATGCACTTCTACTACAACCTCACATTTTCACTAATGATGAAAATAGTATTACCGAACACAGCTGTGGTGACATGACCCATGTATGTGAGCATTGCGAAGCTTTGCATTTGGTAGCAGAGATACCTTCTGATAACAACTTTACGCTCTGCTGTCAGAAGGGTAAAGTCCATGTACCCATACTACAATATCCTGATGTCTTTACACGTTTGCTGACAGGGCAAAGTGAATTTAGCAAAAATTTCATGGATAATATTCGAAGTATAAATGCCCTAACCAGCTTCCGGTTGTAACAACTTCCGTCCAGTTGTAACCGGTGACGTCACCACACACACGCACATGTTAACCCTCAACACACCACACCGCCTCAACACATACTCCTCTCACCTTTCACCTCCACTCATGTCCACTCACTCTTTCACTCCACATACGTTCCTTTCTCTCACTCCGTTTCTCATACTCACACCGTCATCGTCGCTGCCCCGACATCTTCCTCCGCCGCCGCGATCCAGGATCCAGACGTTCTCCAGGCCGCCGACATGTTCTTGCGGGACGCCATCTTGGATGTCATGAAGTCCCGCGAGATTCAAGATGGCGTCGCCGCAACAATATGTCGCTGGCGTGGACGACATCAGGATCCAAAAAGATGGCGTCGGCGAAATCTCGCGAGATTACGCCGACGCCATTTTGGATCCTGATGTCGCCCATGCCAGCGACATGTTGTTGCGGCGACGCCATCTTGAATATCGCGGGACTTCACGACATCCAAGATGGCGTCCCGCAAGAATATGTCGCTGGCGTGGGCGACATCGGGATCCAAAATGGCGTCGGCGTAATCTCGCGAGATTTTGCCGACGCCATCTTTTTGGATCCCGATGTCGTCCACGCCAGCGACATGTTGATGCGGCGACGCTATCTTGAATATCACGGGATTTCACGAAATCCAAGATGGCGTCCCGCAAGAACATGTCGGCGGCCTGGAGAACGTCTGGATCCTGGATCGCGGCGGCGGAGGAAGATGTCGGGGCAGCGACGATGACGGTGTGAGTATGAGAAACGGAGTGAGAGAAAGGAACGTATGTGGAGTGAAAGAGTGAGTGGACATGAGTGGAGGTGAAAGGTGAGAGGAGTGTGTGTTGAGGCGGTGTGGTGTGTTGAGGGTTAACATGGCAAGAGGTGTTAACGACGTCGGCGAAATCTCGCGAGATTTCGCCGACGCCATCTTGCATTCGTGAAATTGCGTCATTTACCTCACGCCGACTTGCTGTGCGGACGCTTGGCATTGCCTGTACCACCATAACTACTGCTGCCTTGGTCCTATGCCTGTTTACTGCCGGTGTCTAATTACTGGACCAATTTGCCTGTACCGCCATAACTACTGCTGCCTTGCTCCTCTGCCGGTGTCTAATTACAGGACCAATTTGCCTATACCACCATAACTACTGCCTTTGTCCTCTGCCGATGTCTAATTACAGGGCCAATTTGCCTATACTGCCATAACTACTGCTGCCTTTGTCCTCTGCCGATGTCTAATTACAGGGCCAATTTGCCTCTATCGCCATAACTACTGCTGCTTTGGTCATCTGCCTGTTTACTGCCGGTGTCTAATTACAAGGCCAATTTGCCTCTACCGCCATAACTACTGCTGCCTTGCTCCTCTGCCGGTGTCTAATTACAGGGCTAATTTGCCTCTACCGCCATAACTACTGCTGCCTTGCTCCTCTGCCGGTGTCTAATTACAGGGCTAATTTGCCTCTACCGCCATAACTACTGCTACCTTGCTCCTCTGCCGGTGTCTAATTACAGGGCCAATTTGCCTCTACCGCCATAACTACTGCTGCCTTGCTCCTCTGCCGGTGTCTAATTACAGGGCCAATTTGCCTCTACCGCCATAACTACTGCTGCATTGCTCCTCTGCTGGTGTCTAATTACAGGGCCAATTTGCCAATACCGCCATAACTACTGCTGCCTTGCTCCTCTGCCGGTGTCTAATTACAGGGCCAATTTGCCTCTACCGCCATAAGTACTGCTGCCTTGCTCCTCTGACTGTTCACTGCCTGTGTCTAATTACAGGGCCAATTTGCCTCTACTGCCATAACTACTGCTGCCTTGCTCCTCTGCCGGTGTCTAATTACAGGGCCAATTTGCCTCTACCGCCATAACTACTGCTGCCTTGCTCCTCTGCCGGTGTCTAATTACAGGGCCAATTTGCCTCTACCGCCATAACTACTGCTGCCTTGCTCCTCTGCCGGTGTCTAACTACAGGGCCAATTTGCCACTACCACTTCATAACTACTGCTGGGCAATTACAGGGTCAATTAGTATCTGTTTACTCTACAATACTCCAGGACGCCTTCTTCACTGCCAGATAACTGTCAAATAGACTCCTTTACCTGTGCCAACATGAGTCATAACAAAAAGTATGCCAATGCCAGTGAAAGGAAAGCAGCTTTAGCATTACGACAAAAACAACGCCGTGCTAATGAGACTCCTGAGGAAAAACACCATTGCCTTGAGAAGATTAAGGCTTTTAAATGCCGTCGCCTCACACACGAATCCCCTAACTCTAAATCCATAAGATTGGCTGAAGAAGCCTCTGCACGCCGTCACCGCCGACAACAGACGGCCTCTTCCTCATCATTATTATTAGACTCACAACAGGATGCTTCCACATCAGCATGTGGAACAATTTACTGCTACACTTCATCCCATATGCCGTTCACTGACATAACTAATCAGCAATCTGTTTCTGCCCTATCAATACCACCATTCAATACCGATGCACAGTATGCCAATGCCAGTGAAAGGAAAGCAGCTTTAGCACTACGACAAAAACAACGCCGTGCTAATGAGACTCCTGAGGAAAAACAGCATCGACTTGACAAGATTAAGGCTTATAAACGCCGTCATCTCACACACGAATCCCCTAACTCTAAATCTATTACATTGGCTGAAGAAGCCTCTACACGCCATCACCGCCAAAAACAGACGGCTTCTTCCTCATCATTATTAGTAGACTCACAACAGGGTGCTTCCACATCAGCATGTGGAACAAGTTACTACCACACTTCATCCTATATGCCGTTCACTGACATAACTAATCAGCAATCTGTTTCTGCCCTATCAATACCACCATTCAATACGAACGCACATACAAGCTGCAGTTAGCCCGCAGAAAGTGCAACCAAGACAAATATACGTTGGTCTCAAAACTAGGCGCACCCCATCGGTTGGACATGCACTTCTACTACAACCTCACATTTTCACTAATGATGAAAATAGTATTACCGAACACAGCTGTGGTGACATGACCCATGTATGTGAGCATTGCGAAGCTTTGCATTTTGTAGCAGAGATACCTTCTGATAACAACTTTACGCTCTGCTGTCAGAAGGGTAAAGTCCATGTACCCATACTACAATATCCTGATGTCTTTACACGTTTGCTGAAAGGGCAAAGTGAATTTAGCAAAAATTTCATGGATAATATTCGAAGTATTAACAGTTCCTTTGCTTTTGCCTCCATGGGTGCAAATATTTCACCACCTCCTGGATATGGCCCACACTGTTTCCGCATACATGGCCAGATCTATCATAGAACTGGAACACTACATCCCTCAGATGACCAGCAACGCGCATTTGCCCAACTTTACATTCTCGATACCACTACCGCAAACGAACAACGCTTACGATTTAAAGAAAATCAAAAATGTCATCCTACATTGATGAACATTATTGCCCTTCAAATCCAAACTATTAATCCTTTTGTGGAAGCTTATCAAATGTTACGTGATGTGGAAGAACAAGAAAAAATTAAATCTCTACAAAACGGAACTGTCATGCCAAACATCACTATGGCTATTAAACAAGATCTACTCAAGACCCTCGACGCTACAATAATCCCACTGTCAGTTAAGTAGCAGTCGTGTTTCAAAATGACAATGGTGAGCCACCTTTCAATAGAGACATATTAATTCATTTAAAACCTGATCCCCATAACCCTTTAGCTCCAAAAACACAACAAATTAGTATTCTCCATAGCAATTTGGATGCCCTCCTCTATCCAATATTTTTCCCTTATGGAGACCAAGGATGGCATGATGGACTCAAACAACAAGGCAAAAGTTCGAGGAGGATCACTCAACTCCAATACTATTGCTATATGTTATCTGTCAGAAATTACTTTAATCCACTCCTCAATGGTGGTAAGCTAACACAGCAATATTTAGTAGATGCTTATGTCAAAATCGAAGCTAATCGCCTACATTACATCCGCAAACACCAAAAAGATTTAAAAGTGGAGGATTACTGCCTCCTTCAAGAACATCTACTCAAAATATCGGTTCAAAAGGGCATCCCTATTGGGAAAACCGTCATTTTACCATCTTCTTTTGAAGGCAGTCCAAGAAACATGCAGCAGCGCTACCAGGATGCTATGGCTATTGTTACAAAGTATGGTCGACCAGATCTATTTATCACCATGACATGTAATTCTAAGTGGAATGAGATTACTACACATTTAGAACCGTGGCAGCGTGTTGAACACAGACCAGACTTGGTTGCACGTGTCTTTAAAATTAAACTGGAATCCCTCTTAAAAGACATTAGCAGTGGATTATTTGGAAACGTCACTGCAATGGTCCATGTCATTGAATTTCAGAAGCGTGGTCTCCCACACGCTCATATTTTAATTATTCTTGACAGCCTGTCTAAATTACGGACTGAGGCGGACATAGACAATATAGTCTGGGCTGAAATACCTGATGAAACAATCTACCCTCAGCTCCATAACATTGTTCTTCAACACATGATTCATGGTCCCTGTGGAGAACACAATCCTAATTCTCCCTGTATGGATCTTGGAAAGTGTAGCAAAGGTTTCCCAAAACAAAACCAACCATATACCATCAAAGAAAAGGATGGCTATCCCACTTACCGCAGACCCATTGGCAAAACATATGAACACCATTCTAAGACGATTGACAATTCATGGGTAGTTCCATATAACCCATTTTTACTCACCAAATACAAGTGCCATATTAATGTAGAAATATGTGCTTCCATTCAAAGTGTAAAATATTTATTTAAATACGTTTACAAAGGACATGACAAAGCCAACCTTGAAATTTCCCAAAATAACATCCAACATGATGAAACACACCAATTTACGGATACCAGATATGTTAGTGCACCTGAGGCTGCATGGCGGATATTTGTTTTTCCTATGCATAAACAATCTCATGCCATCATTCGCCTAGCCGTACATCTGCCTAATTCTCAACCACTCTATTTTCATGAGAATGACTCTGCAGACAACATCCATCAAAAGCTCAATTCCAATTCTACACTTATGGCGTATTTCAACCTTAATAAGATCGACCACAATGCACATAACTATTTCTACCGCGAAATTCCAGAACACTATGTTTGGAAACAAGGCACATGGGAACAAAGAAAACGAGGGGGTCTCACAGTTATTGGAAGAATGTATACTGTTAGTGTGAAAGACCAAGAACGCTATTATTTACGTTTGTTGTTACTGCATGTAAAAGCTGCTACCAGTTTTGACAGCATTAAAACCGTCAATGGAGTTATGCATGAAACCTTTAAGGATGCTGCGTTAGCACTTGGATTATTATTCGATGATAGCATCTGGAGACATACTTTAACAGATGCTTGCATTCTTAACATGCCTTCCCAACTTAGAGACATGTTTGCTTATATCTGTATTTTTGGCCCCCCCAGTAATCCACTTGAATTGTGGAATGAATTTAAGGACCATTTTTTACAAGACTATTGTCATACATACCACAGCAACACTGAAGAGTGTATCGATTGTGAAGGATATGCTATGAAAGATGTCCAAGATGTCCTCATAGTCCATGGAAAACTTTTGCTGATTATAATTTACCACGCCCAGCAAAAAATATTAAACAACTCCTTAAACAATATGATAAGGATTATGAGTTAAAAAAAGCTGCAGAGATGAAAGAAACTCTTAATCAGGAGCAACTTTTTGCCTATGATGTCATTACTGAAGCTTCACAAAATAGCAGTTTAATACCAAAGTGCTTTTTTCTCGATGGACCTGGTGGCAGTGGAAAGACCTACCTATACCATCTACTTACACATCATTTAAGAGGACAAGGAGAAATTGTGTCACCTGCAGCAACTACAGGAATAGCATCTAACTTGATACAAGGAGGCCGAACAATCCACTCTCTATATGGCATACCTATTCCGATCAACGAAACATCTGTTTCCAGGATTAAAAACGATACAAATGCAGGAAAACATTTACAGAGTACAAAACTTTTTATTATTGATGAGTGCACTATGGTCCAAAAACATGCATTGAATGTGATAGATAGACTTCTACGTGACATCATGACAACAAATGTTGCTGAAAAAAATAAAACACCATTTGGAGGTAAAGTTATTGTTCTTGGAGAAGACTTCAGACAATGTCTTCCCGTCATCGCTCATGGAACAAGAATAGACATTGTAGATTCCTGCATTAAATATTCAGAACATTGGCAACATTTTACCAGACTACCGCTAATTAACAACATGCGCTCCACTGATCCTGAATACAGCACTTGGTTGCATAAACTTGGAAATGGTGAGCTGTCTAATGAACATAACCTTGGAGAGGATGTCATTGAAATTCCTCCAGACATGCTTTGCACTGGCTCTATAGAAACCGAGATCTTTGGAGACCATATTTGCATTGATGTTAATGACCAACAAAGCCTCGACACTGCTGCATCACATGCTATACTATGTCCGAAAAATGATGACGTCGATTTTCTGAACTGTAAAGTAATGGATCGCATTAGTGGTGATTATACTGTATATACAAGTGATGATTCTGTCGATGCTGATGAGGCAGAGGAATGTGAAAACTACCCAGTTGAATTTTTAAACTCTCTGACACCATCAGGAATGCCATCACATCTCTTAAAACTTAAAATTGGCACCATTGTGATGCTATTAAGAAACCTAAACACCAAGAAAGGTCTCTGCAATGGCACTCGCCTCATTGTCATTGCTTTACTCCGCAACATCATAAAGGCTAAAGTGATTACTGGCTCAGCTGAAGGAGACATTGTGTTTATTCCACGCATCGATTTGTGTCCTTCAGAAACTGGGTTACCTTTTAAATTAAAACGTCGACAGTTTCCTCTAAAACCTGCTTTTGCTATGACCATTAACAAATCCCAAGGACAGACCCTCAATCGAGTTGGAATTTTTTTGCCCGAACCTGTATTTGCCCATGGACAATTGTATGTTGCATTCTCCCGAGTAAAGCAACGCAGCAACGTTAGGGTCAAAGTGGTGGATACACCACTTCAAGGACAATTGCTACCTAATAGCCCAAAAATCTTCACTAGAAATGTCGTTTACAAAAATGTCTTACTTTAAACTATTTAAGTTGGTCCTGGAATTGATAGATATATAGATATATAAATAATAGTTACATTCTAAATAGATATAGATAATAGACTTCTAAGACTTCTATACATAGCTTGATATATGTTATATATATAAATATTTTAAGCAGATAGATATATCTTACACTAATTATCTCTTTCACATATATGTCATAGACATATTTAAATCCATAAAAATATACATAGGTATAGGTATATACAGATTAAAAAAAAAAAAGGCAAAAACAAAAAAAATTTAGGCAAACATACGTAGATTTCAACTACATAGCTAACACATACCTACATAACTTAGGTAATAATAATTAATTTTTTATTTATTAATAGAGTACTATTATTTCAATAGCACTTTACATACATCAGTAATACTGTCCTTCTTGAGGCTCACTATGTAAATATCTTATCCACATAAAAACATAGGTGTGATACATCTATCTACTATAATAAATGCGCTAAGCAGCTTCCGGGTTGTAACAACTTCCGTCCAGTTGTAACTGGTGATGTCACAGCACATCTCTTGCCATGTTAACCCTCAACACACCACTCCTCCTCAACACACACTCCTGTCACCTTTCACTATCTCCACTAACGTCCAGTCGCAGGATTTTAGAATTCTCAAGATGGCATGGCCGCAAGAACATGTCGCCGGCGTGGACAACGTCGGGATTTAGGATGGCGCCGGTGGAAGAAGATGTCGGGGATCGTGGAGCAGCGATGATGACGGTGTGAGTATGAGAGATGGAGTGAGAGAAAGGGTCGTATGTGGAGTGAAAGAGTGAGTGGAGATGGTGAAAGGTGAGAGGAGTGTGTGTTGAGGCGGTGTGGTGTGTTCAGGAGGAGTGTGTGTTGAGGGTTCACATGGCAAGAGATGTGTCACTATCCTCCCGATGCGATAGCATCGGGCCTTAATCTACTATAATAAATGCGCTAAGCAGCTTCCAGGTTGTAACAACTTCCGTCCAGTTGTAACTGGTGACGTCACAGCACACCTCTTGCCATGTTAACCCTCAACACACCACTCCTCAACACACACTCCTCTCACCTTTCACTATCTCCACTAATGTCCACTCGCAGGATTTGAGAATACTCAAGATGGCGTGGCCGCAAGAACATGTCGCCGGCGTGGACAACGTCGGGATCAAGGATGGCGCCGGTGGAAGAAGATGTCAGGGAACGTGGAGCAGCGATGATGACGGTGTGAGTATGAGAGACGGAGTGAGAGAAAGGGTCGTATGTGGAGTGAAAGAGTGAGTGGACGTGAGTGGAGATTGTGAAAGGTGAGAGGAGTGTGTGTTGAGGAGGTGTGGTGTGTTCAGGAGGAGTGTGTGTTGAGGGTTCACATGGCAAGAGGTGTGTCACTATCCTCCCGATGCGATAGCATCGGGCCTTAATCTACTATAATAAATGCGCTAATCAGCTTCCAGGTTGTAACAACTTCCGTCCAGTTGTAACTGGTGACGTCACAGCACACCTCTTGCCATGTTAACCCTCAACACACCACTCCTCAACACACACTCCTCTCACCTTTCACTATCTCCACTAATGTCCACTCGCAGGATTTCAGAATACTCAAGATGGCATGGCCGCAAGAACATGTCGCCGGCGTGGACAATGTCGGGATCCAGGATGGCGCCGGCGGAAGAAGATGTCGGGGATCGTGGAGCAGCGACGATGACGGTGTGAGTATGAGAGACGGAGTGAGAGAAAGGGTCGTATGTGGAGTGAAAGAGTGAGTGGACGTGAGTGGAGATGGTGAAAGGTGAGAGGAGTGTGTGTTGAGGCGGTGTGGTGTGTTGAGGAGGACTGTGTGTTGAGGGTTCACATGGCAAGAGGTGTGTCACTATCCTCCTGATGCGATAGCATTGGGCCTTAATCTACTATAATAAATGCGCTAAGCAGCTTCTGGGTTGTAACAACTTCCGTCCAGTTGTAACCGGTGACGTCACAGCACACCTCTTGCCATGTTAACCCTCAACACACCACTCCTCAACACACACTCCTCTCACCTTTCACTATCTCCACTAATGTCCACTCGCAGGATTTCAGAATACTCAAGATGGCATGGCCGCAAGAACATGTCGCCAGCGTGGACAATGTCGGGATCCAGGATGGCGCCGGCAGAAGAAGATGTCGGGGATCGTGGAGCAGCGACGATGACGGTGTGAGTATGAGAGACGGAGTGAGAGAAAGGGTCGTTTGTGGAGTGAAAGAGTGAGTGGACGTGAGTGGAGATGGTGAAAGGTGAGAGGAGTGTGTGTTGAGGCGGTGTGGTGTGTTGAGGAGGTGTGTGTGTATTGAGGGTTAACATGGCAAGAGGTGTGTCACTATCCTCTCGATGCGATAGCATCGGTCCTTAATCTACTATAATAAATGCGCTAAGCAGCTTCCGGGTTGTAACAACTTCCGTCCAGCTGTAACTGGTGACGTCACAGCACACCTCTTGCCATGTTAACCCTCAACACACCACTCCTCAACACACACTCCTCTCACCTTTCACTATCTCCACTAATGTCCACTCGCAGGATTTCAGAATACTCAAGATGGCATGGCCGCAAGAACATGTCGCCGGCGTGGACAACGTCGGGATCCAGGATGGCGCCGGCGGAAGAAGATGTCGGGGATCATGGAGCAGCGACGATGACAGTGTGAGTATGAGAGACGGAGTGAGAGAAAGGGTCGTATGTGGCGTGAAAGAGTGAGTGGATGTGAGTGGAGATGGTGAAAGGTGAGAGGAGTGTATGTTGAGGAGGTGTGTGTGTATTGAGGGTTATCATGGCAAGAGGTGTGTCACTATCCTCTCGATGCGATAGCATCGGGCCTTAATCTAGTTAATTAATAAATAAATATTAATAAATAGTAATGGTTGAAATAAATATTTAAAGGTAGAGGTAGTGAGTGTACGTAACAGAGATAATGTAAACGTTGCCAGAAAAGTTGGTAGAATTGTTATGTGAAAAAGAAAAAAGGGAGAAAGATTATAAATGTAGAAGAATAGTGTTCATAAGGTAGATATAGAAAATAGCTTGCTGCCTGGTTGGGACCGTGCCACACCGAAAGCAAGAAGTGATTTTGGTAAGTATTGCAATGTGGTCTTAAACAGCAGTGAACATGTGAATGGATTTGCATTGTTTACTAATATTTTTTTTCCCCTTCACAGTGAAGCGAATCAAAATCCGTTGGCGCTCGATGAAGGACCGCTTCAACAAGGACATGAGA
This sequence comes from Dendrobates tinctorius, assembly GCF_039654945.1. Taxonomy (NCBI): domain Eukaryota; kingdom Metazoa; phylum Chordata; class Amphibia; order Anura; family Dendrobatidae; genus Dendrobates; species Dendrobates tinctorius. Next base: position 1,765,346 of record NW_027361971.1, on the reverse strand, counting down.
GAGGAGCTTCGGGTTCAAAGTGGTTCTGCTGCAAGGTTCAGAAAATACAAATACCACCGGGACCTTGCCTTTCTGAGGCCTGCGCTTGCTCAGCTAACGTAAGTATAGAATTTTTTTTTTCTTTTGACTAATGTTTAATTTTTTTCCCCCACACAGAACCTGGAGCAGCACAACACAAACTTTATTTTTTCACTGACATTTTTCTCTTTTTTTCACAGAACCTGGTGCAGCACCACACAACCCGGAGCCTCCTCGGTTGAAGCGGCCCCTCATCTACCAGCCACTGAACAGACACAGTTCCAGTCATCCACCAGCGATGGAGCAACCTTGCAGACTTCACAGGCTGGAGAAGAGTTAGCCGGTCCATCAGGTTTTCCCCTCTCCCAGCCTCTGCCTCTGCTTTCGCTGGGTCTTCTCGTCAGTGGCAGAGGGCCTGAGGAGAGGTCACGCATGCCCGAGTTTCATCAATTAAACTCAGCCTTCCAGGGTGGGGTTAGGTTGATTGCTGACAAAGTGAAGAGTGGGTTCCAGGAAGTCAACAATCGCCTAGACCGCCTGGAAGCCGACCTTAAAAGATCGGCGCAACATTTTTTTTCTGCAATTGAGGGGAACGTGTCAGAAAACCTTACGCCTCAACTCCAGCTGTCCGTCATGCAGGCCTGCCACATTGCTTACAGCCATGAATTACAGCAGCAGCAGTCCCAGCAGCTGTCACAATCCTACACTCAACAGGACGGAGGATACTACCAGCAGCAAATGTACTATCCAGCTCTCACAGCACCGAACTATCCGCCACCACCACCGCCTCCAGTTCACCGAGCAACCACACTGCCAAGTCCTTCAACCCTGCAGCCAGCACCATCCACCATGCTCCAGAGTACAGCACCCCTGCAGCCATCAGGATCTAATATGCTGCCCAGTCCACCACCCCTGCCCAGTCCAGCACCCCTGCACACTACATCACCCCTGCCAAGTCCAGCACCCCTGCCCACTACAGCACCCCTGCCCAGTCCAGCACCCTGCCAGAGTACTGCTACAGAGCCCAGGATTCCCACTCGGCCAAGAAAAGCCAAGTCCAAAAAAATAAATCTTGGCCTCAGGACCAAAACAAAGAGCCAAAAAATTCTTCCCACCTTGAACCCACCACCTCCACCCTCACCTACCAATTTGTCAGTACCTTCCCTTTTGTCTCTGTCTGTTTCTTCTGATTCCACTTTGTCATCTGTAGACCTTTCCCCTGTAATCACATCCTCCCAGCTCCACACCCCCAAGGTCCTACCCTTTACACCCTCACGTAAACCCAGAAGAAAAAATAAATCACCTCAACCTTAACCCTTTTATTTTTCTTTAAATGTTGTAAATAAAACTTGCTGTATTTTGTTACCACTATACCTTGTTTTTTCTTTATCTTTCTGCGCCGACACCGACACCAACACACTTGTTTTTTGAGGTAAAAATACAACACAAACACACTTTTTTGGGAGAGAAGTTAGTTTATATTTAAATCAGGAAACATTAGGGGTAAATTATTATATGTGCATGTTAACATCACAGGTACATTTCAACATAAAAGGTATGTAATATTTGACCTTAAAGGTACATAGCAGGTACAAAAAATAACAGGTACATTCAACTTAGCGGCTTAAATAATTTCGTCTTGCCAGGAAACACATCCATTATCTGAAACAAAGTAAGCTGCAAACTTATCCCTCATCTGGGCAACTTCAACAGTGCTTCTCAAAGGGTGAAATTGGTAGTCATGCAATGTACCAGATTTCTCAGGTTGTAAGCTTGGTCGCTCTTTTACAATTATGTAGTTGTGCAGAAGAACACATGCTTTCACAACCTCATCAATAGTGTCTATTTTTAGGTTAATGGATGTGCACAACATGCGCCATTTCGAAAACAGCACGGTTCTTTGTGCCCTTGTCAGTCTGTAGCTGAAAATTTTTTTGGTGTGATTTAAGTTTCTACTAATGTATGGTTTAATGAGGTTGGCACACATTTGGAAGGCCTTGCCATCAACAACAACAAAAGGCATTGGTGGTCCATCAGTGTTGGGCAGAGGTCGTGGCAGCGGAAAATTAAAATCATTCCCATACGGACGTTGGCCATGTCTGAGTTTTTTAACGTCTGTGAGTTATTGCGACGTCCGAAAGAGCCAATGTCCACGGCAACAAATTTACAATCGGCATCTGCAATAGCCATTAGAACTATGGAAAATTATTTTTTATAATTAAAATACTCTGTTCCACTTCCAGCTGGTTTCATAATGCTAATGTGTTTGCTGTCCACAGCCCCCACACAATTAGTAAAATTGCAAATTTCCTGGAATTTGGAAGCATTTTCAATCCAGACTACATGTTGTGAATGGGTCACCGAGGAGGATGGCAGGAACTGGCTAAGCCACCAGGAAACCAGAGAGGTTGGTAACTCAGCAGATTGCAGACCCCTGATCCTAACAACACAACTAGCAGTAGCTGTGGAGCATTCCTACGATGCCCTAGATGCCTCGGCACAGCCGGAGAACTAACTAAGCCTAAAGCCAGAAAGGTGAAATCTAAACTGCCCCGGAGCAGATCCCCAAAGGAATGGACAGCCTCCAAACATATATTGTTGGTGAGACAAGATGAAATAGAAACACAGGCAGAAAATAGACTTAGCAAATGATGGGGCCCAAACTGTCTAGATAGGACAGGACAGAAAAGATACTGTCTGCAATCAGGCAAAAACCCTAAAAAATCCAGCACATCTGATATACAAAAAATCTGAGGCCACACGACCTCACCCCCGCTAGATCAGTACTCAGGTGTGAACTGGAAGCAAAGCAAAATATACTAATATAACAGGGGACTGAACAAACTAGCACAAGCTGTAACATATGGAGCAGGGCCCAGTGCTGCCCCCAGCAGGGAGGATGCTGAACCCTAGCAACAAAGCAGAAAGCTAAAAAAGGCACAACCAGATTAGATGCAAAGGATTAGCAAAAGAATCACTTAACTGAACCATGCAAATCAGGCAGGAGACTGAAGAGCTCAAAATGAACAAGGAGGAAATCACCAGCAACCACTAAGGGTAGCCTGCTCACTTATATGCTCCCAGCCAGCAATCCCAGATTCCCAATCATCATCGTCAGGTGGAAAACTTCCATCAGACTGGCCAGCTCCACTACTCCCAGTAACCACCAGAGGGAGTTCCAGCCCAGAAGTCCGAGCAAGGGAATTCACAACACTTCACTTGTGGGTTGGGGAGGAATTCTTGCCACAGAATGCCACCTAAAGAACGACAAGTGTCTACAATAATCCCAGAAAGGGTGGATATCCCAATCCAGAATTGGAAATGTAGCGAGAACAATGTCTCTCCAGTAGCCAAGAATCTGCAGAAAAGAAAATGAAAAGCAAAAAACAGTACACTGCTTAGGGATAGGGTTAGGGATAGGGTAGGGTTAAGGTTCAACACTACATACCTCAGGGTGACCAAGAGACGTTCCTCGGTAGGAATTGCTCGCCAGACCTGTGTGTCCTGCCTGGCAATGGATCCTTGGACACGTAGCAGCAATTCATGGAAGCTCTGTTGCGACATCCTAATGTAGTCAAAAAACTTCTCTGGGTTTTGCTGCAGCTCAGTGTACAAGGAGAGGTAGGCTCCACGGCTCTCTCTGAGTTTAAGGATGGGGTGTTGCCAATAGCGATGACGACGTCTTCTCAGTATTTCTCTTCTTCTGCATTCTTGACAAGCAAAAGCAAAGGCAGCAGCCAACTTCAGTTGTAAATCCAGATCTTCTAGGAAGCTGTCCAGGTCAAGATGTATCTTGCAGGTAGATACTGCAGCAAAAGATGAGGATTTCCTCAGTGCAGTGTGTGTGTATATATATATAGAAATCCTATGAAACACGCTTACTGGGTGTCTGATGTCAAGGAAAAGCTAATGGACAAAATTTGATATTTCTAACGCATGCGCATACAAAATGCAAACGCATACTTAACCGCATACACACGTATGTAAACGCTGCATTTTTTCCCGTCATGCGTAAGATGATGTGGAAAAAAAAACACGGCATAAACATGCGTTTGCATGCGTTTTTGCATGCGTTTGGGAATGCGGATGATACACTGCGGGCTCAACCACAAATGTGAACCTAGCCTAACAATGCCACTGCTGTACTAATTTGTAAAAATTCTATTTTTAGGGGTCTACAGTAGTATAACATTTTAAGGTCACATAACATACATCCTGTGGGGGCCTCACAAATTAGGGCAAATCAATCTAGGTGGCCGATAGCTTGAATATTTAAGGAACTGGGAAATACAAAACGATTTATTTTTTTAAAAAAAGTGTCACGTGTGCTAACTATTGTTTCCTGAAGTAGAGATGGCAATGTGAATTCCCAAAAATTCTGAGCAATATGTAATGACATTTTGCCATACTGCATACACATTCACAAACACATCAGAAAGGACTATAAGTGCACACGTAGTAGAAATTTTCTGCTGAAAAACAGGACTCCCTTCCCAGAAACCACGCTTTTTTTATGCTCGTTTTCTGCGTGTTTTTTGCGCCTTTTTACCGCGATTTTGTGCTTTTTTTTGCGTTTTTTTCCGTGCGTTTACTAGATGCATGGAAAAAGCCAGAATCTTGGAAAAAAACGCAAAATTAATGAGCATGCTGCGTTTTTTACCGCAACGCGTTTTTTTCGCAGTAAAAAACGCATCAATGTGCACAAAAAGTGCAAAATGCATAGAAATGAATGGGAAGCTTCTTTTTTGCATTTTTCCCATGGATTTTTTGGCAAATCCGCGGGAAAAAACGCTGTGTGTGAACACAGCCTTACTAGCACTCTTTTAAAAACGAGTGAAGTAAGTACAGTTTGTTGCACCAAAGGAACATCCATGGGTGCACTCACCAAACTTCGTTCACTTTTATGGGGACAGTGTAGATCAACCACTTTGTGGAAACAATGCTGCTGCAAGCCATCTGCGTGCTATTGGTATCTCTCCACACAAGTGTCCCAAAGTCCTGGGTGTTGTTCCACAAGAGATATTAGGCTGTGCGCGTTTTTTCCAAACATTGATTCTTTATTATAGGCAGGTGTCCTGAATTTGATATTGAAACCCAATATTTAACTCTGTTTGGCCTTTTGAGTGCTGAGGTGAAGTAGTTTTTTGTGGAAGCTCGTGTGTAGGTATTCTACTGTTTTGGAATTATATCAGGGAAACTCGTGTTACTGCAGAACATTGCTAGCACATTGCCAAAGCAAGTTAACTATAAGAGGCTGATACAACCTAAAAATGTCAGAAATGTGCTTTGCACAATTGTACTTCAGTACCATAGTAGAGCACAAAATCAAAATTTGTCGAATTTAGATTTTTATTTTTTTGCAAGGTTGAAGACTAACATGCAACATTTTAAAGCTTACTTAACCCCTTAATCCCATATGACGTACTATCCCGTCAATGTGCCCTGGGACTTAATTCCCAAGGACGGGATAATACGTCATAGCGATCAGCGGTGCCCACGTGGTGAGCGCCGCTGATCGCGGCCGGGTGTCAGCTGATTATCACAGCTGACACCCGGCACAATGTGTCAGGGGCGGTCACGGGCCGCCCCTGACACATTAACCCCTTGCACACCGCGATCAAACACGATCGCGGTGCACCGGGGGTTAAAGGGAAGCATCGGCAGGGAGGGGGCTCCCTCCGTGCTTCCCTGAGCCCCCCACGGCAGCGCAATGTGCAGCGCTGCTGCGGGGGGCTCCTTCCCTGCAGGCCCCCGAATCCAAGATGGCGACGGGGACCTTCGGGGGCCTGCAGGGAGCTGGCTTCCTCAGTGCCTGCAAAGCGTAGGCACGAGGAAGCCCTGTGCAGTGCCTGTGACAGATCACTGATCTGTCACAGTGATCTGTGATGTGACAGATCAGCGATCTATCACATGACAGTCATGTCCCCCATGGGACAATGTAATGAAGTTGAAAAAAAAAAGTGTTAAAATAATTTTTAAAAAATCGCCAAATAAATTAGAAAAAAATAAATATTCCCCCAATAAATTCATTTTTTGGAAATAAAAAAAAAAAACAATAAAAGTACACATATTTGGTATTGCTGCGTCCGTAACGGCCTGCCCTATAAAACTGTCCCATTAGTTAACCCCTTTAGCGAACCCCTTAAAAATTAAAAATAAAAAACGAAGCAAAAAATAATGATTTATTATCACACCGCCGAACAAAAAGTGCAATAACGCGCGATCAAAAAGTCCCGCAAAAAACGAGCTGCCATACAGGTATCGCTGTAACCGTACCAACCCGAAGAATAAAACTGCTTTATCAATTTTATTGCACGCGGAACGGTGTAAACGCACCCCCCTAAAAGAATTTCATAAAACGCTGGTTTTTGTTCATTCTGCATCCCAAAAATCGGAATAAAAGGCGATCAAAAAATGTAACGTGCCCGAAAATGGTACCAATAAAAACGTCAACTCGTCCTGCAAAAAATAAGATCTCACATGACACGGTGGGTCAAAATGCGGAAAAATTATAGCTCTCAATATGTGGTGATGCAAAAAACTTTTTACAATAAAAAGCGTCTTTTAGCGTGTGACAGCTGACAAACATAAAAACCCGCCATAAATAGTAAATCAAACCCCCCGTTATCACCCCCTTAGTTAGGGAAAAATAATAAAATTAAAAGAAAATGTATTTATTTCCATTTTCCCATTAGGGTTAGGGTTAGGGCTAGGGTTAGGGTCAGGGCTAGGGTTAGAGCTAGGGCTAGGGTTAGGGCTAGGATTAGGCTAGGGTTAGGGTTAGGGCTAGGGTTAGGGCTGATATTATGGTTAGGGGTGTGTTGGGGTTAGGGTTGGAGTTAGAATTGGGGGTTTCCACTGTTTGGGCAAATCAGGTGCTCTCCAAATGCAACATGGCGTCAGATCTCAATTCCAGCCAATTCTGAGTTGAAAAAGTCAAATGGTGGTCCTTCCCTTCCAAGCTCTGCCATGCGCCGAAACAGTGTTTTACCCCCACATATGGGGTATCAGCCTACTCAGAACAAATTGCAAAACAACTTTTGGGGTCCAATTTCTCCTGTTACCCTTAGGAAGATAAAAAATTGGGGGCAAAAATATCATTTTTGTGGAAAAAAATGATTTTTTTATTTTCACGCCCGGGCGTTATAAACTTCTGTGAAGCACTTGGGGGTTCAAAGTGCTCACCACACATCTAGATAAGTTCCGTGGGGGGGTCTAGTTTCCAAAATTGGGTCACTTGTGGGGAGTTTCAATAGTTTAGGTACATCAGGGGCTCTCCAAATGCACATAACACCCGCAGACCATTCCATCAGAGTCTGCATTCCAAAACGTCACTACTTCCCTTCCGAGACCCGACGTGTGCCCATACAGTAGTTTTCTCCCACATATGGGGTGTCAGCGTACACAGGACAAATTGGACAACAACGTTTGGGGTCCAATTTCTCCTGTTACCCTTGGAAAAATAAAAAAATGGGGACTAAAAGATCATGTTTGTGGAAAAAATATGATTTCTTTATTTTCACGCCCGGTCGTTATAAACTTCTGTGAAGCACTGGGGGGTTCAAAGTGCTCACCACACAACTATATAAGTTCCTTAGGCGGTCTAGTCTCCAAAATGGGGTCACTTGTGGGGGGGTTTCCACTGTTTAGGTACATCAGGGGCTCTCCAAAAGCAACATGACACCCGCAGACCATTCCATCAAAGTCTGCATTCCAAAACGTCACTACTTCCCTTCCGAGACCCGACGTGTGCCCATACAGTAGTTTTCTCCCACATATGGGGTATAAGCGTACTCAGGACACATTGGACAACAACTTTTGCGGTCCAATTTCTCCTGGTACCCTTGGGAAAATAAAAAAATCGGTGACTAAAAGATCATGTTTGTGGAAAAAATATGATTTTTTTATTTTCACTCCCGGGTGTTATAAACTTCTGTGAAGCACTGGAGGGGTCAAAGTGCTCACCACACATCTAGATAAGTTCCTTTGGGGGGTCTAGTTTCCAAAATGGTGTCATTTGTGGGGGGTTTCCACTGTTTTGGTACATCAGGGGCTCTCCAAACGCGACATGGTGTCCGATCTCAATTCCAGCCAAAAACGTCAAATGGCACTGCTTCCCTTCCGAGCTCTGCCATGCACCCAAATAGTGGTCTACCCACACATATGGGATATCAGCGTACTCAGGACAAATTGCACAATAACTTTTAGGGTCCTGTTACCCTAGGAAAAATAAGAATTGAGGGTGAAAAGATCATTTTTGTGGAAAAAATAAGATTTTTTTAATTGTACGGCTGCATGTTATAAACTTCTGTGAAGCCCTTGGGGGTTCAAAGTTCTCACCACACATCTAGATAAGTTCCTTGAGGGGTCTAGTTTCCAAAATGGTGTCATTTGTGGGGGGTTTCCACTGTTTTGGTACATCAGGGGTTTTCCAATCGCGATATGGTGTCCGATCTCAATTCCAGCCAAAAACGTCAAATGGCGCTGCTTCCCTTCCGAGCTCTGCCATGCGCCCAAATAGTGGTTTACCCCCACATGTGGGGTATCAGCGTACTCAGGAAAAATTGCACAATAACTTTTATGGTCCTGTTACCCTTGGGAGAATAAAAATTGGGGGTGAAAAGATCATTTTTGTGGAAAAAATATGATTTTTTAATTGTACCACTGTACGTTATAAACTTCTGTGAAGCCCTTGTGGGTTCAAAGTTCTCATCACATATCTAGATAAGTTCCTTGGGGGGTCTAGTTTCCAAAATGGGGTCACTTTTGGGGGGTTTCCACTGCTTAGGTACATCAGGGGCTCTCCAAACGTGACATGGCGTCCGATCTGAATTCCAGCCAATTTTGCATTGAAAAAGTCAAACGGCGCTCCTTCCCTTCTGAGCTCAGCCATGCGCCGAAACAGTGGTTCCCCCCACATATCAGGTATCAGCGTACTCAGGACAAATTGCACAATAAATTTTGCAGTCCAATTTCTCCTGTTACCCTTGGTAAAATAAAAAAAATTGAACCTGAAGTATTTTTTTTGTGAAAAAAAGTTAAATGTTCATTTTTTTTTAAATATTCAAAAAATTCCTGTGACGCATCTGAAGGGTTAATAAACTTCTTGAATGTGGTTTTGAGCACCTTAAGGTGTGCAGTTTTTAGAATGGTGTCACTTTTGGGTATTTTCTATCATATAGACCTTTCAAAGTGGCTTCAAATGTGATGTGGTCTGTAAAAATAAAATGATGTTGCAAAAATGAGAAATCGCTGGTCAATTTTTAACCCTTATAACTTCCTAACAAAAAAAAATTTTGGTTCCAAAATTGTGCTGATGTAAAGTAAACATGTGGGAAATGTTATTTATTAGGTTTTTTGTGTGCCGTATCTCTGTGATTTAAGGGCATAAAAATTCAAAGTTGGAAAATTGCGAAATTTTCAAAATTTTTGCCAAATTTCTGTTTTTTTCACAAATAAACGCAAGTTATTTGAATGAAATTTTACCACTATCATGAAGTACAATATGTCACGAGAAAACTTTGTCAGAATCACCGGGATCCATGGAAGCATTTCAGAGTTATTACCTCATAAACGGACAGTGGTCAGAATTGTAAAAATTGGCCCGGTCATGAACGTGCAAATCACCCTTGGGGCTTAAGGGGTAAAAAGTCAAGTGTCATTTTACAAAAAAAGACACAGAAAGCAAAGAATTGATGAACGTGTCGCAAAATCCACTGGCGCAACATAAAAAGAAAAGTCAAGGGAAAAAAAATGAAAAAACAAATAATGAATTAGGACCAATTTGTCTACTCTTGCACAAGTCAAACTGTTATTAAAGATGATCGGACCCTTTGACATTAACATTTCTGAGGCCATTATATTTACACGCAAATCGCTTAATAAGATAACCTCTAATTGCCTGGAAAATATGTGTAGAATACTGTGAGCTCCCCCTGGAGACAGTTGAAGAAGTTTTGAGCTCTGCAATGCAAACACAGCTTTTTTACTGTACAAATGAGTTCAACTTGTTCAGCTATGATAAAACGGATGGTAACAAGAGGTAACCAGCAGCATATTTAACAACATACTGCACAATCAGACTTTCTAAGCCACTTAAGATTAGTGATGAGTGAACGTTCTCGCCACTACTCGTTACTCGCCCGAGTATCACTGAACTTGGTGTACTCGGCGAGCACCGAGCATTTCAAGGATTACTTGGTGGGAACTTGGGTCTCTACCCAGCATTTTTGACGGTTTTTAGAGACTCAATCACCATGCAGGGATTGTCTGCCAGTGCAGTGATTGGCTGGCACCACATCAGGGGTATAAGAGACCGGATGCCGCCCTGCTCGGCATATTCAGCTTCGGATTGAGATATTGTAGGGAGAGCTGCTGCTGAGATAGGGTCAGATTTGAGGATTTATTAGTCAGCGTGGGGTCTACCATCCTAAACAACTCAAATTCAGCTAAACCAACAGTCCTTCTAAGGACTAATTCCGGAGTATATAGGTTGCAGTATTAGGTAGGCAGGGGAGTGTACGTCGCACTATACATATCAGTGCAAGGCCTGCAGGCACTGTACTGTACGTGTGTACATAGATATCATTGCATACATCAAGAGGGTCCATTCCATTACTTTCTGCTGCTGCTGTTACCTATAGCATATATTTACCGTATATACCTAGCCCCAGGTATAATTGGCTAGGAAAATTTTTTTTGCCAGGTTGATATAGATTATTTTATTGCAAAGCAATCCACAGCCCTTTTTTTGTCTCCATTTGCTTTTTGACACTGCACAATACAGCCAGATCCTTTTCCTAGCACAGCATGAAAATCCAGCAATTTTAAAGGGGTCCCAAAAATCACTTTTGAGTGCGCAGAGAAATCTTTCATTTTTATGTGGTACTGTAGAGTAGAGTTTTTGGGGGTTTCTTAGACTGGTTTCACATTAGCGTTTTATCGTGCAGCGCATCGTGCGCTATCGTGCGCATGTGCAATGCTCCCCTATCTTTAACATAGCGGCCGCATGGTCTAGCGCTTGCATGCGTTCATCTGCTTTTTCGTGTGCTGCGCTTTTTCCAGGTGTGCGCCCAGACGCGCCAGACGCTACATGTTGCATTTTTTGTTCCTCCCAACCGTGTTAAAAAAGCGCATGTCCACGGAATGCGCAAAAAAATAACATTACAGTCTATGGGGTCGCTGGCATGCGCATGGACGTGCGCAAGTCTGTGCTTTTGAGCGCAAGCGATTTTTGAGTAAACAATGTCTTGACACTTGTTTAAACCACCCCCTACACAAGCAACATTGTTTGTGAGGAGTGTACATAAAAGAAGGTGTCTGCACTGTCAGACCACTACTCTCCAGACAACCTGGAAGAGACCAGACAGCCTTCCAAATTACAGAGCCCTTTGGATCCAAGCTGCAGCAGCCAAAATGTGAGTATTCTTAAACCTAATGTCTGCCTGTCCTTTCAAATGCAGTATGTACTAATGCTTTGTATTTTTTTTAATTGCAGCATGTCTTCTGGATCGGAATACTCACCATCCCGGCAAGAACTGGCCCAAGCAGAGCGTGAGGTGAGTATCTTCCTGCCTTTGGGTAAGTATAGCTGCTGCATCTACAAATGTGTAATAATTTTTGCTCTTTTTCAGACATCATCATTGGACCCGGCAAGTGAGGTCGAACAGCGGGAGCAGCCAAGACAAGTCCCGGTGGTGTTACAGAATGTAAGTATAAATTGACTTTGAATGTCCCTTTTTTTGTTTAAATTTATTTTTTCTCTTCCTTTTTTTCTGTCCTGTTTTTCATCTTCTATCTTGCTTCTTTTCTGTATCTTTTTCTAACTTTTTCATTCACAAAAATTTCCAAGATTATATTGTATTTTTTTTCTAGGTTCCACAACGGGATGAAGAAGACATCTATCTCAACAACGAGCACCTGATCCGCCTGGTCGAGGAGCGTGTCCCATTGTGGGACAGCCGTGACCAGCAGTACAAAGACACTGTGGTGAGCCGGCAGCTATGGAATGAGGTGGCTGCAGCGTTGATGGATGGCTGGGACAGCGCCTCTCCAAGTTCCAAAAAGGCGTTTAGTAAGTATTTCCCTGCTCTGTGATGCCGCAGTGACTATTGTCCCTGATGACACTGTTGTGTTTCCTGCTAGATATATTCTAGCAGGAAACACAACAGTGTTATCAGGATCAACAGTGACTGCATTGGGTATTGTATTGCTGTATTGTGCCGCATTGACTATTGTTCCTGATGACACTGTTGTGTTTCCTGCTAGATATATTCTAGCAGAAAACACAACAGTGTTATCAGGATCAACAGTGACTGCATTGGGTATTGTATTGCTGTATTGTACCGCATTGACTATTGTTCCTGATAACACTGTTGTGTTTCCTGCTAGATATATTCTAGCAGGAAACACAACAGTGTTATCAGGATCAACAGTGACTGCATTGGGTATTGTATTGCTGTATTGTGCCGCATTGACTATTGTTCCTGATGACACTATTGTGTTTCCTGCTAGAATATATCTAGCATGAAACACAATTGTGTTATCATGGCGAACAGTCAGTGCATTGTATATTGAATTGTTTTGTGATGCCGCATTGACTGTTTGCCATGTTCACTCAGGTGTGAGTGATGATACAGATATTGCCATGAGTGCATTGCATAATGTTTTTCTTTGTTTTTATCCAACAGTGAACAAAGTCCAAACACGTTGGCGCTCAATGAAGGACCGCTTCAACACTGATGTTCATGCTGAGGGACAGGTTTGCAGTGGTTCAGCGGCAAGGACTAGAACCAAATACCATTACCATCGTGAGTTGGCGTTCCTAAGACCGGTCCTTGCCACCAGAGCGTAAGTTTTTTTTAAATTTTATTTTTTTTCAACCTGTGCTTTGCATTTGGCACTTGTAAATGCAGGATACTAATGTTTGTCTTTTCTTTCCACAGAACCTGGAACAGCACCCTGCAACCTGTCCCTGGAGCGGTCCTTCATCGAACGACCTCAGACTCGTCCCAGCCATCTGACAGCCAGGAAGCAGTTTGCAGGTCAGCAACAAGGACAGCTGGTGACCAGGAAGCTGGTCAATCAGGTGTTCCCCTGTCCCACGTCTCTGCGACTGGTTATGCGGGCACTTCCCACCAGCAGCAGAGGGCCTCAGACAGGCCTGTCTTGCCCGAGTTCATGCACTTGAGGGAGGCCTTTCATGCCAGCCTCAAGGCACTGTCAGACAGAGTGGAAAGCGGTTTTTCCCTCATTGAATGCAGTTTTAACTACATGGAACACCATTTCCACTCTGTCGACAGTCGCCTTGACCGTCTGGAGGCCGACCTCAACAGACCAGCGCACCATTTTTTCAGTAAAATTGAACGGGGCATGGTGGACACCTTAGTCCTGAGCAACAGCTGAATGTGATGCAGGCCTGCAACACTGCTTACTTGCAGGCTATGCAGCAGAATCAGTACGGGCAGCAGTCAGTGGTGTCATTTCCAACTGTGTCACCACTGACTTGCTACACCTCACTACGGACTTCTCCTGCATACCACTGCATGGCCACCTGCATTCCAAGCCAAGTCGGACACCACTACACCACCCCAAGTCCGAGTGCTGCTGGACACTCCACCTCCACCACCATGGCAAGCGCTGCTCCTGTCTGGAGCACCACCGCCACCACCATGCCTGCTTGGAGCACCGCCCCCAATCCTACAGCCTGGACCAGCACTGCCGCCACCACTCCTACCACCTTGACCAGCACTGCCACCACCACTCCTCATGACTGGACCAGCACTGGCACCACTACTCCAACTGCAAAGACCAGCACTGGCACTGCCACCACCCAGCAGCATCAGCAGCTGTAGCACCATCAGCAGCAACATCAGCAACAGGGGGACCTACACTCTTTTTTTCATGAAACGCAGCAAAGGTCACCCAGCTCCAGGTGGTCAGAAACTGGAAGGCGGTTAGGCAGCTCGAAGAGGTCCAGGCAGGACACACAAACTGAAAAGAAACACAAAAAAAAGAGAACTTTGAGCGTCTCTCACCCCTCACCTACTAGTGTGTCTCAAACTACCGCTCGTTCCATCCCTGATCTCCCTTCCCCCACTACTTTCCTCGCCCCTTCCCCTAGAACCCCTTCCTAGCCTACCAGCCGTTCCTCGTCTCTCCACACCCCCAAAGAAGCACAATCTTCCCCCAAACATCCTTCACAATAATTATATTTTTTTTTTTAAATAAATGTGAAATTCTGCTTTCACCTAATAGGGTTTGATTAATTTGTCTTTTGCTGCCTACGCACGCTGTGCCGTACACACACTGCGCCGTACACTTTGCGTTTTTGTCCACACATACCTTCATTAGTGACACATGTTTCTTGTGTCATTCCTGGCGATATGTGTAGTCAAAAACACAAATATATGACTTGTATTTTCCCCACCAGTCTCTTCAGTATGCTAATATTGCACAGACTGAATATAGGATGGTGTTGAGTGCAAGGCATATCTATTGTTACCTTGCCAAGTATCATGCAAAGTTAATTGAGGATGGTGTGTTTTTACCATCATCAATTCACTTATTGTGAGACAAGGCCAGGGGATTCTAGATATACCTTGTAATTAACCACATCCTCTATTCAGTGTGTGGTGAATAAACTGAGGAGACGATGGGGAAAATACACATCAAATGTACAATACCCTTGCCTTGTATCATAACTATCACACCTGGGCAGGTAAATACACTTATGAGTTTTAACCTGCATCGTCACTTCAGTCTGCATATATTTCATGCAGACTGTAGCGATGCTGCTGTTTAACTCAAATGTGTACTCACCTGCTCATGTGTGATAACATTCTGAAGTCAGGATGCATTATTTTGGGCGTCCTCACTTCAGCATGACACTAGGCCTGGGGATTGTAGAAGTTGTATAAACTTTATTATCTCTCCAGTCTGCATTCAAACTCAAGTCACAGTGGTGATCCTACAAATAATTTTTATAGTCACATGGTTAGGTGTCATAAAGAGTGACGGATGCTAGTGCATCCCCAAATCACTATTTGTAACATCAGGCCAGGTGACACAAACATTAGTTGTATTATCTCCACCGCCGCTGCAAATTGAACACAAACTGTAGAGATGATAAAGGTCATACAACTTGTGTGTGTATGTATAGTCACCTGGTCAGGAGTGCTAGTAAATTCATGATGCACAAAACACAGCATCATGAATTCACTGGTACACCTGGCCAGTTGATTATTTTATTGGAGTGTAAAAAGACAGAGTGCACTTGGTACAGGTATCAAAACAGGTTTTTTATTAACATACACACTAGAAAACATTTTTACACCATTTGATCTTGCCATTCCAACCATCCTACATCTGAGATGAAGTAGGCTGCAAATTGGTCCCTCATTTGTCCAACTTCAAAGGATGTCCTGAGAGGGTGCTGAGTGAATTCAGGCAATGGGTTTGGAGCTGCATCATCGAGTTCAAGGGTCGGGTGCTCTTTAGCCATCACAAAATTATGTAGAACCACACACGCCTTCACCACCTCATCCACTGTTTCCAGTTTCAGATTAATAGCTGTCACGAGATTGTGCCATCTGGAGACAAGTATACCAAAGGCACACTCTACAGTTCTTCTGGCCCTGGTCAGCCTGTAATTAAAGATTTTTTTGTGTGGTCCAAGTCCCGGATGGAGTAGGGCTTGAGAAAGTTTTGGCACATCTAGAATGCCTCATCCCCAACCATTACAAAGGGCTGTGGTGGACCTTCAGTGTTGGGAAGAGGCCGTGGCATGGGGAAATTGAAATGGTTGCCATTAGAGTTGAGCGAAACGGGTCGAAAAATTTCAAAAGTCGCCGACTTTTGGCAAAGTCGGGTTTCATGAAACGAAACCCGACCCTAGGATGAGGTCGGCCACGAGGTCGGCGACTTACGCGCCAAAGTCGCGTTTCAAAAGTTTGTTTTGCGCTCTTTTTCAGCCAATCAGGATCCACGGACACTGTCGGCAATGTGATGACATAGGCATGGGTCACCACCATCTTTCAGAAGGGCATGCAAGTGATTGGCTTGCTTTGGGGGGCGTCACAGGGGGTATAAAAGGGCGTGCACGCCGACCGCCATGTTACTCATGCTGATCTCAGAATAGAGAGAGCTGCTGCTGCTGCTGATTTTGTAGGGAGAGCGTTAGGCAGGGAAGAAGACACCAAAAACTGCTTCTGCTGCTAGCGATTTTACCTGTACAACACACCAGTCACTGTGTGTGCAGTGCAAGGGGAGGCTATATAGTGGTGTATCAGTGGTGTTGGTTGTTGGGCTGCCTTCTAAGGCTTCCTGACATTCCTGCATTGCTGTTTACCCACTGTTCCGCAAACTGCTTTTTTAAAAGCAATCCCAATTTTTTTTTTTTGTCCTGCTGAGAAGAAAAAAAAACTGCTTCTGCTGCTAGCGATTTTGCCTGTACAACACACTAGTCACTGTGTGTGCAGTGCAAGGGGAGGCTATATAGTGGTGTATCAGTGGTGTTGGTTGTTGGGCTGCCTTCTAAGGCTTCCTGACATTCCTGCATTGCTGTTTACCCACTGCTCCGCAAACTGCTTTTTTAAAAGCAATCCCAATTTTTTTTTTTGTCCTGCTGAGGTACTGAGCGTGCATTTTTTCACACCATACAGCGGTGTACGCTCCTCACACAGTACCGTGTAACGGCTGTTATCACAGCCACAGTGAAGCTATCTGTGTCACTCTGTGAGAATAAGTCGAGGACATGTTCCGTTCTTACAGACCTGCACTCTAGGGAGATTCCTACTCTGCCCAATTCTACATACACCTTGTAGTTTGTGATACACTAGCCAATTTCTGCCTGTGACATAGCGCTGTGATATTCAGTGGGCATCACACAATCCAAAAGTGTCCAGTGTCCACAAGTGTCTGCAGAAATTCAAAATCTCCCTTATCCTCTAGTCACTTTGGTCACAGCTGTGCCATCGAGCCTGTGACATAGCGCTCAGATATTCAGTGGGCCTCACACAATCCAAAAGTGTCCAGTGTCTGCAGAAATTCAAAATCTCACTTATCCTCTAGTCACTTTGGTCACAGCTGTGCCATCGAGCCTGTGACATAGCGCTCAGATATTCAGTGGGGCTCACACAATCCAAAAGTGTCCAGTGTCCACAAGTGTCTGCAGAAATTCAAAATCTCCCTTATCCTCTAGTCACTTTGGTCACAGCTGTGCCATCGAGCCTGTGACATAGCGCTCAGATATTCAGTGGGCCTCACACAATCCAAAAGTGTCAAGTGTCCACTAGTGTGAGCAGAAATTCAAAATCTCACTTATCCTCTAGTCACTTTGGTCACAGCTGTGCCATCGAGCCTGTGACATAGCGCTCAGATATTCAGTGGGCCTCACACAATCCAAAAGTGTCCAGTGTCTGCAGAAATTCAAAATCTCACTTATCCTCTAGTCACTTTGGTCAAAGCTGTGCCATCGAGCCTGTGACATAGTGCTCAGATATTCAGTGGGCCTCACACAATCCAAAAGTGTCCAGTGTCCACTAGTGTGAGCAGAAATTCAAAATCTCACTTATCCTCTAGTCACTTTGGTCACAGCTGTGCCATCGAGCCTGTGACATAGCGCTCAGATATTCAGTGGGCCTCACACAATCCAAAAGTGTCCAGAGTCCACTAGTGTGAGCAGAAATTCAAAATCTCACTTATCCTCTAGTCACTTTGGTCACAGCTGTGCCATCGAGCCTGTGACATAGCGCTCAGATATTCAGTGGGCCTCACACAATCCAAAAGTGTCCAGTGTCCACTAGTGTGAGCAGAAATTCAAAATCTCCCCTGTCCTATAGACACCTTGTACTTTGTTTTACATTACTATATAGTTTGTTGGATTTTGTCTACATTTCTACCAAAAATGAGGAAGGCTGGTGGAAGAGGCCGTGGAATTGGGCGGGGGTTGGCAGCCGGTAATGATGGTGTTGGTGGTGGATCTGATGGTAGTGGCAAGAGCAAAATAGGACCGAATGCAGGAGGTGTTGAGCCTGCGTCATCGTCTGGCTCCATAAGGCTTCGAAGGCTTAGTTTTCTAGGAGTTGGCAAACCGCTTTTAAAGCCAGAGCATCAGGAAAAAGTTTTGTCTTACATTGCTGACTCAGCCTCCAGCTCTATCGCCTCCTCTTCTTCAGTTGTAAAAAGTAAAAGCACTGAGTCGTCATTGGAGGCTCATGTTCATGAACCACACCTTTCCTTGTGTCCTTCACCCCAACCAAGATAGAAGGATGACGCAGGCCATACTACTGATTACTCCATGGAGCTGTTTTCACATACCATGCCTGGATTATCAAGTCAAATGGTGAATTACCCAGGCCAAGATGAATCTGACATGGAGTGCACTGATGCACAGCCGCTGATGGATGATTCTGCTGGTACATTCACTCAGAGCACTACATTGTCCTCGCAGTGTACAGAGCCAGATTCTGACCCTGATGAGACTCAGGTGCCCCTTCCCACACACTATACCACCATACACGGTGACACAGAGGAAGGTGCACATGACATTGAAGAGGAGGTGATGGATGACCCAGTTGTTGACCCAGATTGGCATCCATTGGGGGAAGAGGGTGCTGCTTCCAATAGCTCAGATGAGGAGCATCCACAGCAGACATCGACATCGCAACAGCTGTTATCTGGCAGGCCCGGAGCACTCCAAAGACAGGTTCCAAAAATCAAAAGAGTTGCTGGACAGCTTGTCCAGAGGGTCAAAACATCACAGCGTGCTAGGCTGCAAAATGTCTGCAAAGTAGGAAGAGTGCAGTGTGGCACTTTTTTGAACAAAATCCTCATGATCAGGCCAAGGTTATCTGAAAGAAGTGCGCAAAGACCTTTAGCCGAGGGAAAAATCTGAAAAATTTGAATACCAGTTGCATGCTTAGACATTTAACCAGCATGCACTTGCAAGCGTGGACACAACACCAAACCTCAAGTGCCACATGTGCAACTGATCACAACGAAGGTAGTCAGCAACGCTACATTGTTTCCCCCACTGTAAGCCCACCGGTTAGCACAGCAGCAAATGTTGAGGTGTCGTTGCAAGGCCACAGCAGTCAGGGAATCCCACTGTTATATCAACGAAAGACTGATTCTAGGCCATCAGAAAGAACACCAACTCCATCACCATCATCAACCCTCTCTCAGTCCGCCCTGTCCACCGCTACTTCCACCATATGCAGCTCTCAAGTCCAGCTCACCCTCCCAGACACTATAAGTAGGTCAAGAAAGTACTCAGTCTCTCATCCGCGTACACTGGGTTTGAACGCCCACATTGCCAAACTAATCTCGTTTGAGATGATGCCCTTTCGGTTGGTGGAAAGCGCAGCTTTCCGCGAACTCATGGCCTATGCAGTACCACGCTATGACCTACCCAGTCGCCACTTCTTCTCTCGCAAAGCCATCCCAGCCCTCCACCATCATGTGAAAGACCACATTGTCCATGCACTCAAGCAGTCAGTGAGCGGAAAGGTGCACCTCACAACTGATGCATGGTCCAGTCGGCATGGCCAGGGCCGTTACGTGTCCATCACTGCGCACTGGGTTAATGTGGTGGATGCAGGGTCCACAGGGGACAGCGGTGGTGGGACAGTGCTGCCTAGCCCACGGTATAGGAAACAGTTGGCTGTAGGCATTCCACCCTCCTCCTCCTCCTCCTCCTCCAGAAGCGAAAGCTCGTCCACAGAGCGCAGTCGTACGAGCACTCCATCTGCAGCTGCCACTGTTGCACACGAGGTGTCCCCCTATCGAGCAGCTAGTGAAAGCGTCAGCAGGCTGTGTTGCAGATGATGTGTTTGGGCGACAGACACACCGCCGAGATGCTGGCCGAGTACTTGAAGCGACAAACTGAGTCATGGCTGGGCAGTGTACATCTTGAGGCAGGCAAGGTAGTTAGTGATAACCGCCGTAATTTTGTGGCAGCCATAGCCCTTTCAGAACTCAGCCACATACCTTGCTTGGCTCACACCTTGAACCTGGTGGTGCAGTGCTTCCTCAAAAATTATCCGGAGTTAACAGCCCTGCTCCAGAAGGTGCGAAGACTGTGCGCGCACATCCGCCGGTCGCCTGTACACTCCGTTCGTATGCAGAAGCTGCAGCGATTGCTCCACCTTCCCAACCACCGCCTCATTATCGACATTGCAACAAGGTGGAACTCCACCCTGCACATGGTGGAGCGGCTGTGCGAGCAGAGGCAGGCCATAATGCATTTGTGGGAGGATACACGGCCAGGCACTTTGAGAGCAGACATGGAGTTGACAGGTGTGCAGTGGTCGAAGCTGAAAGACCTCTGTAAAGTCCTTCAGTGTTTTGAGGAATGCACACGGCTGGTAAGCGCAGACGACGCCATCCTAAGCATGAGCATCCCACTTATGCGTCTGCTCATGCAAACTTTGACGCACCTTAAGGAGCAGGCTTCTGCAGCCAATGTTGATGAGGAGGAAGAGGAGGAGGGAATCCTTGATGACATTCAGCCATTGTCTGCTTAGGGACCTTACCTGGACGAGGTGGAGGAAGAGGAGGAGGAGGAGGAGGATGATGGGGATGATTACTTAGGGGAGGAGGATGCATCTCGTGGGGCAAGTGAAAATGTTGGCGTGGCAAGGTCTGGTACAGGGTTTGTGCGTGACTGGAGGGATGTGGATTTGCCAGAAAGTGCTCCTCCAACCAGCACTCGCAGTGCATCATTGACACCGGGAACATTGGCCCACATGTCAGATTATGCCTTGCAGATCCTAAAAAGGGACCCCGCATTGCCAAAATGATGAACGATGACGACTACTGGTTGGCCAGCATCCTGGATCCACGCTATAAAGGCAAATTACAAAACATCATGCCACATGAGAACCTTGACCTAATATTGGCTAATAAACAAGCAACTCTGGTAAATCGGTTGCTTGAGGCATTCCCAGCACACAGCAGCGGTGATGGTTCTCACACGAGCCGTACGGGCCGGGGGCAGCTTGGCAGAGGTGTTCGTGGTGCACACAGCAGAAGTGGCGTTGGAGACAGGGGTTTCATGACAATGTTGTGGACTGATTTTTCAAGTACCGCTCACACAACTGGTAATACTGCATCGATGGAAAGTGACAGGAGACAGCAGTTGTCAACTATGGTTACAAACTACTTTTCCTCCCATATCGATGTTCTCCCACACAGGTCATTCCCCTTTGACTATTGGGCCGCTAAACTGGACACCTGGCCTGAATTGGCACAATATGCCTTACAGGAGCTCGCTTGCCCAGCTGCAAGTGTGCTATCAGAAAGAGTCTTCAGTGCAGCTGGATCAATCCTGACAGAAAAAAGGACCCGTCTGTCAACCCAAAATGTGGATGATCTAACCTTCATTAAAATGAACCACGCATGGGTTTCCAAGGATTTTGTCCCACCTTCCCCTGATGACACATAGGGTGACAGAAAAATGGCTTGCTTTGGTCCACCTCTTCCTGGGACTTGACCTATTTCACCTTTTGCATCAGCTGAATGTCCAACATCAACATATGCCACTTTCTAAAACTCCCTAACTGTGCTGCCTCCCCCCCATGGCCGGGGTCACCACCTAGCGCACGACACCGTGCGAGTGCCGTTGCCCTGGACAGGTGGGTAGGCCGACTCTTGGGCGCGGGCACTGGCACAGGGTCCCTCATAGTGCAATCAAGTGTCTCTGACGGTGGTGGTGCACACCCGCCGTCAGACACACCGCCGTACTATGAGGGGCCCAGTGCCAGTACCGACGCCCACGAGTGGGGCCCCCCTTGCTTGCGCAGGGCCCCAGCATTTGCAATCTTTACCTCTCCCTACTCCTCCGCTGTGTAGTCTGGGCCGTCAAATCCATACTGTTCCTGACACCGTTTGAGCCTGCCTCCTGATGTATAGACATATATTTTGAATGTGTACGCTATCCATACATGTTATCTGGGGATACGGTTCCCTTTCTAACCTTTGTGCAATCACGTGCAATCCATACTGGGCCTAACACCGTCTGAGCCTGCCTCCTGATGTATAGACATATATTTTGAATGTGTACGCTATCCATACATGTTATCTGGGGATACGGTACCCTTTCTAACCTTTGTGCAATCACGTGCAATCCATACTGGGCCTAACACCGTCTGAGCCTGCCTCCTGATGTATATAGACATATATTTTGAATGTGTACGCTATCCATACATGTTATCTGGGGATACGGTTCCCTTTCTAACCTTTGTGCAATCACGTGCAATCCATACTGGGCCTAACACCGTCTGAGCCTGCCTCCTGATGTATAGACATATATTTTGAATGTGTACGCTATCCATACATGTTATCTGGGGATACGGTACCCTTTCTAACCTTTGTGCAATCACGTGCAATCCATACTGGGCCTAACACCGTCTGAGCCTGCCTCCTGATGTATAGACATATATTTTGAATGTGTATGCTATCCATACATGTTATCTGGGGATACGGTACCCTTTCTCACCTTTGTGCAATCACGTGCAATCCATACTGGGCCTATCACCGTCTGAGCCTGCCTCCTGATGTATAGACATATATTTTGAATGTGTACGCTATCCATACATGTTATCTTGGGATACGGTTCCCTTTCTAACCTTTGTGCAATCACGTGCAATCCATACTGGGCCTAACACCGTCTGAGCCTGCCTCCTGATGTATAGACATATATTTTGAATGTGTACGCTATCCATACATGTTATCTGGGGATATGGTACCCTTTCTAACCTTTGTGCAATCAGTGCAATCACGTGCAATCCATACTGGGCCTAACACCGTCTGAGCCTGCCTCCTGATGTATATAGACATATATTTTGAATGTGTACGCTATCCATACATGTTATCTGGGGATACGGTTCCCTTTCTAACCTTTGTGCAATCACGTGCAATCCATACTGGGCCTTACACCGTCTGAGCCTGCCTCCTGATGTATAGACATATATTTTGAATGTGTACGCTATCCATACATGTTATCTGGGGATACGGTTCCCTTTCTAACCTTTTTGCAATCACGTGCAATCCATACTGGGCCTAACACCGTCTGAGCCTGCCTCCTGATGTATAGACATATATTTTGAATGTGTACGCTATCCATACATGTTATCTGGGGATACGGTACCCTTTCTAACCTTTGCGCAATCACGTGCAATCCATACTGGGCCTAACACCGTCTGAGCCTGCCTCCTGATGTATATAGACATATATTTTGAATGTGTACGCTATCCATACATGTTATCTGGGGATACGGTTCCCTTTCTAACCTTTGTGCAATCACGTGCAATCCATACTGGGCCTAACACCGTCTGAGCCTGCCTCCTGATGTATAGACATATATTTTGAATGTGTACGCTATCCATACATGTTATCTGGGGATACGGTACCCTTTCTAACCTTTGTGCAATCACGTGCAATCCATACTGGGCCTAACACCGTCTGAGCCTGCCTCCTGATGTATAGACATATATTTTGAATGTGTACGCTATCCATACATGTTATCTGGGGATACGGTACCCTTTCTCACCTTTGTGCAATCACGTGCAATCCATACTGGGCCTATCACCGTCTGAGCCTGCCTCCTGATGTATAGACATATATTTTGAATGTGTACGCTATCCATACATGTTATCTTGGGATACGGTTCCCTTTCTAACCTTTGTGCAATCACGTGCAATCCATACTGGGCCTAACACTGTCTGAGCCTGCCTCCTGATGTATAGACATATATTTTGAATGTGTACGCTATCCATACATGTTATCTGGGGATACGGTACCCTTTCTAACCTTTGTGCAATCACGTGCAATCCATACTGGGCCTAACACCGTCTGAGCCTGCCTCCTGATGTATATAGACATATATTTTGAATGTGTACGCTATCCATACATGTTATCTCGGGATACGGTTCCCTTTCTAACCTTTGTGCAAACACGTGCAATCCATACTGGGCCTAACACCGTCTGAGCCTGCCTCCTGATGTATAGACATATATTTTGAATGTGTACGCTATCCATACATGTTATCTGGGGATACGGTTCCCTTTCTAACCTTTGTGCAATCACGTGCAATCCATACTGGGCCTAACACCGTCTGAGCCTGCCTCCTGATGTATAGACATATATTTTGAATGTTTACGCTATCCATACATGTTATCTGGGGATACGGTACCCTTTCTCACCTTTGTGCAATCACGTGCAATCCATACTGGGCCTAACACCGTCTGAGCCTGCCTCCTGATGTATAGACATATATTTTGAATGTGTACGCTATCCATACATGTTATCTGGGGATACGGTACCCTTTCTCACCTTTGTGCAATCACGTGTAATCCATACTGGGCGTGAGAACGGCTGGCGAGCTGTTAAGCAAGCTACAGCACCTGTGGTTTGCACACGTAAGTTTTTCATTTTTTCAGGAATGATGGTTAGGCCTTATTCCGGAACTGCGGTTGACCTGCACTTACTGGGAAATCATTGTTCGCGGG
Organism: Dendrobates tinctorius; assembly: GCF_039654945.1. Taxonomy (NCBI): domain Eukaryota; kingdom Metazoa; phylum Chordata; class Amphibia; order Anura; family Dendrobatidae; genus Dendrobates; species Dendrobates tinctorius. The sequence goes on along the minus strand of NW_027361971.1, from coordinate 1,740,819 downwards.
TAATAATTGTAATCTGTGATCCCCATCACTAACGTTGTTCAGCGGGTTATCTGCACCTGTAAGCGACAAACACTGGCCTTTTCAATGTAGCGCACATGCAGCCACGGACATGTAAGGGCATGACACACCAGTTATTGGCCAATCTCATGTGCCAGAGCCTCACGTGTCCCTCTAGTAAGCCGGACTCGGACCGCGGGGCATGACGTAGTCTCGTTCGTTAACGGAATTAAGCTTGCAATGTGTGCATCTGTTCTGTATCTGGCATGGATGAGGTTTCCCAGGTGGAGTCGAATTTAACCGTAGGCTCCACTCCTGGTGGTGCCCTTCTGGACATTTCTTTAAGGTTCAGCTTTGCAACCATACTGCCCACGTAAAACAAACACTTTGCCTTCATGAACGCTGTTTGGAGGGTCATGACTAGTGGGAATAACGCCGCCCAATCAGTTAACCTGCTAGAGAGATCGTTCGTTGCTCCCAAGCATGACATCACACTCCCTAGGAAGAAGGTAATGCCACTGTGGCGACCGTACTCCTGGGGGCGACACAAGTGCACTGATGCCCAGCCACTGCTCGATGAATCTGCTGGTACATTGACCCAGACCACTACATTCCCCTCGCACGCTACATGGCCTGAATCTGACCCTGATGAAACTCAGGTTACCCTTCCCATATACAGTTCCATCTTACACGGTGACAAAGAGGAAGCTGCAGATGAAAGTGCAGGTTCGGCCCACCCGCCATCAGACACACCACCGTACTATTAGGGGCCCTGTGCCAGTGCCGTCGCCAACGAGTGGGCCCCCCCTGCTTGCTCAGGATCACAGCACTTGCAAAGTTGAAATACTGTGCAGTGAGATGGAAGATGGGGACGACGAGGAGTCCAGACAAGTACAGGGATTCCCTAGTGAGGAGACTTATTTGATTGTTTTCAATGTTGGGACAGCAATTTTTGGGGAGCACTATACTCTGGAGAATGATAGATTGGGCCCACCATACACTGGAACATTCCAAAGGTGGACATCAGACACTGGAGCAGCATTTACAGGGCCCATTATACACTAGAGCATTAGAAATTGGGCCCATTATGTTTGGAGCATTATTTGGGCCCATAAGACAGTGGAGCTTCATCCATGGGGACCAACATATACTGTAGCATTATGTGGAGCTCATCATATACTGTTTCAAACATTATATGGGATCAATGATTCTGTATGGAGAAATAGATGGGCCTCGTCATGAGATGTAAAAAGTGAAGTATTTTTCATTGTACTATACCGCTATTTCTCTGCCGTATCGGAGCATGATGAGTTGTGGTATGTGTTAAAGGGGCGCTCTTTCGCCCAGGGCACATGAAAACCTGGAGCCAGCCCTCCCCCCCACAGTCTGTAGCCAAATAACCCCCATTTTTCAGTGCGTAACTTGTATTATGAAGTTAATTAAGGTTGACAAGCTTAAGTAAGAAGAATTGATGTTTTTGGCATTCAAATGGGCACTGTAGGTGTGTTTCCTGTCCTCCTCTCACTGCCGACTTTTATTCCCCATTGACTTACATTGGGTTTCGTGTTTCGGGACGACCCCGTCTTTTCCCTATAATCGGACGATCTTGCTCGACCCGACTTTTGGAAAAGTCGGGTTTCACGAAACGAAACTCGACCCTAAAAAAACAAAAGTCGCTCAACTCTAGTTGCCATACAACCTCCGGCCCATGTCCGAGTTTTTTAAAGCCTGGGAGTCATTCCCATGGCCAAATGCCCCAATGTCCACTGCTACAAACATACAGTCTGCATCCGCAATGCCATGAGTACTGTAGAAAAGTACTTTTTGTAGTTATAGTACTCAGAGCCTGTTCTTTTGGGTTTGATTATCCGGATGTATTTCCCATCAACCGCTCCCAAACAGTTGGGGAAATTGCAGACTGTCCAGAATTTTTCAGCTATTTCAATCCACTTTTCGGTGGTGGGCAGGGGCATAAATTCTGGACACAGAACATTCCACAAAGCCCGGCAGGTGTCCGCAACAATTCCCGACAAGGTGGAGATTCCAATCTGGTACTGAAAGTGGTGTGAAGATAGGCTCTCTCCAGTAGCCAGGAATCTGCGAAACAGAGAAAGAACAAAATTAATTTTTATGCATATGGTTTTTTAAAACAATAAAAGAAAAAAAAATTTAGTACATGGCATAAAAATAATTCTGCAGGTCTTTGTTTACTACATGGCAGAAAAATAATTCTGCCAGCTTTGGAATAGTACATGCCACAACAAAGAAAATTATGCAGACATTGGTTTTGCAATATTATGTACCGTAATGTGACCAGGAGCCGTTCCTCAGGAGGAATCGCACGACGTGGCTGTTTGTCCTGTCTCCGGATGGATTCTTGGACATGACCAAGCAAATCCCTGAAGCTTTCTTTGGACATCCAGGTATAGTCATTAAATTTCTCCGGGTTTGCCTGGAGCTCGCTGTAGAGGGTGTGGTACGCTCCTCGGCTCTCCTCTCAATAATCAGGTGTATCCACAAATGCCGACGCTGCCTTATTCGCTGTCTCTCTCTCTCCCTTTGTTGATGGCAATCTACTGCATAAGCCTGAGCCATTGGGATGTCCAGATCCAAGTTGAAGAAGTGAAAACTCTTCCAGCGCAGATCCATGTTGACAAAGGAAAAAACAAGAAAATGTGAAGAATTTGGCTGTAAACAGGGTCTATATAAAGATTTCCCATAACACATGCCCACTGATGTCCCATTGGTGGAGTCTTTTGCAAGAATTTTTCAAGGATTTTCCTCCCGTGAAATGTGACACCTAGACAACCCATGCGCATAAAAAACGCAAACACATGGAAAAACGCTTGAAAATGCATACAAACGCTGCGTTTTTTGTCGTAATGTGCACGCTGATGCGAAAAAATATTGCAGCGTTTACAAGCGTTTGCAAGTGTTTTTTGCATGCGTTTTATGTGCGCTCGAAATGCTGCGCAAAATGGCGCAAGTGTGAAACTAGCCTTACATAATTTCTTGACACCATTTTGCTGAACCCCAAAAAATACATACAGGCCACATATTTTACAGTGTGGTATATCTGTGACACGACGCATACATCCGTGTGCTAAAAATTTGGGCATTTTAGGCGGAAATTCCATTTTTTTTTTTTGCTGTCGGTCACTCTAGTTACATAAGCACTATTTTGCATTAAAAAAACAGGTCACATATTTGGCAGTGTGGTATCTCCGTGCCCAGGCCTCATATACCTGCCTGCTCTAAGTTTGGGCATATTAGGCCAGTATTCCAGTATTTTCCTGTCTGTCACTCTAGTTATATACAGCACTATTTAGCATAAAAAAGAAAAAAATACAGGCCACATATTTGACAGTGTGGTATCTCCCTGAAATACTTCATACATCTTTGTGCTCTAAGTTTGGGTATTTTATGTCGGTATTCCATTTTTTTTGCTGTCACTCTAGTTATATACAGCACTATTTTGCATTTAAAAAAAAAAACAGGCCACATATTTGGCAGTGGGGTATCTCCGTGCTAGGCCTCATATATCTGCGTGCTCCAAGTTTGGCCATTTTAGGCCGTTATTCCAGTGTTTTCCTGTCTGTCTCTCTTGTTATATACAGCACTATTTTGCCTTTTTTTAAAAACCAGGCCACATATTTGGCAGTGTGGTATCTCTGTGACTGGCCTCTTTTATCTGTGAAAAAAATGTGGTAATTTTAGGCCTACATATTCTAGTGTTTGTCGCAATCTTGAGGCGAACCCTAGAGTAGACCTTCTGGGTCGTGATACCAGAGCTCCCAAGGGTGAGCGGACCAAGTGGAACTACCCTCTATACAGGAAGTGTCAGGAGCAGGCCCAAGGGAGTTAGAAGAACAACAGCTGGTGCCAAAGGGGTGACTCAAAGGAGACACAGGAGACAAAACATAGAGGAACAAAGAGGGGAACAAGGAACACTGGGGCCCGAAGGGTAGAGCACAGAAATGGGATCTGCGGCGACGGAGCAAGATCAGATTGCCTGGGGGCCACAGCGAGGACTTGCCACTGCAAGAGACAGAGGACAGAACAGAGTGAGGCACACACGGAAGGCACACTGCCAGGAGTTGGGAAAAGCAGGAAGTGTGCGATGCACACCGCAGGGCTGCAGAGGCCTGAAGACTAACGAAGGTGCCTGGCGCAGGAACGCAGGAGCAAGCCACGAAGATAATCAGGAGCCTTACCTGATCAGAAGCAGCCTGAAATACTTGGTGGGTGCCAACTTGACAGGGCGGAGCCACCGGGTCAAGACCTCCCAGCAGCACAAGAGGCAGAAGGTGCGCAAGGCCCAGGGCGCATGCGCATGCAAGAACACCGGCAAGGGACGGCGAGGGACAATGACTGAGTTACACTGAGAAGCACCAACACACGCAGATGTGACAGTGGTTTTGCAATTTTTAACTACGGTCCAGATAGGTTAATAATAATAATAATAATAATAATAATAATAAATTTTGCTTCTATATCGCCGACATATTCCACAGCACTTTACATTTCAGAGGGGACATGTACAGACGATAGACATTACAGCATAACAATAATCACCTAGACCATAACATATACCAAGAGGAATGAGGGCCCTGCTCGCAAGCTTACAATCTATGTGGAAAAAAGGTAGACACGAAAAGTAGGTGGTAACAATTGCCCTGATTGTTTGGAACAGCCATAATGTTAACCCCTTCACTACCAAGGGTGGTTTGCACGTTAACTACCGGGCCAATTTTTACAATTCTGACCACTGTCCCTTTATGAGGTCATAACTCTGGAACGCTTCCATGGATCCCGGTGATTCTGACATTGTTTTCTCGTGACATATTGTACTTCATGTTAGTGGTAAAATTGCATTCAAATAACTTGCGTTTATTTGTGAAAAAAACGGAAATTTGGCGAAAATTTTGAAAATTTCGCAATTATCCAACTTTGAATTTTTATGCCCTTAAATCACAGCGATACGGCACACAAAAAACTTAATACATAACATTTCCCACATGTTTACTTTACATGAGCACAATTTTGGAACCAAAATTTTTTTTTGTTAGGAAGTTATAAGGGTTAAAAATTGACCAGCGATTTCTCATTTTTGCAACACCATTTTATTTTTAGGGACCACTTCACATTTGAAGCCACTTTGAGGGCTCTATATGATAGAAAATACCCAAAAGTGACACCATTCTAAAAAATGCACCCCTTAAGGTGCTTAAAACCACATTCAAGAAGTTTATTAACCCTTTAGGTGCGTCACAGGAATTTTTTGAATATTAAAAAAAAAATGAACATTTAACTTTTTTTCACAAAAAAATACTTCAGGTTCAATTTTCTTTATTTTACCAAGGGTAACAGGAGAAATTGGACTGCAAAAGTTATTGTGCAATTTGTCCTGAGTACGCTGATACCTGATATGTGGGGGGGAACCACTGTTTCGGCGCATGGCAGACCTCAGTAGGGAAGGAGCGCCGTTTGACTTTTTCAATGCAAAATTGGCTGGAATTCTGATCGGACGCCATGCCGCGTTTGGAGAGCCCTTGATGTACCTAAACAGTGGAAACCCCCCAAGTGACCCCATTTTGGAAGCTAGACCCCCCAAGGAACTTATCTAGATATGTGGTGAGAACTTTGAACCCACAAGGGCTTCACAGAAGTTTATAACGTACAGCGGTACAATTAAAAAATCATATTTTTTCCACAAAAATGATCTTTTCACCCCCAATTTTTATTTTTCCAAGGGTAACAGGACCCTAAAAGTTATTGTGCAATTTGTCCTGAGTACGCTGATACCCCATATGTGGGTGTAAATGACTATTTGGGCGCATAGCAGAGCTCGGAAGGGAAGCAGCGCCATTTGACGTTTTTGGCTAGAATTGAGATCGGACACCATGTTGCGATTGGAAAACCCCTGATGTACCAAAACACTAGAAACCCCCCATAAATGACACCATTTTGGAAACTAGACCCCCCAAGGAACTTATCTAGATGTGTGGTGAGCACTTTGAACCCCCCAGTGCTTCACTGAAGTTTATAACGTACAGCAGTACAATTAAAAAATCATATTTTTTCCACAAAAATGATCTTTTCACCCTCAATTCTTATTTTTCCAAAAGTAACAGGACCCTAAAAGATATTGTGCAATTTATCCTGAGTACGCTGATACCCCACATGTGGGTGTAAACCACTATTTGGGCGCATGGCAGAGCTCGGAAGGGAAGCAGCGCCATTTGACGTTTTTGGCTAGAATTGAGATCGGACACCATGTCGCGTTAGGAAAGCCCCTGATGTACCAAAACAGTAGAAACCCCCCACAAATGACACCATTTTGGAAACTAGACCCCCCAAGGAACTTATCTAGATGTGTGGTGAGCACTTTGAACCCCCCAGTGCTTCACTGAAGTTTATAACGTCCGGGCGTGAAAATAAAAAAATCGTATTTTTTCCACAAACATCATCTTTTAGTCCCCATTTTTTTATTTTCCCAAGGGTAACAGGAGAAATTGGACACCAAAAGTTGTTGTCCAATTTGTCCTGAGTACGCTGACACCCCATATGTGGGAGAAAACTACTGTATGGACACACGTCAGGGCTCGGAAGGGAAGTAGTGATGTTTTGGAATGCAGACTTTGATGGAATGGTCTGTGGGTGTCATGTTGCCTTTGGAGAGCCCCTAATGTACCTAAACAGTGAAAACCCCCCACAGATGATCCCATTTTGGAAACTAGACCCCCTGAGGAACTTATCTAGATGTGTGGTGAGCACTTTGAACCCCCAAGGGATTCACAGAAGTTTATAATGCCCAGGCATGAAAATAAAAAAATCGTATTTTTTCCACAAACATGATCAATTAGTCCCCAATTTTTTTATTTTCCCAAGGGTAACAGGAGAAATTGGACCTCAAAAGTTGTTGTCCAATTTGTCCTGAGTACGCTGATACCTCATATGTGGGAGAAAACTACTGTATGGGCACACATCAGGGCTCGGAAGGGAAGTAGTGACGTTTTGGAATGCAGACTTTGATGGCATGGTCTGCGGGTGTCATGTTGCTTTTGGAGAGCCCCTGATGTACCTAAACAGTGGAAACTCCCCACAAGTGACCCCATTTTGGAAACTAGACCCCCTAATGAACTTATCTAGATGTGTGGTGAGCACTTTGAACCCCCCAGTGCTTCACAGAAGTTTATAACGACCGGGCGTGAAAATAAAAATATCGTATTTTTTCAACAAACATCATCTTTTAGTCCCCAATTTTTTTATTTTCCCAAGGGTAACAGGAGAAATTGGACCCCAAAAGTTGTTGTCCAATTTGTCCTGAGTACGCTGATACCTCATATGTGGGAGAAAACTACTGTATGGGCACACGTCGGGGCTCGGAAGGGAAGTAGTGACGTTTTGGAATGCAGACTTTGATGGATTGGTCTGCGGGTGTCATGTGCGTTTGGAGAGCCCCTGATGTACCTAAACTATTGAAACTCCCCACAAGTGACCCCATTTTGGAAACTAGACCCCCTACGGAGCTTATCTAGATGTGTGGAGAGCACTTTGAACCCCCAAGTGCTTCACAGAAGTTTATAACGCCTGGGCGTGAAAATAAAAAAAACATTTTTTTCCGCAAAATTATATTTTTGCCCCCAATTTTTTATTTTCCTAAGGGTAACAGGAGAAATTGGACCCCAAAAGTTGTTTTGTAATTTGTCCTGAGTAGGCTGATACCCTACATGTGGGGGTAAAACACTGTTTGGGCGCATGGCAGAGCTTGGAAGGGAAGGAGCACCATTTGACTTTTTCAACGCAGAATTGGCTGGAATTGAGATCAGACGCCATGTTGCCTTTGGAGAGCACCTGATGTGCCCAAACAGTGGAAACCCCCCAATTATAACTCCAACCCTTACCTCAACACACCCCTAACCCTAATCTGAGCCCTAGCCCTAACCCTAACCCTACCCTAACCCTAACCCTAGCGGGAAAATGGAAATAAATACATTTTCTTTTAGTTTTATTATTTTTCCCTAACTAAGGGGGTGATAATGGGGGGTTTGATTTACTATTTATGGCGGTTTTTATGTTTGGCGGCTGTCACACGCTAAAAGACGCTTTTTATTGTAAAAGTAGTTTTTGCATCACCACATATTGAGAGTTATAATTTTTCCTTATTTTGACCCACCGAGTCATGTGAGGTCTTATTTTTTGCGGGACGAGTTGATGTTTTTATTGGTACCATTTTCGGGCACGTGACATTTTTTGATCGCTTTTTATTCCGATTTTTGGGACGCAGAATGAACAAAAACCAGCATTTCATGAATTTCTTTTGGGGGGGTGCGTTTACACCGTTCCGCGTGCGGTAAAATTGATAAAGCGGTTTTATTCTTCGGGTCAGTACGGTTACAGCGATACCTCATTTAGGTCGTTTTTTTATGTTTTGTCGGTTTTTTGCAATGAAAACAATTTTATATAAAAAATAATTATTTTTGTATCGCTTTATTCTGCGAGCTATAACTTTTTTATTTTTTCGCGGATGACGCTGTATGGCGGCTCGTTTTTTGCGGGACAAGATGGCGTTTTCAGTGGTACCATGGATATTTATATGTGTCTTTTTGATCGCGCGTTATTGCACTTTTTGTTCGGTGGTATGATAATAAATCATTATTTTTTGCTTCGTTTTTTATTTTTATTTTTTAAGAGGTTCGCTAAAGGGGTTAACTAATGGGACAGTTTTATAGGGCAGGTCATTACGGACGCGGCGATACCAAATATGTGTACTTTTATTGTTTTTGTTTTTTTTTATTTTGAAAAAATGGATTTATTGGGGAATATTTTTTTTTTTTTTACTAATTTAGCGATTTTTTTTTAATTATTTTTAACACTTTTTTTTTTTTTTACTTTATTACCTTGTCCCAGGTGGGACATCACTGTCCTGTGACAGATCGCTGATCTGTCACATCACAGATCACTGTGACAGATCAGCGATCTGTCACAGGCACTGCTGCAGACTTCCTCATGCCTGCGCTTTGCAGGCACTGAGGAAGCCAGCTTCCTCAGGCCCCCGAAGGCCCCCGTCGCCATCTTGGATTTGGGGGCCTGGAGGAAAGGAGCCCCCCCGCAGCAGCGCTGCACATTGCGCTGCCGTGGGGGGCTCAGGGAAGCACGGAGGGAGCCCCCTCCCTGCCGATGCTTTCCTTTAACCCCCGGTACACCGCGATCGCGTTTGATCGCGGTGTGCAAGGGGTTAACGTGTCGGGGGCTGTCCGTGACCGCCCCTGACACATTGTGCCGGGTGTCAGCTATGATAATCAGCTGACACCCGGCCGCGATCAGCGGCGCTCACCACGTGGGCGCCGCTGATCATGGTGACGTAATATTCCGTCCATGGTAATTAGGTCCATGGTCACATGGACGGAATATTACGTCAATTGTAGGTAAGGGGTTAAGGGTGTCACAGTACAGACACAGAGGGCTAATAGATGCATAAAGCATGTGGGAACATGATCCGGGGAACCTGGTTATGGTAAAACTTTGGACTGTGCCACACAGGGATAGTTAGGTTAATGTGTTGAGGCGGTAGGCCAGTCTGAATAAGTGTGTTTTCAGGGCACGCTTAAGATTGTAAGGATTGGGGACTAAACTGGGAAGTGCATTCCAAAGAATTGGTGCAGCACATGTATAGTCTTGGAGACGGGAGTGGGAGGTTCTGATTATTGAGGATGCTAACCTCAGGTCATCAGCAGAATGGAGGGCACGGGTAGGGTGGTAGACTGAAACGAGGGAGGAGATGTAGGGTGGTGATGAGCCGTGGAGAGCTTTGTGGGTGAGGGTAATAAGTTTGTACTGGATTCTGGAGTGGATGGGTAGCCAGTGTAATGACTGGCACAAGGTAGAGGCATCAGTGTAACAATTGGCGAGGAATATGATCCTGGCTGCAACATTCAAGACAGATTGGAGGGGGGAGAGTTTGGTAAGAGGGAGACCGATTAGAAGAGAGTTACAATAGTCCAGACGAGAATGAATAAGAGAAGCAGTAAGAGTTTTTGCGGAGTCAAAATTAAGAAAAGGTTGAATTCTAGAAATGTTTTTGAGGTGCAGATAACAAAAGCGAGCCAGTGATCGGATGTGGGGGGCAAAGTGTGGTTTTCCCGCACACGTATCACATACAAGTTCGCTCACAATTCAGCCATTTGTAGTGAACGTGTATAATATTCTAGTCCATTTACAAGGGGCAAGGCGCATGGCCATGGACGGGGAAGTGGACATGATGGTGTAATCCGAGGCCGTGGGCAAGCTGAAATTGGGCCACTAAAAACACCCACATCTTCTTGCTGGACCTTAGTGTCCGAAGTCTTAGGGAACCGCAGCAAGACAGCACTATTGAAGCCAGAGCAGTGTGAAAAGGTTGTTGGTTGGATAGCGGATAATACTTCCAGTTACTTATCCACTGCCACCAGCACTCTGTCTTCCACACGGTCAAGTCTGAGTAGCCATGAATCTGGACTGCATATTCCTCACCCTGATCCTCCTTCCTCCCACCATGCCGAGTGCCCTGAGACAACTGATCCCACACTCGGACACTCCGAAGAGTTGTTCAGTTTTCCATTTATAGATTCATGGCTCTCGCCTGGTCCACTTGAAGTGGGCCAAGATGAGATTCCATGTGCGATGCACAAATATTTGAGCAGCCATGGTCACAAGAGGTGGACGATGATGAGATACAATTGCCCGAAAGTCAGGAGGAGGACAAGGGTGCGGAAGTAAAAGTTGAGGTGGTGGATGATATAGTAACTAACCCAACCTGACAGGAGGACATGTAGAGCGAGGACAGCAGGACACAGGTGGAGGGAGGCGTAGCACCCCTTCAAGCAGGAAGAAGCAGTGTGGTGGCTGCAGACATAAGGCAGGCAACCGTTCCTGGTAACACCAACATGATGGAAGTTGCCAGTCCAAATGTTAGGTTTTCCCAAGTCTGGTTATTTTTTAAAGACTCTGCCGATAACCCCAAACAAGCCATTTTCAACACCTGTCATGCTGGCATCAGCAGAAGTAGCAAAACTACCAGTCTTACCACCACCAGCATGATCAGGCACATGGCAGCAAAGCACCCGACTTTGCGGGCCCAACCCCTGACTCCAGGAACAGTGTCTTTGGGTGACACCACTGCTTCTTCCACTGTTGTGCATGCAAGCCAATCCCCTGTCCACAGTGCATGCAAAGATGCCTCCTGCCCTGCAACTGCTGTTGCCCACAGTCAAATAGCACCATCATAAAGCACGTCCACGTCCTTGTCCCAGCGCAGCCTTGAGTTGTCCATACCCCAGTCATTGGAACCTAAGTGGAAATACGCAGCCTGCTTACTTCTTCTTCTGTGACTGGTTCAAACTCAGAGAGTGAGCTAGATGCAGTGGGGGAGGGAGGACAGTGCATGGTATGAGATGATTGTGAGATAATTTCCTGTCGGACATGATCAATTTTTTCTTTGAAGTAATTGGCCAGATCGTCAGCTCGAAGCTTTGTGGTTGGGGCCTGCACTCTTGGGTTGAGCAGGGAATGAAAAGTGTCAAAGAGACGTTTCGGGTTATTGGACAGTGAGGTGATGAGGGTGTTGAAATAGGTTTGTTTGGAGAGGTGAAGGGCAGTGTTGTATGTTCTAAGCATGAACTTATAATGGATGAAATCTTCGTATAGATTGGATTTTCTCCATAGACGTTCAGCACACCTGGAGCGCCGCTGCAGGAAACGTGTTTGCAGGGTGTGCCAGGGTTGTTGCTGTCTTTGTCGTGTTGTTCTATGTATAGGAGGTGCAAAATCATCCAGGGCAGTTTGAAGTGCTTCATTGTAATGCTTCAGTGCAGAATCAGGACATGAGAGGGAGGAGATAGGGGCCAATGAAGACCGCAAGTTCATCGTAAGTTTCTGGGTGTTAATGGCCTGTATGTTTCTATAAGTATGGACAGTGGGGGTGACCTGAGCGGCCTGGCAGTTCTTGATAGAGAATGAAAGAAGGTTGTGATCAGAGAGCGGGAGAGGGGAGTTTGTGAAATCATCCACTGCACAAAGCCAAGAGGAGACCAAGTCGAGGGAGTTTCCGTCTTCATGCATTGGAGAATTAGTAAGCTGTGAAAGGCCAAACGAGAAGGTTAGAGATAAAAGGTGAGTAGCAGATGGGGAGAGGGGAAGCGCAATGGGGATGTTGAAATCGCCCATGATGAGGGTAGGGATGTCACAGGAGAGAAAATGTGGAAGCCAAGTGGCAAAATGATCCAGGAACTGATGGGAGGGGCCGGGAGGACGATACACTACCGCCACCCGCATGGAGAAGGGGGTGTAGAATCTGACAGCATGGACCTCAAAAGAAGGGAAGACTAGTGAGGATACTTGAGGGATAACCTGAAGGTACATTTTGGTGATAGAAGCAGACCAACGCCTCCACCTGCTCTTTTGTCTCTTCTTGGGGTATGAGAGAAGTGTAATCCCCCATATGAAAGAGCAGCAGCAGCGGTAGTGTCTGACTGTTGGATCCAGGTTTCAGTAAGAGCCAGGAGGTTAAGAGAATTAGAAAGGAAGAAGTCATGGATGAAGGAGAGTTTATTACACAATGAGCGAGAATTCCAAAGGGCACAATTAAGAGAGACAGAAGGCATGCAGGGAATATTAATAAGGTTAGAGGGGTTTCTGAGTGTAGCAGTTGGGGGGTTTGACTTTCTATAACATGGGGTACAAGGGTTGGGAGCAATGTCTCCTGCGACTAGGAGAAGGAGGATAGAAAGAGTCAGCAGATGGTTGAGTGATTTGTGGGAGCGTCTCTTATGTTGAATGGTGGGACTGAATGGATCTGTGCAATTTAACAATGTGAAAAGAGCGTGAGTGCTATACATAGGAGAGGAAAGGAGCGAGGGGCCGATATGGATGGAGTGTAGAAAGTTAATGCCAGGGCGGTGGATGTGTGTGAATGCAGCGGCCAGGTTCTCCTAGGAGAACCTTCTTGTTCAATCCACATATGATATAAGCACAAGCATATTTCCTTCACTACCTGCACTCGAATAATTTGGAGCACTTATATCCTTTTCTACCACAGAGAAAACTTATAGTTCACTGTATCCAATGACAATAGAATTGGTCTTTTTCCTTAATACCAATTATCTACATATATTTTCACAGAAAGAACGCACATCGTGTCTTTGTGCGACAATTTTCACAGCACAGGATTGTAAATGCACTTTATTCGACGTAACTTGTTTATGTAATTTTTACAATTTCTCTTTTAAGCATCATATGATACTGTTGTATATTCATTTCTGTTTCTTTTTTTATATTTATTTTTAAACAGTAAGTCATAAAATTCTCTGATGAAGGTCCTATCCTGGACCGAAAACGTTCAGAATACATGTGATTTGGATGCCAATAACAAAGAAAAATTGTTTTCACGTATTTGAGTGCCAAGTTCATCATTTTACTAGTTATACGGGCTGGATACCCTACTTGTGCACCTCTTCGGATCTTCTAAATTTTGAGTGTCTTGTTGTTTGCTACTACTGCACCTCATAATACTGTTTGCCTTGATAGCCGCTGCCTGGCACTGGCTGCACCAGGTAAGTTTATCATTAACTAGGATCCCCAAGTCCTGCTCCATGTCAGATTAACCCAGTGGTTTCCCGACAGTGTGGTATGGTGATATTGATTATTTCTTCCCATGTGTATAACCTTACATTTATCATTGTTAAACCGCATCTGCCACCTTTCGGCCCAAGTTTCCAACTTATCCAGATCCACCTGTAGCAGAATACTATCTTCTCTTGTATTGACTGCTTTACATAGTTCTGTATCATCTGCAAATATCAATATTTTACTGTGTAAACCTTCTACCAGATCGTTAATATATATGTTGAAGAAAATAGGTCCCAACACCAACCCCTGCGGTACCCCACTGGTCACTGTGACCCAGCTAGAGAATATACCATTTATAATCACCCTCTGATTTCTATCACTAAGCCTGTTACTCATTCTGTGTACCAACCTCTTGTGTGGCACGGTATCAAACACTTTGGAAAAATCAAGACATACCACGTCCTATGACTCACCTTGGTCCAGTCTATAGCTTACCTCTTCATAAAAACTGATTAGATTGGTTTGACAGGAGCGATTCCTCATAAACCCATGCCAATATAAAGTTAAACAGTTATTCTCATTGAAATAATCCAGAATAACATCCTTTAGAAACCATTCAAATATTTTGCCAACATTCTTGCCAGTGATCAAATTTTTTTATTGCAGAAATCCATGAGATCAGAGATCAGGGGTTCTGTCGGAGAAAGAACACAGTCTAGATGTGACTGAAACTTGTTGTTCAGCCCGTGCATGAGTGCTTGCTGAAGTGCACCTGGATGTAGCAATGGAAGAAAAAACATCTGGTCCATCATGTCAAATGTACTGTAAGTGTTGCTGCTGTTTCCTCAGCTACTTGATAAATGCCATAGCGCTAGCACAGGTGAGGGATCACTGTGTCTGCGTGGACACCAAGGGGTCTGCTAGTCATGTGGTCACCAGATGTTTGCCTAGAAAAAGCTTTGCTGATCATGTAACAGAGTTTATATTGGAAATAAGCCAATTAGGACTCCCTTTCGGAAGCTGGAAAAAATTCACCCATTTTGCTTTTATATCAAGGGTCTAAAGGGGGTTTTACACATAGCAAGATCGCTAACAATATTGGTAAAGCATCACCGATTTGTTGACGCAGCAGCGATATCGCTAGCGATATCACTATGTGTGATACTTACCTCCGACCGGCTCCCCCGCTGTCCATCGCCAATCGCGCGAGATCGCGCAGCTCCATTTCTCGTCGGGCATTTCCTGCTGGGCTTCCTGCTGGCGACGACGAGTGACGCGTGGAAGCGGACGAAGGGCGTCAGGATCGCCGCGTCTGAAAGGTAAGTAACGACCGCTAGATCGCTGCTACATCGCTGGTAAGTCTGCCTGTGTGGCAGCTCACTAGCGACCATTTAGCGATGCCCCTGCGATCCTGACCGCGTCATATCGCTGGTCGGGATAGCTGGTGCATCGCTAAATGTAAAGGGGCCTTTAGTGCGTGGATATCTAATAGTCAACACTTTGCATCATGTTAACAATAGAACCCCCTCCCAAAAGTATTACAGTATACAGCTTGCCAATTGTCATGCCCACCACTATGAAGGAGGACCTGTTGTTTTATTGTCGTAACCATACTTAGACGAATGGTTGGTTGTCAGGGCTAGCACCATAGTTATAATTTTTGGTCTAACTGCTTAATCCCCTGTCTACAGCAAGTCTATAGCCTCCTACACTCCCACCCGCTGCTCCTCCTTCTCCTCTTCCTCCTCCAAATCCTGCAGCATGTGACTTGAATCTTCAGGGTACCCAACAGACAGAAGGCAGCATTAAACAAGTGGATATTGGTGTTCTTCCTCCATTTCCTCTAGCATGCTGGTGTTTAATCCATGATCAATATTAGCGGAATTACATTGCTCATGCCACATACACTCCAACAAGTATTTGCCAAAAACCTTTAATTTGCTTTCAGAATGAATATTTTATAGCATAGCACACTATAAAGTACTCCTATAAATGAGGGTCATAGATTGCAAACAAGATTTGTTATTTTGTACACCCAAAAAATGTATTTTCCTAACAAATTAATTCAAGACTATGTTACAAATATAAGTACACCCAATGAAAGTCTTAGAGGTAAAGCTAAAGTTTAGACTAAAATTCAAATTAACAAGAATTCAAACACTCGTAAGGTTAATGATTCATTAAACAGGTGTCCAGCAGACAGTTGACTGAAACAAGCATTACTTCATAAAGAAAACACCTTCCATTTCATGCTGTCGGCAATGGCACCACATGGAAGATAAATGTCACAAGAACCGAGAAAGAAAATAATTTCTTTCCACCACAAAGGTGAAGCCTAAAGTACAAGAAGATCAGCTAAACTTTGCTTATTAGTCAGAATACTGTAGCAAAAGTGATACGAAAATGTAACAAAGATGAAAATGCAACCATCTAATAGACGTCCAAGCCAGCCGCAGAAGTTAACACCTAAACAGGAGCGGCTTCTGACAAGCAAGAGTGAAGAAAATAGATTTGCAAGTTCACTGCAATTAGATGAAGAAGAAAAAAACAAACTGTGGTGAGTGTTTACCATATCACAATACTACTTACACTGCAAAGGAATGTCATGCATGGATGTCATCCGCGAAGGAAGCCACTCTTAAAATCCAAAAAGCCAGGACTGGAGCGTGAGTTATTTTGTATTACCATACGGCATCCAGAATGCTTACATTATTGCACTTTGGGTGTTTCTCCCACATAATGTATTGGCTTCATCCATTATAAAATCACTTTTTAGAGCTCATATCCACATGTGTGAAAAAAAGTTCCAATATCAGGACTGAAAAAACGGACGAGTGTCATGCGAGTATAATCTGATGTTTCACACCTAGCACTCGATTTACATCCGAATGCAGTGCGATTGCTTTCCAATTTAACATGAGCTTTCACATAGAACAATTCTCTGTCATTTACACATAGTTTTCAAAGGAAATAATATTCTTCAGAAGAACACACCTTTTCTGGAGCTGCTGAGAGCTGATGTTTTTAGCCTAGGAGGGGCCAGTATAGTATTCATGGCCCCTTCCTAGGCTATTAATATCAGCCCGCAGCTGTCTGCATAGCCTTTGCTGGTTAATAATTATAGGGGGACCCAAATCTTACTCAAAAAAATAAAGGGAACACTTAAACAACAGAATATAACTCCAAGCAAATCAAACTTCTGTGAAATCAAACTGTCCACTTAGGAAGCAACACTGATTGACAATCAATTTCACATGCTGCTGTGCAAATAGAATAGACAACAGATGGAAATTATTGGCAATTATCAAGATACACTCAATAAGGCTAGTTTCACACTAGCGTTTTTTGGCGCTGCGTTTTGAGTGCACATCAAACGCATACAAAAACCGCTTACAAACGCTTGTTATGAATGAGTCACCATAGGAGGCAAAAACAGAAATACTAGCTAAGTCCAGAAAACCAGAGAAGTTGGCAGCTATCGGATTGCAGACGCCTGAACCTAACAACAACAACTAGCAGTAGCCGTGGGGGGTACCTACGGTGACCTAGACCCCTCGATCACAGCCGGAGAACTACATAGCCTAAAGACAGAAAGGGAAATCTAAACTGCCCCAGAGCAGAGCCCAAAGCAATAGGCAGCCCCAACATATAATGACGGTGATGCAAGATGAAAAAACACTCACACAGATAGAAAGATAGGCTGAGCAAATGATGGGGCCCAAGCTAACTAAATAGGACAGAATAGAAAGGCTGCTGTCTGCAATCTGCCAAAACCCTCTCAAAAACAAGAGCCAACAGACTGATAGGGAAAAAAGCCCTGGAGATGCTAAGCTTCAAAAAGACTATATCAGTACTCAGGTATTATCTGAAGACAGAGCAAAAAGGAATTCAGCTCACCCAGCAGGGAAAGGCAGAAATCCAGAAAAACAAGGCAAAACAAAACCAAAACACAAATGCAAAAAGTAGAGCAGAAAACTTAGCTTTTGAGGAGCAGACTGGTCTCCAAGAATCCCTCAGAGTAATCACCCGCAAGGCAGAAGGGCGTCGGCTGCCTTATATCCAGGCAGCAATCCCAGTCACCCAGTCATCATCATTCTGCTCAGGTGCTTTGTAATCAGCCTCACTACCTTCCTTCACCAGAAGAGGGAGTTCATCAGACCTCAATGGTGAAGGGGAAAGTGAACTCACAACATTACCTCCCCCTTGAGGAGGGGTCACCGAACCCTCATCCACGCCACCAGGGCGATCAGGGTGAGCCCGATGAAAGGCACGCACCAATCTTTTGGCATGAATATCAGAGGCAGAGAGCCAGGAATTATCCTGCTGACCATAACCCTTCCACTTAACCAAATACTGGAGTCTCCGTCTAGCCAGACGGGAATCCAGTATCTTCTCTACCTCATATTCCATGTTACCTTCAACTAATACAGGGTCCGGAGGTGGCACCCCAGGAACAACTGGTTCAACAAACCTCTTCAACAAGGACTTATGAAACACATTATGAATTTTAAATGTGACAGGAAGAGCCAAATGAAAAGAGACCAGATTAATAATCTCCAAAATCTTGTAATGTCCAATAAATCTAGGCTTAAACTTAGGAGAAGCCACCTTCATAGCGATATTTTTTGATGATAACCAAACCATATCACCAACCTTAAACTGGGGACCAATGATCCTATGTCGGTTGGAAAACCGCTGGGCCTTTTCCTGGGAGAGAGATAACTTATCCACCACTTGGTCCCAGATCTGGTGCATTCTCTCCACCACAGTGTCAACACCTGGGCAGGCAGAAGGGTCCACCTGCCCTGAAGAAAATCGAGGATGAAACGCAAAGTTACAAAAAAAAGGTGACATCAAAGTGGCAGAACTAGCTCTATTATTTAAAGCAAATTCGGCCAAGGGCAAAAATGAAACCCAATCATCCTGATCAGCGGAAATAAAACATCTCAAATATGACTCCAAGGTCTGGTTTGTTCTCTCCGTCTGCCCATTGGTCTGAGGGTGAAAAGCAGAGGAGAAGGACAACTGAATTCCCAGCTTGGAACAGAAAGTCCTCCAAAATCTAGACGCAAATTGAACTCCTCTGTCAGATACAATGTTCTCAGGAATCCCATGCAAGCGAACCACCTGTTGCAAAAACAGGGACACCAACTCAGAGGAAGATGGCAACTTAGGGAGTGGTACAAGATGAACCATCTTAGAGAACCTATCACAAATCACCCAAATAACAGTCATTCTCTGAGAGACAGGCATATCAGAGATGAAATCCATTGAAATATGGGTCCATGGCCTCCTGGGCACTGGCAAAGGCATCAACAACCCACTAGAACGAGAACAAGGTTTAGACCGGGAGCAAGTCCCACAGGACTGCACAAAATTCCTGACATCACGAGACAAGGCGGCCACCAAAAAGACCGACTCACCAGATCTCTAGTACCAAAAATACCTGGATGACCAGCCAATGCAGAGCAATGAACTTCAGACATCACTCTCTTCTTCCACTGGTCAGGAACATACAACTTTCCACTGGGACAACGCTCAGGTTTTTCCTCCTGGAACTCTTCCAGAGCATGTCTCAAATCGGGCGAGATGGCAGAAAGAACTACCCCTTCGCCTAAGATGGTAGCAGGCTTGGTCACCACAGGAGAATCAGCAAAGAAGCTCCTAGAGAGAGCGTCAGCCTTGACATTCTTAGTGCCAGGAAGAAAAGAGACCACAAAATCAAAACGTGTAAAAAACAAGGCCCACCTAGCCTGTCTAGGGTTCAAGCATTTGGCCGACTCCAGGTAAATTAAATTCTTGTGGTCAGTGAGGACCACGACTTGGTGTTTAGCTCCCTCCAACCAATGTCTTCACTCCTCAAATGCCCATTTCATGGCTAACAGTTCCCGATTCCCCACATCATAGTTACGTTCAGATGGAGAGAGCTTTCGGGAAAAGAAAGCACAGGGATTCATTTTAGATGTTACAGGATCCTTTTGGGACAAAACAGCTCCTGCACCAATCTCAGAAGCGTCCACCTCTACCTGGAACGGGAGTGAGACATCAGGTTGCCGCAAAACCGGGGCAGAAGTGAATCTTCGCTTCAGCTCATGAAAGGAAGAAACAGCCTCCGGAGACCAATTCAACACATCAGCACCCTTTTTAGTCAGATCAGTCAATGGCTTGGCAATACTAGAAAATTTTGCTATAAATTTCCGATAAAAATTAGCAAAACCCAAAAACTTCTGGAGGGCCTTCAAAGAAGTGGGCTGAACCCAATCATAAATGGCCTGTACCTTGGCCGGGTCCATTTCAATAGTTGACGGAGACAAAATAAATCCCAAAAATGAAATCCTCTGTACCCCAAAAAGGCATTTAGATCCTTTGACATACAGGGAATTCTCCCTCAAGATCCGGAACACAGTCTGAACATGTTCCACATGAGAATCCCAATCCTTGGAGAAGATCAAAATATCATCCAGATAGATAATCAAAAATTTATCCACAAAGTCTCGGAAAATGTCGTTCATGAAGCACTGGAAGACAGAAGGGGCATTAGTGAGCCCAAAAGGCATCACCAGGTACTCAAAATGTCCCTCCAGAGTATTAAACGCCGTCTTCCATTCATCCCCATGCTTAATGCGGATAAGATTATACGCCCCCCTGAGGTCAAGCTTGGTAAACCAGCAAGCACCTTTAACTCTGGAGAAAAGATCCGAAATCAGGGGTAACGGATACTGATATTTAATAGTAATTTTGTTGAGGGCACGATAATCAATACAAGGCCTTAATGACCCATCCTTTTTGGCCACGAAAAAATACCCGGCACCTAAGGGTGAAGAGGATGGTCTAATATGACACTTCTCCAATGCCTCCTTAATATAGGATCGCATAGCCTCGTGCTCGGGTACAGATAAATAGAAGAGCCGACCCTTAGGAAATTTACACCCCGGGCTCAGTTCAATTGCACAGTCATAACTCCTATGAGGAGGCAAAGACGCAGACTCATTCTCACTAAATACATCATAAAAGTCCGCCAAATAGTCAGGAACATCATGCGACTGAGGAGAGGTGGAAAAAACCGGAGCCTCACTAAGGGCACACCGACAACCCCAACTCACCACAGACACAGATTTCCAATCCAAAACTGGATTATGAATTTGCAACCACGGAAACCCCAGAACAATGGTATCATGCAAATTATGCAACACCAAAAATCTGCAATTTGTTTGATGGTCTGGGGCGACCCGCATTACCACCTGGGTCCAAAACTGAGGTTTATTTTTCGCCAAAGGAGTAGCATCAATCCCCCTCAAAGGGATAGGCGTCCGCAGAGGTGTCATCGGAAATCCACAACGTTTAGCAAAATCCAAGTCCATTAGATTCAGGGCTGCTCCCGAATCCACAAAAGCCTTGGCGGAAAATGTGGACAGGGAGCAGATCAGAGTAATTGCCAGAAGAAACTTAGGTTGAACACCACCCACAGAAAACGGGTGTGTGAAACATTTCTCTCGTTTAGGGCAGACAGAAATAATATGCGAGGCATCTCCACAAAAAAAACACAGCTAATTACGCCTTCTGAACTCCTGACGTTGCTCCCTGGACAAAACTCTACCACATTGCATAGGTTCAGACACTTGTTCAACAGGTGGCAACACCTTTCGTGCAGTCCTGCGTTCACGTAAACGCCGATCAATCTGAATGGCTAATGACATAGAATCGTCAAGACCAGAGGGAACAGGAAATCCCACCATAGTATCTTTTACGGCTTCTGACAAACCCTTCTGAAAGGGAGCTGCCAAGGCATTATCATTCCAGGTAGTAAGGACCGCCCACTTTCGGAATTTTTGACAGTACAATTCTGCAGAATCTCGACCCTGGCTCAATGCCAACAGGGTCTTTTCAGCCTGATCAATAGCATTAGGTTCATCATACAACAACCCCAAAGGCTTGAAAAAATGCGTTCACATTAGTCAGAATAGGATCATATGGTTTCAAAGAAAACGCCCAATCCTGGGGATCGCCACGCAGCAAAGAGATGACAATTTTAACCTGCTGCGCAGAGCTCCCTGATGAGTTAGGCTTCAAGGCAAAAAATAATTTACAATTATTTTTGAAATTCAAAAATTTAGACCGATCCCCAAAAAACACATCAGGAGTAGGGATCTTTGGTTCAGCAGCATGTGAATGAGCAAGGTAGGCGGAAATTCCCCGCACTTCCGCAGCGAGCTGCTCCACACAATCAGCCAATTGCTTTATCTCCATTGAGAGAAAAAAAATTCCTCCTACGGCCTCAGAGATATAGAGGAAAAAATATACACACTTTTTTTTTTTTTTTTTTTTTTTACACAATCCTTTCCTGCTATTGAGTACCCTAGGATCTGCGGTATGGCGGGTGATTCTGTTATGAATGAGTCACCATAGGAGGCAAAAACAGAAATACTAGCTAAGTCCAGAAAACCAGAGAAGTTGGCAGCTATCGGATTGCAGACCCCTGAACCTAACAACAACAACTAGCAGTAGCCGTGGGGGGTACCTACGGTGACCTAGACCCCTCGATCACAGCCGGAGAACTACATAGCCTAAAGACAGAAAGGGAAATCTAAACTGCCCCAGAGCAGACCCCAAAGCAATAGGCAGCCCCCAACATATAATGACGGTGAAGTAAGATGAAAAAACACTCACACAGATAGAAAGATAGGCTGAGCAAATGATGGGGCCCAAGCTAACTAAATAGGACAGAATAGAAAGGCTGCTGTCTGCAATCTGCCAAAACCCTCTCAAAAACAAGAGCCAACAGACTGATAGGGAAAAAAGCCCTGGAGATGCTAAGCTTCAAAAAGACTATATCAGTACTCAGGTATTATCTGAAGACAGAGCAAAAAGGAATTCAGCTCACCCAGCAGGGAAAGGCAGAAATCCAGAAAAACAAGGCAAAACAAAACCAAAACACAAATGAAAAAAGTAGAGCAGAAAACTTAGCTTTTTTGGAGCAGGAATCAGACTGGTCTCCAAGAATCCCTCAGAGTAATCACCCGCAAGGCAGAAGGGCGTCGGCTGCCTTATATCCAGGCAGCAATCCCAGTCATCATCATTCTGCTCAGGTGCTTTGTAATCAGCCTCACTACCTTCCTTCACCAGAAGAGGGAGTTCATCAGACCTCAATGGTGAAGGGGAAAATGAACTCACAACATTGCTGTGTCTGTCAGTGTAGTTTCCAGAGGCTGGAGGCACTACCAGGAGACAGGCCAGTACACCAGGAGACATGGAGGGGGCAGTAGGAAGGCAACAACCCAGCAGCAGGACCACTGCCTCTGCCTTTGCGCAAGGAGGAACAGGAGGAGCACTGCCAGAGCCCTGCAAAATGACCTCCCGCAGGCCACAAATATGCATGTGTGGCGCCCCCAGGAGTACGGTTTCCCCAGTGGCTTCTCCTCCCTCCTAGGGAGAGTGATGTCATACTTGGAAGCAATGAAAGGATCTCTTCATCAGGTAGTTCCAGCACACAACACAGTTCCTACTCCAGGCCAGCAGAGAGAGCTCTAAACCCAACTGCTGAGTAGCTGCTCTCTGTGGTCAGGGGGAAGAGGAGGGTAGTTAGATGAAGTGTGGACAGGTAAGCGACAGGTCGTGGGAGAAGGAGCTGGGGGCTTGGAGCTATAGAGGAGCTCATCCCCAAGCTCAAGCGCAGAGACCAGACGCTGGAGTCCGAGGTTGTGTGGATACTAAAGGTCCCACAGCAGAAACCGGAGGAATAGAGACTGCTAACCCTCTGTTCCCAACTAAGACTCGACGACACAGTAGCAACGTGGGAGCAAGAGATGCCATTAAGGGCAGTTCATGAAGAAGCCTACAGCTACCTGTAATGAGAGTGGAGTTCTAAGTAACAGACAGAAAGAGGAACTTCAGTGGATTTCAGAACTGCAAGTACTTCAGAATAGCGCTAGAAATGGAGACCTCACAACGCACCTGTATAGAGAGATTCCCAAATTGCTTCCAGGCTGACCGACTCCTGTACCATCTGTAATCTGAGTCCAGGACTGTACCTACAATGCACCTACAAAGCACCATAAGGCCATGTGCACACGTTGCGGATTCTGCTGTGGATCCACAGCGTTTTTGGCCCTGTGGAACCGCAGCAGATTTTGCTGCGTTGTACAGTACCATTGTATTCAATGGAAATTAAAAAACGCAGTGCACATGCTGTGGATTTTTCCGCGCAGATTTGCTGCGGTTTCAAATCCGCAGCATGTCAATTCTTTGTGCGGAATCCTCAGTGGTTTTACACCTGCTCCATTGTACAGGTGTCAAACCGCAGGCTAATCTGCAGGTAAACCGCAGTTCTTTTGACCTACGGATTTTTCCACTATGTGTGCACATGGCCTAAAAGGTAAAGAAAACTGCACTCTGCTGTGTCCTTTGAATTCTTCCTGTGTCACCTCAGCACTGCTGCATCTCTTGCTCCACACTACATCACTATCTATTCTTCAACATCTTTCACCTGCCCTGGGACAAAGCTCTACCTGTGGGGAGCTCTACCAACTCTGCTGCATCACCATCAGTCCCAGCAGATCTGCACTGCAGCGCTGGTCACTATTGATCAGATACCATGGGTGGCGTCACAAACTCATTACAAAAACTCTTTATTTTTTATTCCCTTGTAAATACACCCCTTTTATTGGACGCCCAGGGCCACGGATTGGGTCATCGCCACTGTGACACTGTCCCTTTAAGAAAGTGGCCTGGTACCAAGTTTCCCACTGCCCTGGCGGGTGCTCCACATGTGTCTACACTAACGGTTAGAAATCGACTCCATGAGGATGGTCTGAGTGCCCGACGTCCACTGATGGGGGTTGTGCTCACAGCCTAACACCGCGCAGGACACTTGGCATTTGCCACAGAACACCAGAATTGGCAAATTTGCCACTGGCACCTTGTGCTTTTCACAGATGAAAGCAGGTTCACACTGAGCACATGTGACAAACGTGACAGAGTCTGGAGATGCCGTGGAGAGCTACCTGTTCCTGCCACATCCTTCAGCATGACCGGTTTGGCAGTGGGTCAGTAATGGTGTGGGGAGGTATTTCTTTGGAGGGCCGCACAGCCCTCCATGTGCTCGCCAGAGGTAGCCTGACTGTCATTAGGTACCGAAATGAGATCCTCAGACCCCTTGTGAGACCATATGCTGGTGCGATTGACCCTGGGTTCCTCCTAATGCAGGACAATGCCAGACCTCATGTGGCTGGAGTGTGTCAGCATTCCTACAAGATGAAGGCATTGAAGCTATGGACTGGCCCGACCGTTCCCCAGACCTTAATCCGATTGAGCACATCTGGGACATCATGTCTCGCTCCATCCACCAACATCACGTTGCACCACAGACTGTCCAGGAGTTGGTGGAAGCTTTATTCAAGGTCTGGGAGGAGATACCTCACGAGACAATCTGCCGCCTCATCCGGAGCATGCCCAGGCGTTGAAGGGAGGTCATACAGGCACGTGGAGGCCACACACAATACTAAGCCTCATTTTGACTTGTTTTAAGGACATTACATTCCACTTTAATTTTGTGTGGGACTCCAAATCCAGGCCTCCATTGGTTAATAAATTTGATTTTCATTGATGAGTTTTGTGTGATTTTGTTGTCAGCACATTCAACTTTGTACAGAACAAAGTATTCAATGAGAATATTTAATTCATTCAGATCTAGGATGTGTTATTTGAGTGTTCCCTTTATTTATTTCAGCAGTGTATGTGTATATACTGTATGCAATCCATCTATTCTATCCTGTCTGGTCCTGCTGTGATTTTACTGTATGCGGCAGATGAATTGCCGGCTTTGCTTTTCATCTCTATCTATCTATCTATCTATCTATCTATCTATCTATCTATCTATCTATCTATCTATCTATCTATCTAACATCTTTACGTCTATCTATTCTATGTGTATGTATCTATTTTATCTATGCTATTCTAACCTGACACGGTTTGATTTTACTGTATCCAGCTGCTGAATTGCCGGCTTTTCCATTGGTCTGAGTGCTGTGTGATTTTTTTTTCTCGCATCCATAGGCCTGCATTGGCGAGTCTCGTCTGAGATACATGGCAAATTGCACCATGCTGCCATTTTTCTTCTCAGGTCAATTTCAGCTGAGATCACAGATGAGATGTAACCGATTGAAAAACATTGAACTGAGTGCAATCCGATTTTTTATCAGATTGCACTCGTCCGTTTTTCTCGCAAAGGAGTATGAGCCCTTATAGCCTCATATCTGTTACAACAAAATTCACATTTCTAATTGCATATTCAAAAATTATCGCACATAGCAATGGAATGAGCCTTTTATAGCTTAAATGGCATAAGACTGTAGTCCAGAACAAAACCGTATAAGTTGGCAACAGTTCTTAATATTTGCAATATGACTATGATACTGATTTTCAACCGTCATAAACCTCTTATATACATGTGAACAATCAATACTGAAAGATTCAGACGATAATCTAATGTGTTTGAGGAATTATTAATAGTCAGGATAAATAAGGATCTGTAATGTCTGATTTTGGACTGCTGATCCTTCTGTTCTCCTGGAGATATGCGAGCGCTCGTGTATGGAGAGCCATCTAATGTGCGTAGGGAGCTTTACAGGTCAGTCTAGTAAACTGAAGCTGTAGTATGTGTAGGATGTATAGTTACTCACAGATCTCAATCTTCTGCAAAGAGTACAACATAAAGTAAATACATACAGTATGTAATAGTAGATGTTACGGAGATTACAAAGTGTATTATTGCAATGCAACCACTAGATGACAATGTTCTCCCAGAGAATGAAAACTGGGTGTAGCATGACTATGGTCTCACCATACTGTTAGAAAGTTATAAAAAAGAATGCAACACAAACTAAGACTGGTTTCACATTAGAGTTCTTTAGCGCAGCGCATTGTGCGCATCCATACGCATGCGTCCCTATGTTTTACATAGCGGGCGCATTGTCTAGCTTTTGCACGCGTTCGTATGCGTTTTCGTGCGCATGCGTTTTTTTGAAGTGTGCGCCTAGGCGCGCCCGACGCAACCTGTTGCATTTTTGGGTCCATCCAACGGTGTAAAAAAAACGCATGCGCACGCTTGCGCACGGAATGTGCAAAAATAACACATTACAGTCTATGGGAACGCAGGCGTGCGCATGTACATGTGCACACCTGCATTTGAAATCGCATGCATTTTAAGAGTTAACATGGCTAGAAACTGGTTAAAACGCATGCGCCTAAAAAACGCAAACGCATGATGATTTTTTTGCATGCGTTTCTTTTGCGCACGATGCGCAGCGGTAAAAAACGCTAATGTGAAACTAGCCTATCACTGTCCAGTCACTTGAGGCTTATAGATTTATTTACATAGACTTTGTGAGCATCCATCTAGTTAAAGGTCAATAACATACGGTAATTTCCTCCTGCCTGAGGCAAAAATTGAAAATCTTGCCCCTGCAGGAAACCTTTAGTGAATAAATGTAATTCCATTATTTTAGATGGGAATTTGCTTTTATAGTATTCAGTATAAGTGTGCAATTGACATGTGAACACGTTTTTCCAGATAAATAAAAATTTTAGTTTGTGATGCCTTTTTAAGACCTGTAACATTTTTTCTTTTCCACACATTGTGCAGCAATGTTTTTTTGTGTTTAGAGCTGATATTTTTATCAATACAAATTTGGGGGTGTATATGATGCCTTATTGTATTTTTTAGGCAGGCTTGGTAAAAAAAAAAAAGAATGCTCAAATTTGTTTTGTTTTTCTTTACAGTACTGATGCAGAGATGAAAAATATGTTTATTTTTTAATTTATTTATAATGAGGGAGAAGGGATTAAAAATTTTAAATTTTTTAGTTCACTTAGGCTAGTTTCACACTAGCGTTTTGAAGCGCAGCGCACGCTTGCCATGAAGCTCCACCCCCTGCTGAACCTCCTCCGGTCAGCTCCGCCTATGGGCGCATGATGCTGCATTCGACCTGCGTACCCTATCTTTAGCATTGGGTACGCAGGCCGTGCACAGGTATGCTTTTTCCGGTGTGCCGGCCGCACCAAAATGCAACACGATGCATTTGGCGCAAGTCGGCGCACCGTCAAAAAGATGCATGCGCCGGCAAAAGCATACCTGCACAAGACCTGCGTACCCAATGCTAAAGATAGGGTACACAGGTCGCATGCAGTGTCATTCGCCCATAGGCAGAGCTGACCAGAGGAGACACGGCAGGGGGCGGAGCTTCATGGCAAGCATGTGCTGGGCCTCAAAACGCTAGTGTGAAACTAGCCTTAGGGAGCTTGAAACTATGATTGTTTAACAAAACAAGACACAAAGACCCATCTATCTACTATATACATAAGCTTTACTGAATGAACGAATGAATGAAAGAATGAATGAAAAGGAGGGGCTTATATACTATACACGGTGAAGCTGACAAGGTGACGAGTAGGGGTACTGGTCCTAACGACAGCCTAATGGTTGCCCTACCTTGCCTAATATTTGCCCTCCCTTGCCGCAGAGGTTGGCATGCAAAGTGGCAAAGTGGCCTAATGGTTGCCCTACCTTGCTGCAGAGGTTGGCATCCTAAGTGGCAAAGTGGCGTCCCCAATCAACGATGACTTACACTCACTGCCCCTAGTATACCCTGTAAAGAAAAGAAAACATCACTGTGAAAACAAAAAATATATGTACAAGTGACCCAAATACACCAGAACATCAATGACACAAGAGTGGTCTAAATATAAGACCCGATCATAATCAGCTCTAAAATGTCTGTCCCAATATAGACAGCGAGATATAGAAGATATTGTCAGGAGCAAGCCGAGATGGATGACCAGTATGTCCAAAAAATGAGAAAAAATAATAATAATAATAATAATAAATGCAAAAATTTGTAGCATCATAAGAGATAAAAAATCAAAAAGTTCAAAGATTCAATTATATAGAATTACTGGAAATGAACCTTCAGTGACCAGCGGTAACCTCTATGGCGTCACCACTTATCACTGAAGCTGCACTCACAGCAACTCATTGTCTCCTGATTTTCACCATGGACAGTCTCATCTTGGCACCACTAATGTTGAAAAACAGATATTGCAGTGATGAATTACGGTGTGAGACAGTATGGCTTATCTGCACTTCAGACAGGTGAGGGATATGGTTGTTTATTATTTTAGTTTTTTTACAGGGGACATGGGCATTGGTGGATTAGGTGCAAGATGAGGGTTTTTTTTAATATTTACTAACTTTATAACAGTCTGCAAACAAGAAAAGAATCAGTAACATACATAGCATATAAAGATAAAGAAGGACATAATATCCAGAAAGTGTAGCTTGAAAAATTCAAAAGAAGACAGGGTTTTTCAGTATAACAGTCAGTCCCGACCCCAACTCCCCCCTCCCTCCAGGCACGTCTGAAACCCTGCAGGTTTAATCAGGTAAGCCTAATAGGTGTGTTACCAGGTATAAGCTCTCTCATATACCAATCGGTGAATTGAAAGCAACCATGTAATGCTTGACGCACCGATAGTGGCTGCAGATCAATAAAGGAAGGCCATGTGAGGAAAAAACGTTCCGTATGACTTTCTTTATGAAGTATGGACTCAATCCAATCCATTTTAAACAAATATGCTACCTTCGAAGAAATTAGATTTAGTGAAAGGGTTGCGTCCTGTGCCCACAAATGCAGAATACTCTTGCGGGTAGCCGCCGCCCAAATAGATAAAACACGTCTTTGCTGAGCAGAGAGTCCGAGTCGTTGATCCCATGGGAGAATATTAAATAACGCCCATTCTGGAGATAATGTAAAATGAATTTCGAAGGTGTTAGTGAGATGGCGAAGAAGCATATCTCAAACCTCCTGTATCTTCGGACAATCCCAGAGACAATGAAAGATGTCAGATGGAGAGTGTAAATACTTGGGACAAGAGGGATTAGACGATAGAGATATCCTAGATTTGACTTCCTGGGAGATGTAATCCCTATGGAAAATCATGAGGGCCATAGTTGAGTAGCTGTCATATGGCAATAAAGAGTTTAAACGTAGAGTGGCTTTCAAAAGATCAGTCAGTCTATAATTAGATAGTTGTGATACCCATCTGCCCGGGCCTGGTGAAGAATCTGACCATGAAATAGGTTTGATTGATTTATAGATAAGGCTTAGCGAATAAACTTCTGCACAAGCGCCAAGGGAGATGTGATGGAGAGGACAGGTTCTGTCTGACACTGTCTGGTAAGCCTCAGAAGACCGAGTCAACGTAATGCTTAATCTGAGTAGTAATAAAAATATAATTACTAATCACTAAGATTGAATATTTGGAGAAAATACCCTCCAGAGAAAGAGGACATTGAGCAATTGTCAGAAGATCGCAGACCAGTCTGCACCCTCTCTCCCCCAGCACTCGGTAAATTGGGGGTGGTCTGTCTTCTAAAAAGAAAGGGATACCTTGAAAGGGAAGGAAAACTGAGGTATAAGGGTCTAGTCCGCTGATCCTTCTAGCATGATGCCATGCCACAGACCAGAGCACAGGATTATCCCTGATTGCAGTGTGAACTCTATTTTGTTGTAAATAGAGTAAGACAGGAAGACTGATCGGTCCAGACCTTGCTTCATCTAATGGGGTGTTGGTAAATTTAGTATGGGCCCAAACCCAATCAAGAGAATGTCTGAAAATGGCTGCAACACTATACAATCTTAAATTTGGAAATTCGAGGCCCCCCAAAGATTTAGCCTGTTGCAATATAAAAATACTGATCCTAGATCTCCCCCTCGAGCCCCATATAAATTGTCTAAAATTCTTAGTTCGGAGTTGATCGTCAGCTTTAAATAATAGAATAGGTAGCGTTTGTAAAGGGAAGAGTATTTTAATAAAGGAAACCATTTTAATAAGTTGAGCTTTACCCATGAAAGATAATTTAAAAGACGTCCAAGATTGTATTTCCTGAGTAATGGCAGATATTAAGGGTCGGATATTAAGTTGGTAAATAGTATGTGGGTTGGAGGGTAGAAAAATACCAAGATATCATAAAGAACCATGCCCCCACTGAAATGGAAAAGGGAAGGGCCACTTTTGTCGAGCATCCCTGAAGATTGCTAAAGCCTTGGATTTGTTAAAATTTATGCGGAATCCCGAGATTTCTCCAAACTCATGGAAAGCCCCCATTATGAAAGGAATGGACTTGTTAGGATTGGCTATCATGAGTAGTATGTCGTCGGCGAATGCCAAGGACTTGAGTGTAAGGTGGTCTATCCCAATTCCCTCAAAGGAAGGAATCATCTCCAGATATCTAAGAAGAGGGTTTAGGGCAATATTAAACAATAAGGGGGATAAAGGACATCCCTGCCTCGTACCTCTGAAAATTGAGAAAGGGGAAGACTGAATACCATGGTGCCATATTGCGGACTGAGGAGTGGTGAAAATCGTCTGGATAAAATTGAAAAAGGAAAATCCAAAACATTCTGTATTTAAGAGTTTGGATGAGGTGGAACCAAGAAGCCCAGTCAAAAGCCTTATCGGCGTCAAGGCTAACCAAGATGTTTCGTTTAGCTTTGGATTGATGACTATGAATAACAGCGGCTGATGCCGTTCTAATATTGTAGGTGATGGATCGGCCGTGGACAAAGCCCGCTTGGGACATGGTGAAGAAATTAGGAAGTATAGATTGTAATGTGTTGGCCATAATTTTGGTGAGCAATTTGAAATCTACGTTTAAAAGGGAGATGGGGCGCTACGAGGCTGGGAGAAGGGGGTCTTTACCCAACTTTGGTAGTAATGAAAGGATCGCTTCATTGAAGCGGTCAGGAAGGGAACTTGAATCTATAATATGATTAAAAAGAGAGGTAAGTAATGGTCGCAATATTTTATAGAATTCTGCTGAGTAACCATCCGGGCCAGGGGCTTTAAGCAATTTAAGAGATGGGATGACCAATCCAACATCCCCAGGAGAGATAGGTTTATTTAAAATTTCTCTTTGAGAGATGGAAAGTTTTGGTGGATCAACCTTGTGAAGGAAATTATAGCCTTCTTCCTGAGAATCGTTGGGTGGGCCATAGAGATCTGCATAAAAATCTCTGAAAACCATGCATATTTGAACTGGGTCACGGATAATGGAACCATTAAGATGTTTGATGTTGGTGATTTTAGTAGCCTTTTTGAAGGGTTTCGTTAGTGATGCCAAAAGGCGCCCAGGTTTATTGCCCCAACGAAATAAGCAGTTACGTTGGTAGGCAAGTTGGTTATGCGCTTGTCTAGATTAAGTTTAGCAGTGAGGTAAGCCTCCTTGGATGAGGAGGTATTGTGTAGCCAGAAATCTCTATAGGTTTGAGTGAGCTGGTCAAGAAAAGGCCGCAAAGAGGACAACAATTTCTTCTTTTTCTGAGACACATAACATAGTAATTAATTAATTAAGGTTGAAGGGAGACTTTAAGTCCATCTAGTTCAACCCATATCCTATCCTAACTTGCCCTAACATGTTGATAATGATAAGAGATAATATGTCTTCTGAGCACTGTTTTAGCGGTAACCCAGAATAAACTGATGTCTTCTAAGTGTTCCAATTTATCCTCCATGTATGTCTCCCACCAGCCAGCCAAACATTTTTTGAAATTATCCGACGTATAAAGATATGAGGGAAAACGCCAACCAACCAAAGGAGAGAGTTTTCCTTGTGGGAAGGTCTAGGGTAAGTAGGACAGGAGAGTGATCTAAAATAACCATTGGAAGAATCTCAACCGATTTTAAAGATGAAAAAAGAAGGGTAGATGTTAGCTAGTAATCAATGCTAGTGTGTACGTCATGAATCCTAGAGTAAAACGTAAATTCTTTTTCCATAGGATGGCAGCATCTCCAGGAATCCAATAAGTCAAGCCTATCTAATAAGATGGGAATCATTCCAATCGGGGAGAGGGATGCAGGC
This sequence comes from Dendrobates tinctorius, assembly GCF_039654945.1. NCBI lineage: Eukaryota > Metazoa > Chordata > Amphibia > Anura > Dendrobatidae > Dendrobates > Dendrobates tinctorius. Next base: position 1,708,301 of record NW_027361971.1, on the reverse strand, counting down.
AGTGAGGTAGACCTATCTAAAAAGATATCATGCCAGCTATGGATGACTTCTACAAGCTTAGAAAAAAAGGAAGGGCTAGCCGCATTAGGTGCATAAACATTAATAAGGTAGTATTCCCTCTGCTAAGCAAGGATCCTAATCAGCAAATATCGCCCCGCCTTGTCTCTTTCCACATCTTGAATGGAGTATTCAAGGTCTCTATGGAACAGGACGGCAACCCCACGTTTCTTCCTTGAAAAAGAAGCCTCTATGCAGTCCGGGTAATGCTTGTTACAGAGTGGAGGATGTTTTCCACGAATCCAGTGAGTTTCCTGCAAAAACACAATGCGTGGACGTATACGGGTAACATAGTCTAAAACTTTCCTGAGTTTCACCGGAATATTGAGCCCAGTCACGTTCCAAGATAACAATTTGAGAGAGTCTACATTAATGTGAGGAGCTACAGTATAAGAGTCAGCCATATTAGCCTATGCCACATTGAGGCCATGAAAGAGTAATATCAGAGAAGAAACAACTGGGCAAAGGTCTGTCCCAGCAAGTAAACCCTAACACCCAGAAAAACAAATAAAAAATCATGCCTATGGAGGAAGAGCCCACCCCCCAACAAACCCACAAGCAATAGAGAAACCACTAGAGTTGAGCGAAACGGGTCGAAAAAATTCAAAAGTCGCCGACTTTTGGCAAAGTCGGGTTTCATGAAACGAAACCCGACCCTAGGATGAGGTCGGCCACGAGGTCGGCGACTTACGCGCCAAAGTCGCGTTTCAAAAGTTTGTTTTGCGCTCTTTTTCAGCCAATCAGGATCCACGGACACTGTGGGCAACGTGATGACATAGGCACGGGTCACCACCATCTTTCAGAAGGGCATGCAAGTGATTGGCTTGCTTTGGTGGGCGTCACAGGGGGTATAAAAGGGCGTGCACGCCGACCGCCATCTTACTTCTGCCGATCTTAGTATAGGGAGATGTTGATGCTGATTCTGTAGGGAGAGAGTTAGGCAGGGAAGAAGACAAAAAAACTGCTTCTGCTGCTAGCGATTTGGCCTGCACAACACACAAGTCACTGTGTGTGCAGTGCAAGGGGAGGCTATATTGTGGTGTATCAGTGGTGTTGGTTGTTGGGCTGCCTTTTAAGGCTTCCTGACACGCTGGCATTGCTGTTTACCCACTGCTCCGCAAACTGCTTTTTTAAAAGCAATCCATTCTCCCTTATCCTCTCGTCACTTTGGTCACAGGCAGCTGTGCCATCGAGCGTGTCACATAGCGCTCAGATATCAGTGGGCCGCACACAATCCACAAGTGTACAGTGTCCAAAAGTGTACGCAGAGATTCAAAATCTCCATTATCCTCTCGTCACTTTGGTCACAGGCAGCTGTGCCATCGAGCGTGTCACATAGCGCTCAGATATCAGTGGGCCGCACACAATCCACAAGTGTACAGTGTCCAAAAGTGTACGCAGAGATTCAAAATCTCCATTATCCTCTCGTCACTTTGGTCACAGGCAGCTGTGCCATCGAGCGTGTCACATAGCGCTCAGATATCAGTGGGCCTCACACAATCCACAAGTGTCCAGTGTCCAAAAGTGTACGCAGAGATTCAAAATCTCCATTATCCTCTCGTCACTTTGGTCACAGGCAGCTGTGCCATCGAGCGTGTCACATAGCGCTCAGATATCAGTGGGCCGCACACAATCCACAAGTGTCCACTGTCCACAAGTGTACGCAGAGATTCAAAATCTCCATTATCCTCTCGTCACTTTGGTCACAGGCAGCTGTGCCATCGAGCGTGTCACATAGCGCTCAGATATCAGTGGGCCGCACACAATCCAAAAGTGTCCAGTGTCCAAAAGTGTACGCAGAGATTCAAAATCTCCATTATCCTCTCGTCACTTTGGTCACAGGCAGCTGTGCCATCGAGCGTGTCACATAGCGCTCAGATATCAGTGGGCCGCACACAATCCACAAGTGTCCAGTGTCCAAAAGTGTACGCAGAGATTCAAAATCTCCATTATCCTCTCGTCACTTTGGTCACAGGCAGCTGTGCCATCGAGCGTGTCACATAGCGCTCAGATATCAGTGGGCCGCACACAATCCACAAGTGTCCAGTGTCCAAAAGTGTACGCAGAGATTCAAAATCTCCATTATCCTCTCGTCACTTTGGTCACAGGCAGCTGTGCCATCGAGCGTGTCACATAGTGCTCAGATATCAGTGGGCCGCACACAATCCACAAGTGTCCAGTGTCCACAAGTGTACGCAGAGATTCAAAATCTCCATTATCCTCTCGTCACTTTGGTCACAGGCAGCTGTGCCATCGAGCGTGTCACATAGCGCTCAGATATCAGTGGGCCGCACACAATCCACAAGTGTCCAGTGTACAAAAGTGTACGCAGAGATTCAAAATCTCCATTATCCTCTCGTCACTTTGGTCACAGGCAGCTGTGCCATCGAGCGTGTCACATAGCGCTCAGATATCAGTGGGCCGCACACAATCCACAAGTGTCCAGTGTCCAAAAGTGTACGCAGAGATTCAAAATCTCCATTATCCTCTCGTCACTTTGGTCACAGGCAGCTGTGCCATCGAGCGTGTCACATAGCGCTCAGATATCAGTGGGACGCACACAATCCACAAGTGTCCAAAATTGTACGCAGAGATTCAAAATCTCCATTATCCTCTCGTCACTTTGGTCACAGGCAGCTGTGCCATCGAGCGTGTCACATAGCGCTCAGATATCAGTGGGCCGCACACAATCCACAAGTGTCCAGTGTCCACAAGTGTACGCAGAGATTCAAAATCTCCATTATCCTCTCGTCACTTTGGTCACAGGCAGCTGTGCCATCGAGCGTGTCACATAGCGCTCAGATATCAGTGGGCCGCACACAATCCACAAGTGTCCACTGTCCACAAGTGTACGCAGAGATTCAAAATCTCCATTATCCTCTCGTCACTTTGGTCACAGGCAGCTGTGCCATCGAGCGTGTCACATAGCGCTCAGATATCAGTGGGCCGCACACAATCCACAAGTGTCCACTGTCCACAAGTGTACGCAGAGATTCAAAATCTCCATTATCCTCTCGTCACTTTGGTCACAGGCAGCTGTGCCATCGAGCGTGTCACATAGCGCTCAGATATCAGTGGGCCGCACACAATCCACAAGTGTCCAGTGTCCAAAAGTGTACGCAGAGATTCAAAATCTCCATTATCCTCTCGTCACTTTGGTCACAGGCAGCTGTGCCATCGAGCGTGTCACATAGCGCTCAGATATCAGTGGGCCGCACACAATCCACAAGTGTCCAGTGTCCAAAAGTGTACGCAGAGATTCAAAATCTCCATTATCCTCTCGTCACTTTGGTCACAGGCAGCTGTGCCATCGAGCGTGTCACATAGCGCTCAGATATCAGTGGGCCGCACACAATCCACAAGTGTCCAGTGTACAAAAGTGTACGCAGAGATTCAAAATCTCCATTATCCTCTCGTCACTTTGGTCACAGGCAGCTGTGCCATCGAGCGTGTCACATAGCGCTCAGATATCAGTGGGCCGCACACAATCCACAAGTGTCCACTGTCCACAAGTGTACGCAGAGATTCAAAATCTCCATTATCCTCTCGTCACTTTGGTCACAGGCAGCTGTGCCATCGAGCGTGTCACATAGCGCTCAGATATCAGTGGGCCGCACACAATCCACAAGTGTCCAGTGTCCAAAAGTGTACGCAGAGATTCAAAATCTCCATTATCCTCTCGTCACTTTGGTCACAGGCAGCTGTGCCATCGAGCGTGTCACATAGCGCTCAGATATCAGTGGGCCGCACACAATCCACAAGTGTCCAGTGTCCAAAAGTGTACGCAGAGATTCAAAATCTCCATTATCCTCTCGTCACTTTGGTCACAGGCAGCTGTGCCATCGAGCGTGTCACATAGCGCTCAGATATCAGTGGGCCGCACACAATCCACAAGTGTCCAGTGTCCAAAAGTGTACGCAGAGATTCAAAATCTCCATTATCCTCTCGTCACTTTGGTCACAGGCAGCTGTGCCATCGAGCGTGTCACATAGCGCTCAGATATCAGTGGGCCGCACACAATCCACAAGTGTCCAGTGTCCAAAAGTGTACGCAGAGTTTCAAAATCTCCATTATCCTCTCGTCACTTTGGTCACAGGCAGCTGTGCCATCGAGCGTGTCACATAGCGCTCAGATATCAGTGGGCCGCACACAATCCACAAGTGTCCACTGTCCACAAGTGTACGCAGAGATTCAAAATCTCTATTATCCTCTCGTCACTTTGGTCACAGGCAGCTGTGCCATCGAGCGTGTCACATAGCGCTCAGATATCAGTGGGACGCACACAATCCACAAGTGTCCAGTGTCCAAAAGTGTACGCAGAGATTCAAAATCTCCATTATCCTCTCGTCACTTTGGTCACAGGCAGCTGTGCCATCGAGCGTGTCACATAGCGCTCAGATATCAGTGGGCCGCACACAATCCACAAGTGTCCAGTGTCCACAAGTGTACGCAGAGATTCAAAATCTCCATTATCCTCTCATCACTTTGGTCACAGGCAGCTGTGCCATCGAGCGTGTCACATAGCGCTCAGATATCAGTGGGCCGCACACAATCCACAAGTGTCCAGTGTCCAAAAGTGTACGCAGAGATTCAAAATCTCCATTATCCTCTCGTCACTTTGGTCACAGGCAGCTGTGCCATCGAGCGTGTCACATAGCGCTCAGATATCAGTGGGCCGCACACAATCCACAAGTGTCCAGTGTCCACAAGTGTACGTAGAGATTCAAAATCTCCATTATCCTCTCGTCACTTTGATCACAGGCAGCTGTGCCATCGAGCATGTCACATAGCGCTCAGATATCAGTGGGCCGCACACAATCCACAAGTGTCCACTGTCCACAAGTGTACACAGAGATTCAAAATCTCCATTATCCTCTCGTCACTTTGGTCACAGGCAGCTGTGCCATCGAGCGTGTCACATAGCGCTCAGATATCAGTGGGCCTCACACCATCCACAAGTGTCCAGTGTCCAAAAGTGTACGCAGAGATTCAAAATCTCCATTATCCTCTTGTCACTTTGGTCACAGGCAGCTGTGCCATCGAGCGTGTCACATAGCGCTCAGATATCAGTGGGCCGCACACAATCCACAAGTGTCCACTGTCCACAAGTGTGTGCAGAAATTCTAAAACTCCCCTGTCCTATAGACACCTTGTACCTTGTTTTACATTACTATATAGTTTGTTGGATTTTGTCTACATTTCTACCAAAAATGAGGAAGGCTGGTGGAAGAGGCCGTGGAATTGGGCGGGGGTTGGCAGCTGGTAATGATGGTGTTGGTGGTGGATCTGATGGTAGTGGCAAGAGCAAAATAGGACCGAATGCAGGAGGTGCTGACCCTGCGTCATCGTCTGGCTACATAAGGACTCGAACGCTTAGTTTTCTAGGAGTTGGCAAACCGCTTTTAAAGGCAGAGCATCAGGAAAAAGTTTTGTCTTATATTGCTGACTCAGCCTCCAGCTCTATCGCCTCCTCTTCTTCAGTTGTAAAAAGTAAAAGCACTGAGTCGTCATTGGAGGCTCATGTTCATGAACCACACCTTTCCTTGTGTCCTTCACCCCAGCCAAGATTGAAGGATGACGCAGGCCATACTACTGATTACTCCATGGAGCTGTTTTCACATACCATGCCTGGATTATCAAGTCAAATGGTGAATTACCCAGGCCAAGATGAATCTGACATGGAGTGCACTGATGCACAGCCGCTGATGGATGATTCTGCTGGTACATTCACTCAGAGCACTACATTGTCCTCGCAGTGTACAGAGCCAGATTCTGACCCTGATGAGACTCAGGTGCCCCTTCCCGCACACTATACCACCATACACGGTGATACAGAGAAAGGTGCACATGACATAGAAGAGGAGGTGATGGATGACCCAGTTGTTGACCCAGATTGGCATCCATTGGGGGAAGAGGGTGCTGCTTCCAATAGCTCAGATGAGGAGCATCCACAGCAGACATCGACATCGCAACAGCTGTTATCTGGCAGGCCCGGAGCACTCCAAAGACAGGTTCCAAACATCAAAAGAGTTGCTGGACAGCTTGTCCAGAGGGTCAAAAGATCACAGCGTGCTAGGCCGCAAAATGTCCGCCAAAGTAGGAAGAGTGCAGTGTGGCACTTTTTTGAACAAAATCCTCATGATCAGGCCAAGGTTATCTGTAAGAAGTGCGCAAAGACCTTTAGCCGAGGGAAAAATCTGAAAAATTTGAATACCAGTTGCATGCTTAGACATTTAACCAGCATGCACTTGCAAGCGTGGACACAACACCAAACCTCAAGTGCCACATGTGCAACTGATCACAACGAAGGTAGTCAGCAACGCTACATTGTTTCCCCCACTGTAAGCCCACCGGTTAGCACAGCAGCAAATGTTGAGGTGTCGTTGCAAGGCCACAGCAGTCAGGGAATCCCACTGTTATATCAACGAAAGACTGATTCTAGGCCATCAGAAAGAACACCAACTCCATCACCATCATCAACCCTCTCTCAGTCCGCCCTGTCCACCGCTACTTCCACCATATGCAGCTCTCAAGTCCAGCTCACCCTCCCAGACACTATGAGTAGGTCAAGAAAGTACTCAGTCTCTCATCCGCGTACACTGAGTTTGAACGCCCACATTGCCAAACTAATCTCGTTTGAGATGATGCCCTTTTGGTTGGTGGAAAGCACAGCTTTCCGCGAACTCATGGCCTATGCAGTACCACGCTATGACCTACCCAGTCGCCACTTCTTCTCTCGCAAAGCCATCCCAGCCCTCCACCATCATGTGAAAGACCGCATTGTCCATGCACTCAAGCAGTCAGTGAGCGGAAAGGTGCACCTCACAACTGATGCATGGTCCAGTCGGCATGGCCAGGGCCGTTACGTGTCCATTACCGCGCACTGGGTTAATGTGGTGGATGCAGGGTCCACAGGGGACAGCGGTGGTGGGACAGTGCTGCCTAGCCCACGGTATAGGAAACAGTTGGCTGTAGGCGTTTGATAGGAACTGAAGGAGTTAAATTGAGTTCTGTCTATGTTGCATTCTCTTGTTTAAAACCTTATCTGTTCTTCGAGGAGATGTCTCAGACATCTCCCTTGTGAACCAAGGTCAAATACCTCTGCTTTTTCGCCTAAATGACTTTCTTTGTCTAAAACAAGTTGTAAAATCATTTGTACTGCGCATGTCTGTAAAATGTTTAAATTCTTTACTATAAAAGACGGAAGCCTAACTGATAAGCCAGAGGCGTCTTGGAGGCATCCTGAGTTGTACCATACAGCTGGTGTCTGTGTAGTTCTTCTGCACGGAGCTGATTTAATTAGAGACATATGATGCTTCACACCCAAGAACATCGGTCCTTCAGATGAAAGAGTAATCTGAGGGATCCCGACAGTTTCCTGACGCCCGAAACAGGGACCTGATATAGGCACCTCTCCAAGACTACCCGATCTACAGACCACACCAGTTACTGATGAAATTGTGAACAGCAGACCTAAACACCTGGCCAGGTAAGAGATCAATTTTTCTCTTCTCTGCTCTTCATAATCTATCATTATAACTAAGGTCCGTATAAAGGGGAATCTAGTAGAGGAGGGGGCCGTAAAATCAGGTCCATATAAGAACTCTGAGGAAATCGGGTGTGACACGCATATGTAATTTCTGCTCGAATGAGAGGTTACTGTAGGTTCTGTGTGTGCACAGCTATTTTTAGAAAAAGAGCTGATGCAAATCAAAATGGGAGAGGTCTGACATTATGGAATATAAGGCTGGGTGAACAGTTCATACTGCGCAGCCCGGACGGACAAGTTTTTCACAATAGACGGTTCCGCACTAGGAATAGAGGAGGTTGTTGAATGGCTACTTTGATTTGAAAGGTTGTGGAAAGTAGACAAATAAGCTGCACAGTAGGTATTCGTTCAAAGAGTGGTGATATTGCCTAACTGGGCCATGTGACAGCGTCCTTTCGGGGAGGTCACCGCCTAAGCTTAAATCAACACCCTTTACGAATAAACCTTGTGACAGATAAGAGTGTGACCGAATGAGCACAGGACCGTGAAATGAGCCTGTGACAGGATATGACTGAAGAACCCCAGTAGATGGACACTTTATTTACAATCCTGTGTGTTGTGGGAGTATTTCTGTTCGGATGCTACATAGCATATAAGTACACGAAACACGTAGTACACCGAGGAACAGACACTCCATTTAGCCTGTTAGCACCTTAGGAAGAAGGTAACGAGGTACAGTAGAGCCTAGTCTTGAGCTTACCCAATACACCACCTAAGGCAGGGGACTAACAGGAAGACAACAAGAGAGACAGGATAAGAATAAAAGATAAGATGGGGAACAGTCAGGGAAAGATACCTGAAGAAGGAAATCGGTTATGTGATATAATTGAGGATAGATATGGAAGTAGTGCAGCAAAGAACCTGGAAAAAGTATTAATCAAATCCAAAGTGCAAGATAGGCAGGCTGTGTGAATCCTTGTATATATGTCTATGAGAACCTCTGAATAAGATGAGAGATGAGTAATTGAGTATAAAAAAAAAAAAAAAAATCAGTGAATGAGCACGTATGAATGAATCATCACACATCATTTTTGTGTCAAGAGATTTGTGACCTTTCTAGTTGTGGTGGAATCCCGGACAGATGCGTTATAGATATTTCAAATCTACATCTGAGACTGAATGAATTGAGTAATGATATAGTTCGTGTTATATGTGGCATTACATTGTAAAGTTTCCTGAATGCATTTGGCCAGAAAAAGGGCAAGGCATGGTTAATCTCATTATACAGTTATCTGCTCTTACAGTGAAATCCCGTGATTTTGAGTTTCTTTGTAGAAATTGATTTTGATAAGTCTAAAGAACTACAGAATTCTGTGAAGGACGACGCTGCATTCTGATGGGAGGGGGGAATGATACCGCTGCGTAGTTTTTCTTCTCCCTTCGCTCTTATCTCTGCTGAGTGTGAGCTGTGCTCAAAATTCTCTGTAATTCTATCCGTAAGGTACACGCTGAAAGATTTGTGCATTTTAAAGCAACAGTACTTAATTGAAGATTGGAAGTTAAAAGTAAGATATGGTGCCTAATTTAGAAGGGAATTGTAAGTGATTGCTTGGTCATTAATGTGTTTGAACCTGCTTCTAGTTGTGTGATTGATTTGTATAGCAAATTGTGTCAAATTACAAGAGACAGAGAAGGAAGGAAGCAGTAAAACAAGTGGGACAAATATTGAAAAAGGCAAAAATACCAGAGTGTGAATGTTTGGATGTACAAAAAGGCACAGACAAGGGAAGAAAATAGCAAGTGAATAAATGATGCTTGAGAATGTGCAGCAGTGTGGAAGGTGTATTATGAATGTTTGATTGACAAAGTGTAACCAGAGACCCAGACAAAACAGATGGACTTGTAAACACTGTGGTCAGACTCAGACAAACCCAGACTGAATAGCTACTTGTGTGACCTGTGCTACTGACCTAAGAGAATTGCACTAAATCCTATCCAGACAAGATCATAAGAAGCTGACATAATAGTGTGGATAGTGGGTAGTAGGGACATTGGCCCTTGAGGAGTAAGCTGACAGTAGACATCAGACGGCCAACCCCATCAGGACCTAGAAGTGTGACTAGAATAAGAAAGATACAGGTGTATTATCCCTGGAGCCCCTCTGACCAGCTAGCTTTGCTGAAGCAGCTGCCTGCCCCTGAAGACCAACCATTCCCGTTTTACAGACACATAAAGGAAGTACAGCAGACATATAAGTGTACCTGGGCAGACCTAGAGAGGTTGATGAGTTTAAAGGCAGGTGACGCACTAGATCATATAATTAAGACACATACAGATGTGACAAAGAATCAGGCTTGGGGCATGGATGATAAATCTGCACAATCTGGGGAGACGTACTGTGAGTCACTAAGACAATGGGCTGCAGTGGAACAATCAGAGCAGTCTGTACTCCTGACTAATGTGACACAGCAAAGAGGAGAGAGTGTAGAGATGTACTTTGGACGGTTACAGCTGAAATGGGCAGACATGGGGTACATTTGCATAAACCCACTTGATGTTAGAATACTGGTGAATGCATTCATTGACGGTATGAACAAAGACTTACGAGATGCAGTACAGACAGCCAGACCTGAATGGAGACATGTAGATCCGAAAGACCTCCTTAAGGTAGCTAAAGAAATTGAGCAAACAAGGATAATAAAACGACCTGTCATGTATGCTGGAGCACAAGGAAAAAAGTGGAGACGTAATAGGGAAGGCATGTGAGATGACACTGACGTTTCTTTTGACAATCTATTCCCCACATGACATCCATGCCATACTCCTACAAGTTCAACCAAAACATCTGTCTAGGGCCAGACAGCTCCGACTTGAGTGTGCTCTACTAATTCCTGAGTATGTCACTCCTCAAAAGATGTAACGTTCTGAATCCAGCCACCCTCCTGCCTATGGATTCAGAAAAGGGGGAATTGGTGACCGTATTGGCAAGTGAGGAAGGATACTTTGACATGACGCATGAACATGTCTGCATAGAACTGATGAGTCAGGAGACAGTTGGGTTTGCACACATTCATGAAAAACCTGTTCCTAATGCAGACTTTGAGTTTCTTTTTTGTAGATGGCCCCAGATACCACCAGGATGGACGATTCTACACTGGATATGCAGTAGTATCCTCACATGAGGTAATCCGAGCGGAACCACTCTCTCCTCACATGTCGGCGCAGGAGGCAGAGTTGAAGGCACTCACTGAGGCGTGTAGAGCCGCTGCAGGTAAAGTCGCTAATATTTTCACAGATTCGAAGCCCATTAAAAATGCAGAGCTGGTGAAACAATTGATGGAGGCATTGATGTTACCAGTCCAGGTTGGCATTGTCAAGGTAAAAGCACACACAACGGTGACTCCGTGGAGGTAGAGGGCAATAGAAGGGCGAACGAGGCTGCTAAAATAGCACAAGGCGGCCTAGAGAGAGCAGTGGACGGTGGCGGGGAGTCAGCGTATTCCAGCCACATTGGGTCTAGATGTCCTGAAATCCCTCCAGCAAAAGGCTGCCCAAACAGAGAAGGTACACCGGGGGAGACTGGGAGCTGAGCTGAACTCAAATGGAGTATGGGAGAATAAGGATAAAATGTGCCCACCAAAGTCCCTGTTCCCAATCATGGCGCAAGCAGCACATGGCCCCAATCACACCTCAAAAAGTCACATGTGTGCCATGGTAGATGCCTTCTGGATCGCTCCTGGCTTCAGTTGCGCAGCCGCGAAACTTGTACAATCATGCCTCATCTGTGCACAGCACAACCCAGGTAAAACAGTAAAAGTCCCTAAGAAAGCGACACCTAGGCCTCTCTACCCGTTTCAGAGACGGCAGATTGACGACATACAGCTACCAAGGTAGGAGTGTATGCAAATATCCTAGTATGTGTAGATCTCTTCTCTGGATGGCCAGAGGCCTACCCGGTGAAAACGGCTACAGCTCGAGCCACTGCAAAGAAACTGGTGATGGAACTAGTACCACGATTCGGTGTCCCTGAAACAATTGAATCAGACAGAGGTACACACTTTACTGCTGAGGTAATGCAAAATGTAATGCAAATGATAGGTGTAGAACAGGCATTTCATACACCCTACCACCCACAGAGTTCAGGGAAGGTAGAAAGAATGAACGGGACACTGAAATTGAAAATACAGAAAACCATGGAGCAGACCCATAGACCATGGCCAGAGTGTCTCCCATTAGCATTATTCTCAGTAAGGTACACACCCACGGGGAAAACTAAACTGTCACCCTTCGAGATACTGTTTGGAAGACCACCGAACACAGGGTTGTACTACCCACAGGTCTTAACACTTAATGTGGATAATTTGACAAGTTATGTAATCCAGTTGCAAAAGCATTTAACTCAAATGCATTCTCTAGTTTTCTCTTCCATTCCAGATCCAGATAGTGTGGAAGGAACTCACTGTCTACAACCTGGTGATTACGTATATGTCAAGAAACACTCCAGAAAGACCCTTGAACCCCGATATCAAGGACCTTACCAAGTACTCCTAATAACGCCTACTTCTGTTAAGTTGGAAGGACGACCAACCTGGATCCACGCATCGCATTGCAAACTAGCCACAGGAGTTAACAAAGCATAAGAGTGCATAATGTTTTGGTTTGGTTTTGTTGCATTATCTGTAATAATGGTAGCTGCGTGGGACAGTCTAAATTCTCCAATGTCCTTGAATAATAAGTTTATACAACATCATGAAAAATTACTGAATGATTGGTCAAATCATTTGCTGGATCTGCACACATTCACCAGTATCAGCCACTAGTATTCCGTTCCTTGTTATTCCTATGCCACCCGAGGAATTATTTGCCTGGACCAGTTGTTCTGATACACTTGCTAATAATGCCACAAATAATGTGAAGTTATGGAACACAACTGTTGGTATACCTATTGTGGGATGGGTAGGATACCCTTGGTGGCAGGGTAATCTTTCAGGAAGTAATACATACCTTCAATATCTGGCATATAAAGGGGGGGCTTGGGTACCCAGGAATAGAACTCGATTAACCTACCTGGGGCAAATTCCAATGTATGGCCTACAAGTTAGTTTTAATGTAACTTCCCACTCTACTGATGCCTTCAAACCAATACTGCTAGAAAGAAGGTTGCATAACACGTCCTGGGAGTATTCCAATTTATTTCCCCAGGGCAATAATGAAACTTGTTTTAATATTTCAGGTAATATACCTTGCAACGAGTCATCTGGATATGAGAAAGGAACTCCCACCTGTGGAAATCCCGATGTAGGGTAGTGTAGCCCTTTAGGACAACTTCCAAATTGGTGTATGGTTCAGAATGTATCTGTGTTCATAGATTTAGTTCATAGACTGGTATTACAACATTCAGCCCTATGGGACCTACCTAGTGACATGTTCTGGGTATGTGGAGACAATGCATATAAATGGTTGCCAGTAGGGGTAAAAGGTGCTTGTACTCTGGGTCGTTTGACTCCAGCTACCTTTGTTATTCCGAATGACCAGTTGAATACTCAGAGCATACCTAAACACACGTTGTACAAAAGAGCTGCTGACAATACACCTCGCCTCTCTGGGAGACCACATATAGTGCAGATGAGTGTGGCTAATAAAATTGTCAGCTCTATTTTTATTTATCCTATGATTACTCAAATGTGGGATAAATTAGTCAGGGCTACAGATTACTTAGATGACCAAATATGGGATATATTGGATATATTGAACACCACCGTTGCTGTCCAAAATCATTGTTGTTTGTATCTTCGTAATATATGTGCTATTGAAACTTGTTTTTTGGTGTATCTCTGTATGCAAGAAAAGATGTAGAAATAGATAAGGAAGTTTGACTGTAAACAACAAGAATTTAACTATTATTCCTTTGAGTCCTAGATTGACATCTCATTTCTGGCATGAAGGAGCGTACTCTTGCAATGATGGACGTGGCTTCAGTATCTGGGGGATGGAGAAGGTAGAAGACCTGTCTCCCTCAGGCAACCCGTCGGCCTGGGATAGTACCTGGTGAACGAGCCACTATCCGCTGTTGTTGCAGGATCCAGTGTTCCAGATTGTGGAAAATGAAGATGTCAAAGGGGGGAATGATAGGAACTGAAGGAGTTAAATTGAGTTCTGTCTATGTTGCATTCTCTTGTTTAAAACCTTATCTGTTCTTCGAGGAGATGTCTCAGACATCTCCCTTGTGAACCAAGGTCAAATACCTCTGCTTTTTCGCCTAAATGACTTTCTTTGTCTAAAACAAGTTGTAAAATCATTTGTACTGCGCATGTCTGTAAAATGTTTAAATTCTTTACTATAAAAGACGGAAGCCTAACTGATAAGCCAGAGGCGTCTTGGAGGCATCCTGAGTTGTACCATACAGCTGGTGTCTGTGTAGTTCTTCTCCACGGAGCTGATTTAATTAGAGACATATGATGCTTCACACCCAAGAACATCGGTCCTTCAGATGAAAGAGTAATCTGAGGGATCCCGACAGTTTCGACCCTCCTCCTCCTCCTCCTCCTCCAGAAGCGACAGCTCGTCCACAGAGCGCAGTCGTACGAGCACTCCATCTGCAGCTGCCACTGTTGCACACGATGTGTCCCCCTATCGAGCAGCTAGTGGAAAGCGTCAGCAGGCTGTGTTGCAGATGATGTGTTTGGGCGACAGACACACCGCCGAGGTGCTGGCCGAGTACTTGAAGCGACAAACTGAGTCATGGCTGGGCAGTGTACATCTTGAGGCAGGCAAGGTAGTTAGTGATAACGGCCGTAATTTTGTGGCAGCCATAGCCCTTTCAAAACTCAGCCACATACCTTGCTTGGCTCACACCTTGAACCTGGTGGTGCAGTGCTTCCTCAAAAATTATCCGGAGTTAATAGCCCTGCTCCAGAAGGTGCGAAGACTGTGCGCGCACATCCGCCGGTCGCCTGTACACTCCGTTCGTATGCAGAAGCTGCAGCGATTGCTCCACCTTCCCAACCACCGCCTCATTATCGACATTGCAACAAGGTGGAACTCCACCCTGCACATGGTGGAGCGGCTGTGCGAGCAGAGGCAGGCCATAATGCATTTGTGGGAGGATACACGGCCAGGCACTTTGAGAGCAGACATGGAGTTGACAGGCGTGCAGTGGTCGAAGCTGAAAGACCTTTGTAAAGTCCTTCAGTGTTTTGAGGAATGCACACGGCTGGTAAGCGCAGACGACGCCATCCTAAGCATGAGCATCCCACTTATGCGTCTGCTCATGCAAACTTTGACGCACCTTAAGGAGCAGGCGTCTGCAGCCAATGTTGATGAGGAGGAAGAGGAGGAGGGAATCCTTGATGACATTCAGCCATTGTCTGCTCAGGGACCTCTCCTGGACGAGGTGGAGGAAGAAGAGGAGGAGGAGGATGATGATGGGGATGATTACTTAGGGGAGGAGGATGCATCTCGTGGGGCAAGTGAAAATGTTGGCGTGGCAAGGTCTGGTACAGGGTTTGTGCGTGACTGGAGGGATGTGGATTTGCCAGAAAGTGCTCCTCCACCCAGCACTCGCAGTGCATCATTGACACCGGGAACATTGGCCCACATGTCAGATTATGCCTTGCGGATCCTAAAAAGGGACCCCCGCATTGCCAAAATGATGAACGATGACGACTACTGGTTGGCCAGCATCCTGGATCCATGCTATAAAGGCAAATTACAAAACATCATGCCACAGGAGAACCTTGACCTAATATTGGCTAATAAACAAGCAACTCTGGTAAATCGGTTGCTTGAGGCATTCCCAGCACACAGCAGCGGTGATGGTTCTCACACGAGCCGTACGGGCCGGGGGCAGCTTGGCAGAGGTGTTCGTGGTGCACACAGCAGAAGTGGCGTTGGAGACAGGGGTTTCATGACAATGTTGTGGACTGATTTTTCAAATACCGCTCACACAACTGGTAATACTGCATCGATGGAAAGTGACAGGAGACAGCAGTTGTCAACTATGGTTACAAACTACTTTTCCTCCCATATCGATGTTCTCCCACACAGGTCATTCCCCTTTGACTATTGGGCCGCTAAACTGGACACCTGGCATGAATTGGCCCAATATGCCTTACAGGAGCTCGCTTGCCCAGCTGCAAGTGTGCTATCGGAAAGAGTCTTCAGTGCAGCTGGATCAATCCTGACAGAAAAAAGGACCCGTCTGTCAACCCAAAATGTGGATGATCTAACCTTCATTAAAATGAACCACGCATGGGTTTCCAAGGATTTTGTCCCACCTTCCCCTGATGACACATAGGGTGACAGAAAAATGGCTTGCTTTGGTCCACCTCTTCCTGGTACTTCACCTATTTCGCCATTTGCATCAGCTGAATGTCCAACATCAACATATGCCACTTTCTAAAACTCCCTAACTGTGCTGCCTCCCCCCCCCATGGCCGGGGTCACCACCTACCGCACGACACCGTGCGAGTGCCGTTGCCCTGGACAGGTGGGTAGGCCGACTCTTGGGCGCGGGCACTGGCACAGGGTCCCTCATAGTGCAATCAAGTGTCTCTGACGGTGGTGGTGCACACCCGCCGTCAGACACACCGCTGTACTATGAGGGGCCCAGTGCCAGTACCGACGCCCACGAGTGGGCCCCCCTTGCTTGGCCAGGGCCCCAGCATTTGCAATCTTTACCTCTCCCTGCTCCTCCGCTGTGTAATCTGGGCCGTCAAATCCATACTGTGCCTGACACCGTCTGAGCCTGCCTCCTGAGACATATATTTTGAATGTGTACGCTATCCATACATGTTATCCAGGGTTCCGGTACCCATTCTAACCTTTGTGCAATGACGTGCAATCCATACTGGGCCTAACACCGTCTGAGCCTGCCTCATGCTGTATAGACATATATTTTGAATGTGTACGCTATCCATACATGTTATCCGGGGATACGGTACCCCTTCTAACCTTTGTGCAATGACGTGCAATCCATACTGGGCCTAACACCGTCTGAGCCTGCCTCATGCTGTATAGACATATATTTTGAATGTGTACGCTATCCATACATGTTATCCGGGGATACGGTACCCCTTCTAACCTTTGTGCAATGACGTGCAATCCATACTGGGCCTAACACCGTCTGAGCCTGCCTCATGCTGTATAGACATATATTTTGAATGTGTACGCTATCCATACATGTTATCCGGGGATACGGTACCCCTTCTAACCTTTATGCAATGACGTGCAATCCATACTGGGCCTAACACCGTCTGAGCCTGCCTCATGCTGTATAGACATATATTTTGAATGTGTACGCTATCCATACATGTTATCCGGGGATACGGTACCCCTTCTAACCTTTTTGCAATGACGTGCAATCCATACTGGGCCTAACACCGTCTGAGCCTGCCTCATGCTGTATTGACATATATTTTGAATGTGTACGCTATCCATACATGTTATCCGGGGATACGGTACCCCTTCTAACCTTTGTGCAATGACGTGCAATCCATACTGGGCCTAACACCGTCTGAGCCTGCCTCATGCTGTATAGACATATATTTTGAATGTGTACGCTATCCATACATGTTATCCGGGGATACGGTACCCCTTCTAACCTTTGTGCAATGACGTGCAATCCATACTGGGCCTAACACCGTCTGAGCCTGCCTCATGCTGTATAGACATATATTTTGAATGTGTACGCTATCCATACATGCTATCCGGGGATACGGTACCCCTTCTAACCTTTGTGCAATGACGTGCAATCCATACTGGGCCTAACACCGTCTGAGCCTGCCTCATGCTGTATAGACATATATTTTGAATGTGTACGCTATCCATACATGTTATCCGGGGATACGGTACCCCTTCTAACCTTTGTGCAATCATGTGCAATCCATACTGGGCCTAACACCGTCTGAGCCTGCCTCATGCTGTATAGACATATATTTTGAATGTGTACGCTATCCATACATGTTATCCGGGGATACGGTACCCCTTCTAACCTTTGTGCAATCACGTGCAATCCATACTGGGCGTGAGAACGGCTGGCGAGCTGTTAAGCAAGCTACAGCACCTGTCCAGACAAGTACAGGGATTCCCTAGCGAGGAGACTTATTTGATTGTTTTCTATGTTGGGACAGCAATTTTTGGGGAGCACTATACTCTGGAGAATGATAGATGGGGCCCACCATACACTGGAACATTCCAAAGGTGGACATCAGACACTGGAGCAGCATTTACAGGGCCCATTATACACTAGAGCAGTAGAAATGGGGCCCATTATGTTTGGAGCATTATTTGGGCCCATAAGACAGTGGAGCTTCATCCATGGGGACCAACATATACTGTAGCATTATGTGGAGCTCATCATATACTGTTTCAAACATTATATGGGACCAATGATTTTGTATGGAGAAATAGATGGGCCTCGTCATGAGATGTAAAAAGTGAGGTATTTTTCATTGTACTATACCGCTATTTCTCTGCCGTATCGGAGCATGATGAGTTGTGGTATGTGTTAAAGGGGCGCTCTTTCGCCCAGGGCACATGAAAACCTGCAGCCAGCCCTCCCCCCCCACAAATTTAGCCAAATAACCCCCATTTTTCAGTGCGTAACTTGTATTATGAAGTTAATTAAGGTTGACAAGCTTAAGTAAGAAGAATTGATGCTTTTGGAATTTAAATGGGCACTGTAGGTGTGTTTCCTGTCCTCCTCTCACTGCCGACTTTTATTCCCCATTGACTTACATTGGGTTTCGTGTTTTGGGATGACCCCAACTTTTCCCTATAATCGGACGATCTTGCTCGACCCGACTTTTGGAAAAGTCGGGTTTCACGAAACGAAACGCGACCCTAAAAAAGCAAAAGTCGCTCAACTCTAGAAACCACAATAAACATTATATAACAGTATCTCGACTAAGACCTCCCATAATCATAATGCAGTAAAAAAATCACAAATGTGCATTAAAGGGGATCTGTCACCCCATTTTTCGCCTATCAGCTGCTGGCACCACTATCGGGCTTAGCTACAGCATTCTGTAATGCTGTAGATAAGCCCCCGATGTATACTGAAAGAGAAGAAAAAATAGTTAGATTATACTTACCCTGGCGTTCGGTCCGGTCCGATGGGTGTCTCCATCCCGTCCGGCGCCTCCCATCTTCATACGATGATGTCCTCCTCCTTGCTTCTCCCTCGGCTCCTGCGCAAGAGTACTGCAGTGCGCAGGCGCCGGACCTCTCTGACCTTTCCCAGCACCTGCGCACTGCAGTACTTTACTCTGCCCTCAACAGGGCAGAGTAAAGTACGCCTGCGCAGGAGCCGAGAGAGAAGCAAGAAGGAGGACATCATAGTATGAAGATAGGAGGCGCCGGACCAGACCGCGACACCCACCGCCCCCGCCCCCCGGAGAGTATAATCTATCGTGTTTTTCTTATCTTTCAGGTTTCATAGGGGGCTTATCTACAGCATTACAGAATGCTGTAGATAAGCCCCTGATGGCGGTGCCGGCACCTGATAGGCGAAAAATGGGGTGACAGATTCCCTTTAAGTGGAAACCGAAAGATTAATAATGCAGGTATATATAAACAGACGTAACATGGCTATCAACTAGAAAAAAATTACAAAAACCATGAAATTGAAATCAAGTGGTCAGAGAAGAGGCTCGGGAGAAGTGCTTCACCTCCTCCATGGCTTCATTAGGGTCAACACAAAACATTGTCTTTCCTCGGAGTTGCACCCTCGGACGTGCCGGGTAGAGAAGGGCAGAACGGGAGCCTCTATCATGCAGAAGTTTGCAAACTGGAGCAAAGGCGCGGTGCTTGGCCGCCACCACGGCAGAATAATCTTGAAACATAAGAAGAGAGTGTCCCTCATATTTCACAGCAGTCATAGCCCGAAACATTAGCATTTTGTCCTGAAAATTAAGTAACTTAAAAACAACAGGGCGAGGGTGGGCATTGGATCCTGGAGTTGGAGGTCCAAGTCTGTGGCTCGTTCGACTATCATGGAGCCAGATTGGTCAGGCAAATTAAGTGCTCGTGAGAGCCAGGAGGAAGTAAAGTGGTGGAGATCCTTTACCTACTCGGGAACGCCTATGACGCAGAGATTGTTTCGGCGGCTCTGGTTTTCCAGATCATCGAATTTGTGTTGGAGCTGCTCTATCACATGGTCCTTATCTTTAAGCTGAGCATCATAGGACTGTACAGTGTCCTCCAAATCACTGATTCACAGTTCTGCTGCCAAAATTTTGGTGGAATGGTTGGACAACTTGGATGTGATCTAGTCCAATGATGATTGAAAGGAAAGAAGTCTTGCATCTATTTTTGGCATAAGTTGCTTTGTAATAGAGTCAGCAATGGTTTGTAGGGATTCTTTAGACATGACGGAGTTAGAATCTGGTGATTCAGGAGAAGATTTGGTGGCCTGTGCCCTTGTTTTAGTAGCCTTGGAGCTACTGGGATTTACAATTTTTTCCATGTAGATGGAGAGAGATAGAAAATGAATTGAAATGAACTTGTAAGGAGAGGGGAGACGTCTCAGTCGAGATTTAAGTGCAAGAACCTACATAACTAAGTAGCTTAGGTAGGACATCACAGAGAATTGGTCCCGAGGAGATCCCAGATGGTTTAAGGGATACGGACCACTCAGAAGATCATAAAGGTAAACAGGCTGAAAAGGGTCCCTAGTTGGGCTGGTATCCACAGCAGTTTAGAAGACGAGCCCTTAACAGAGGCATCTGTGTATAAAAGAGAGCACTGAGTGCCACACAGCAGTGGTATCCGGGGTGGTAGTATATTGCAGCCCGTATCAGTGCGTTATTTTAGTTAAGCGCACTAGATGGCAGCAGAGCTCCAACTTAACTGGTTTGTTGGATGAAATAGTAAATCAAGGATCAGGTGGCTTTTGGAGTACATAGTCTCCTGCTTTATATGTGTCCTCTTGGGGGGAGGGGTGTGTGGGGGTCAAGAAAGTTCTGTCCCAGCAGCTGCCCCCACCAGAGGTAACCAGTGCCACAAATAATAGGTCAATGCCTGGATCCTGTCAAAGCCCTTCACTCACAATTATTGGCATTTCTTAACAAGCTCCTCTGGCCACTTTTGGGGAGAGGCAACAGCACTGCTCAGGCTAAAGTAGAGGAAATCTCCTGCAGTGTCCTTCTAAGGCCCCAGGCAGCTCAGCGATTCTGCAGCAGATGGGGAGGAGAGAAAACACACAGCCCCCAGCAATCACACAGATCCTGATCAGCAATCTTCCCTCTCTCCCTCCCCAGGTGCAACAAGCATCAGCAGGTAAGACAGCAGCTGGGTAGGGAGAGGTCTGGTCCTGGGGGTATCTTACTGCCAGCAGGGTCTTCAGCACAGATGCAGCAGGACGCCCCCCCCGTGATGGATGATGGTGGCAGGCCTCCCTAAATGCTATGTGTTGGAGGCTCCCAGAAGTTCACTCACCCCTCAGCCAGGCCTCCACTGTAGATCTGTGACAGGTGGATGGAGGGGAAGAAGTGCAGGGACCATACTCAGCCGGCAGGGGGACCACGATTTAGGCCCTGTAGTAGGCCGCAGATTGAAGAGGCTGTGCAGGTAATCTCAGGCTGGAGAAGTTGGTTTAAAACTGCTGCTTTCTGGTCCCCTGGGCACTGAGCAGAGCAGGATGGTTAGGGAAGCACTATTAAGGATGGATGGCACGGATTGACTCCTCTGGGTGTGGGGCTCCCTCATGTGTGTCTGATTCCTGCGGTGGCCATCTTGGAACCCTCCAAGATGAGTATTTTGGTTGTTTGATATTTTCTGTCTTTTACAGGGGACAAGAGCTTCAATGGAATAAATGTATGGTGGGTATATCTTGTTTTTTATATTTAAATATATGTATAAAACAGTGTTGATTTTTTATTTAAAATAAAGGGCTTTATTCTGACTGTGTCTTGTTTACAATATGACTGTGGGGTTAGTAAAGGGGCGTCTTAAGGGCCTGTCATACTAAGCGATATCGCTAGCAATATCGCTATAACGTCACTGGTTTTTGTGACGTTATAGAGATATTGCTAGCGATATCGCTATGTCTGATACTTACCTCCGACCGCTCCCCTGCTTGTTATCGCTGATCGCGTGAGACCGTCCTGAGCCGTTTCTCGTCGTCAGCTTCCTGCTGGGGCTTCCTGCTGTGATGATGAGCGACGCGTGGACGCGGGCGGGAGGACGTCAGGATCGCCTCGTCTGACAGGTAAGTAGCGACCCCCGACCCCTGCGATGTCGCTGGTGAGATCTGCCTGTGTGGCAGCTCACTAGTGACCACTTAGCGATGTACCAGCGATCCTGACCGCGTCATATCGCTGGTCGGGATCGCTGGTACATCGCTAAGTGTGACAGTACCTTTAGAGGCTGAGGCCTGATGTTCTTAGCCGGGGGGGCAATATTTCTGACTCTTTCCCAGGCTATTAATATCAACTCACAGTTGTCTGTTCAGGCTTGGCTGGTTTGAATTTATAGGGGACCCTATGTTATTTTTTTTCTTGGGTCCTCTGTAAATTCACCTGAAAGGCTAAGTAAACAGCTGTGAGCTGTTATTAATAACCTGGGAACCTTATGGGGGGTATAGTCCCCTTTCCCAGATTATTAACATCAGCCCCTAGCCATAGGCTTTCCCTCTGCTGGTTATGAAAATTGTGAGGGATCCCACGCTGTTTTTTTAAAAATTTTATTTCATTTTGTATTTTACACAGGAGTTACATAGCTGCTGCTGAATACAACTCCCATTATTGTCTCCTGATCTCAGAGTGAGCAGGAGACAATGATGTGATCTGTCTTTAGCAGCCAGCCAGTGCCTGGGAATAACACGAACTGTAACACTTCTTCCTAGGCGCCGGTACTTATCACGCTGATGACAACTCCCATCATTGTCTCCTGGTCATGCTGATCTCAGCGTGACCAGGCAACAATGATGAGAGCTGCCTTCAGCAACAGGCACCTGGGATCAGCGCAAACTCTACTGCTTTTCCCAGGTTCCAGTACGTGGCACAAGGATGGCACATGGATGTTACACATAGACAGCAAACACGGATGGCACACAGATGTCACATACGTACACATGTACACGGACCACGGATCTCACCAGTACTGGCTTATCCTGTACAGGAATCACCAGGACGTGTGAAGGGGGCCTAAAGGCCCCGTCTCACTAAGCAATCTCGGTAGCGAGATCGCTGCTGAGTCACAACTTTTGTGACGTAACAGCGATCTCACCAGCGAGATTGCTGTGTGTGACAGCGATCAGCGAGCGGCCCCCCTGCCGGAATCGCTGATCGCTGCAAGAAATCTCTGGACATTTCTTTGGTCGCTGGTCTCCCGCTGGCCAGCACGCATCGCTGTGTGTGACAGCGGGAGACCAGCGATCAGGTGTAAAAAATAATTAAAAAAATAAAAAATATAGTTATTCTCACCTTCCGACGTCCTGTTCAGCCATCCCGCCTCTCTCCACGCTCCGGTCCCAGTGATCCTTTGCACGAATGACCGCGAGACTATGTTATCCCGCGAGACCGTGACATCTCGCGGTCATTCATGCAAAGGATCACTGGGACCGGAGCGTGGAGAGAGGCCGGAAGACTGCGCGGGACATCGGATGGTGAGAATAACTATATTTTTTTATTTTGATTCTATTTTTTACAGGATGGCCAGCGATGCCGGGCGCTCGGCATCGCTGTGCTGATCGCTGGTGAAGCTGTCTGTGTGACAGCTCACCAGCGATCACATAGCGACTTACTAGCGATCCTGACACCTTGATATCGGTGTCGGGATCGCTGGTAAGTCGCTTAGTGAGACGGGGCCTTTACACTAAGTTTTGAATGCAGCTGCTTGGCCACCAAGCTGTGTAACTTTACATTATGTGTCACTTCGTGGCTGAGCTGCTGTGGTTCTATTTTTTTAATAATAACACAGTTGATCAAGGAATATTTAGGAGGAAAATGTCATGATTTTACATCTGGCAATGGTAGCATCTTATTACAGTAGTCATAAATCAACATGGGAAAAGGTGAAAAAGGATTTCTCAGTGCTCATTACAGTATCACAGGACCACGAGTGCCAGGTTCAAAGTGGCTGGAGTCCACTTGTGAATGCAGGGAAAAAGGAAAAACGAGCACCAGGTGATCTCCATAAAAATACAAATTTGGCCTTTTTATTTAATCCATTGCTTGTATAAAGCTAAAAACATAAGAGTCATTAAATGTCAGGGATGTTTGCCCCCTGTCACTTAATGACTCGTATGTTTTTAACTTTTTACAAGCAATGGATTAAATAAAAAGACCAAATTTGTATTTTTATGGAAATCACCTGGTGCTCGTTTTTCCTTTTTGCATCTTATTACAGTGTCATGCATAACCACCAGGGGGCACATGTGCATGCAGAGACAAGAAAAGAGGGAAGGCACATAAAATCTATGCATGTATGCACAATATATTTTACCCCCTTAGTGACCACCAATATGTCTTTTTAATGACCACCAGCTATACTGTATAAGAGACTAGCATTCCCCGATGGGTGATAATCCTGTTACGCTCAGCTGTGTAATATAGCTGCATCAGCTGAGATCAGATTTGGTACAGAATAATATTATTTAACCCCTTAAAGGGAACCTGTCACCCTCTCCAGGCGTTTTTAACTAAAAGAGCCACCTTGTGCAGCAC
This sequence comes from Dendrobates tinctorius, assembly GCF_039654945.1. Lineage (NCBI taxonomy): Eukaryota > Metazoa > Chordata > Amphibia > Anura > Dendrobatidae > Dendrobates > Dendrobates tinctorius. The sequence goes on along the minus strand of NW_027361971.1, from coordinate 1,684,088 downwards.
TAATGCTGCATTCTGTCAGGGTGGCTCTTTTATTTGGTGTCCCTTCCACCACAGAAAGAAGCGTTTTTAAAATTTGTCACTCATACCTGAAGTTTGTCCGGGGGGCAGGTCTTTCCCCCCGGACACAGACTCCTCACATCCATCAGTCATTTCATCTTGGAGCCGCCCCCGCAGCGTTCATTTATTTCCCTGGCGCCTGCGCTGTAATTTTTTTTTCTTGGGCATGCATAGTTAGCGCTGCCCGTTCACTGACATCACATGAGGTCTTCCTTCTCGCGCCTGCGCGGACGCGCGGCTTGAGATCCCGCCCTGCAGTGTGAATAAATCAGAAGAGACTGCAGAGCGGGATCTCGGGCCGTGCGTCCACGCAGGCGCGAGAAGGAAGACCTCATGTGATGTCAGTGAACGGGCAGCGCTAACTGCTCATGCCCAAGAAAGAAAAATAACAGCGCAGGCACCAGGAAAATAAATGAACGCTGCGGGGGCAGCGCCAAGAGGAAATGACTGATGGATGTGAGGCGTCTGTGTCCGGGGGGAAAGACCTGCCTCCCGGACAAACTTCAGGTATGAGAGACAAATTTTAAAAACACTCCTTTCTGCAGTGGAAGGGACGCCAAATAAAAGAGCCACCCTGACAGAATGCAGCATTAGTGCTGCACAAGGTGGCTCTTTTAGTTAAAAAAGTCTGGAGGGGGTGACAGGTTTTCTTTAAATGTTGCTGTCAATAATGACGACAGCATCTAGATTGTCAACAAACAAAGTGTTGGGGCTCCCTCTTTAACCCCATTGGCATCCTGAGATCTTGATCGTGTGTTCCTGATGTTTGCCATGGCCTTAGTGTTTGCCGGCTATAGCGGCCTGTTCAGAAGTTATCAACATTTAGATGGTAAAAATTCATTTCTTCATTCCTGTTATATCACTTTACATTAATTTCTGAAAAGCACCTGAAGGGTTAATAAACTACCTGAAAGCAATTTTGTATATATTGAGGGGTGCGATATTTTAAAATGGTATCACTTTTGGGGGGGTTTCCAATATATGACCCCCAAAGTCACTTCAAAACATAACAGGTTCCTAAAAATTAAAGTTTTGTAAATTTCCTTAAAAAGTTAATAATGACTGCTACATTTTTAAACCTTCTAAAATTCTAAAAAACGAAAACAACATTTTGCAAATGGTGCTGGTGAGATCTGCCTGTGTGGCAGCTCACTAGTGACCACTTAGCGATGTACCAGCGATCCTGACCGCGTCATATCGCTGGTCGGGATCGCTGGTACATCGCTAAGTGTGACAGTACCTTTAGAGGCTGAGGCCTGATGTTCTTAGCCGGGGGGGGGGCAATATTTCTGACTCTTTCCCAGGCTATTAATATCAACTCACAGTTGTCTGTTCAGGCTTGGCTGGTTTGAATTTATAGGGGACCCTATGTTACTTTTTTTCTTGGGTCCTCTGTAAATTCACCTGAAAGGCTAAGTAAACAGCTGTGAGCTGTTATTAATAACCTGGGAACCTTATGGGGGGTATAGTCCCCTTTCCCAGATTATTAACATCAGCCCCTAGCCATAGGCTTTCCCTCTGCTGGTTATGAAAATTGTGAGGGATCCCACGCTGTTTTTTTAAAAATTTTATTTCATTTTGTATTTTACACAGGAGTTACATAGCTGCTGCTGAATACAACTCCCATTATTGTCTCCTGATCTCAGAGTGAGCAGGAGACAATGATGTGAGCTGTCTTTAGCAGCCAGCCAGTGCCTGGGAATAACACGAACTGTAACACTTCTTCCTAGGCGCCGGTACTTATCACGCTGATGAAAACTCCCATCATTGTCTCCTGGTCTGAGGCATGAGGGATATGTTATTTATTAATGTTTTTGAATGGCATGACTATCTGGATTAGGCTGGGGTCACACTTGCGTGTGCAATGCAAGAAACTCGCGCAAGTCTCTCGCATCAATAGAAATACATGCAGCCGCACACTCCGGTCCCGAGCCAGAACGCATTGGTACTGAAATGTGGTCTGTGGTCCCCACCTGCAGAACCACTCCTTTATTGAGGGTGTCTTAATAATTGACAATAATTTCCATCTGTTGTCTTCTCCATTTGCACAACAGCATGTGAAATTGATTGTCAATCAGTGCTACTTCCTAAGTGGACAGTTTGATTTCACAGAAGTTTGATTTGCTTGGAGTTAAGGGGGTTTTACACTAAGCAATATCGCTAGCAATATCGCTAAAACGTCACTGGTTTTGTGACGTTATAGCGATATTACTAGCGATATCGCTATGTGTGATACTTACCAGCGACCGGCTCCCCCGCTGCTCATCGCTGATCGCGCGAGAATGTCCGGCTCCATTTCTCGTCGGGCGCTTCCTGCTGAGACTTCCTGCTGTGACGACGAGCGACGCTGGACGCGGGCGGGAGGACGTCTTCATCGCTGTGTGTGAATGGTAAGTATCGTGCGCTGCGTCGCTGCTGCATCGCTGTGAGATCTTTCTGTATGAAAGCTCACTAGTGATCATTTAGCGATGCACCAGCGATCCTGACCGGGTCGGATCGCTGGTTGGATTGCTGGTGCATCGCTAAATGTAACAGGGCCTTTATATTCTGTTGATTAAGTGTTCCCTTTATTTTTTTGAGCATAGTATATATATATATATATATATATATATATATATATATATATACACAGTATATATATTTGTAGTTATATATATTTTTTTTTAAATAAATTCAAGCATATGATGTTATTGTGAGTAGGTGAATAAGGGGAAGGTGGAGGTGGGGGTGAATTGGGGTAATGGGGTTGGCGCTGGGGGCTTTGTATTCTTAAACTATATGCAATCTTATTCTCATATCATAGTTGCTCTCTAGGGATGGTGAAGATAGGGAGCTGGGGGCTTATTATATTTACAGCTTATGTCTTATAATAAGCCCCGGGCACATGTTACCATAACAAGCCCCCATACTGAGCTGTACAATACAGTATTTAAAACGGTTGTCCCTGTAGTGTAGCTACCTGGTGGGGGGGCAGGGGGTACGGAGCTATACTACTTTTAACTGTTTCAGCATGTGCAGCGCCTCTATAGAGTTAAACTGTCCAGCACAGACAATCTCCCTGCACAGCCACCCTGCCGCTATGACGCACGTGAGTTGGGGGGGCTTAGCCAGCTACGGGCCCCCTACCCGTCATCGTAAGTTCAAATGTGTCAGCATCCTGGCTGCCGATATACTTGAATGCAATGATGACAATGATGAGAGATTGAGCATCAACTGATCCCACTCTCCCATTATTACCCTCAGTGCCTGACGTCTCAATGCAGAGGACACGATGACGTCATTGTATGGTGCCCGCTGTGCTGATTTGTATGCATGCTCAGAGCGCTCGCTGCAGAGACCGGAGCAGGAGAGGTGATTATTGTATTTTTTTTATGAGTTCTGCATTTTACTGTATAGAGGCCTATGGAGAGTGCATAATACTATATTAGAGGCCTATGGGGAGTGGAGTGCATTACAATATATAGAGGCTTATGGGGACTGCCTTATACTGTATGGAGGCCTATGAGGGGATTATACTGTATGTAGGCCTATGGGGAGTGCATTATACTATATTGATGACTATCTGGTGCATTAGACTAATATGAAGTCTATTTAGGGAGCCATCATACTGTGTGGAGATTACAGTGAGGGGGCCATCAAACCGTTTGGGGGCTAGTAAGGGGTTAGCATACTGTGTACAGGAGAGCATCATACTGTGTATAGGGGCGCTGTTCAGGGGGAGACTTGGGACATTATTAAATGTTAAGTGGGCACTTATTGTTATAGGGAAACTCAGGTTACTGTGTCTATTAAAGGGTCCCACCGGGCATTATTACTTTCTAGGGGGCACTTGCACAGAGCATAAATATAGTCTGGAGGGTTATTTTACTATCTAGAGGGCACAGAAAATCACACAGGCAGGTGCAGTATTAGGGACACATACGGCAGCAGCCATTCAATATTGGGGTATCAGCAGGAGAGGGAATTTGTGCAGGTTGGGGATAGATGGGGATGTTCTGGAGAATTTGAGATGTCATATGTGTCATTGTTGTAATCTCTGCAGCTGAGTCCTGGCTGAAAGAAGTTGTAATGTCGGTCTGGGCCTGATAGAAAAGACGTGAAAAGTGAACGATTCCATCAGAAAGAACGTCATTTGTAAGTCACCAACTGTAGGTGTACTGTAATCTATTGCAGCACTGGTATCAACCACTATACAGTATGGTCACCATATGGCGGTTTTATGTTGGTCTTTGTATAGAGATTATTCTCGGTAACAGCGCGGTCATCTGCTGAGGTTCTCCTCCATTATTAGGGGGTGTCACCCAGTTGTAATCAAGGTTCTCTGGTTAGGGGCCCACTCAGAAGTTTTACCCCCCTGAAACAAACCCCTAGCTACGCCTCTGATCCTATTGACAGATTCCCTTTAACTTGATAATATCCCTAACATGTCCTTAGAGAGCTGTCAGCTGTTGATTTTCCTCAGACTACTTCTCATACTTCTGTGCTAGGTGGATCTGATAAATTCCTGGCTTCTAAGCCCTGCAGAGACGTCTCCAGGGTTGTGACAGACATGCCCAACAGACAAAAACATGCTGCTTTTTTATAGTTACTGCATTTACCCTTTATAGTAAGTGGTACAAAAGACAAGGCTATATTCATTGCTAGCCTTTGTTATGGTTGGGAGCAGCTGCGGCCTTGAGACAAGTAAACAATGGCTGGTAATGCCTTGAGCCAAGCCTGACTTAATAACAGGAAACTGGAGAGGAGGCGGTCAGCTAGACCCAAGGGTGAAACATGAGGAGGCGTCCTGTTTCTTCACCTGTTATCAGTCTGCAGGAGGCTTAACCAATGTGTGCAGATTTGTGTTTATCCTTGTATAGATTCAGGTGATGAGGGAACGTGCTTGGAAAAAGTATTATCTAAGCATGCTCGGGTACTAGTGAATTTGGCGTGCTCGAAAAATAGGTTCGAGTCCCCGAGGCTGCATATCTCATGTCTGTTAGACAGCCGCAATACACGCAGGGATTGCCTGCTTGTTAGTGATTTACGGTAGATACTATTGCACGCTGTGATTTTTTTTTTTTACATGCAGATTCAGTCAGGGAAAAAATCTGCTCAACCTCATTGAATAACATTGGTGTGATCTGTTTTGTTTAACATATAGCATTTGGACGACAAGTATGGTTGTGTGCACCAGCCCTATATACAACTGATTACTGAACAGTAAAGGCTTGTTCACACATTGTGTATTGCCACATTTTATAGAACCAGCAACGTAAATAAGATTAGTGAAATATCAAGAAGCACTGCTTATTTTCACCTTGCAGGTTTGAACCATAAGTGCATTTTTCAAATCAGCAGCATGTCAATTCTTTTAGTATTTCACAGCAGTTTTTATCCATTCAAATGAGTAGGAAAAAAAAGTATTAAAAATACACAAACAATGTGTAAAAAAAAAAGGGTATTTTACAGTGTTTTTCCTGACAACACTCACACTGGTTTTTGCTACAGAAATATCTGCTGCAATTTCTCAATGTGTGCACAGAGCCTATAGGTAGATAAGGACACGCTCAGTGATTGCACTGAGCTTTAGATGATGGAAATGTTGCTTGTTTGAATCTCCTCTAATCTAGAAGCTAGTCCCTGTAAGGGCTCTTTCACACATCCTGGTGTTTTCTGGTAGAATAAAAAAATGGTACCGGAGGTATCAGTGTCCGTGTGTTTCATACATGTGGCATACACGTGGCAACCGTGTGCCACCCATATGCCACATCAGTACCACTCACACAAGCACCGGGTGCTGAACACAGCTCACATCATTGTCCCCTGCTTTGCCTGCAATCAGCACAAGCAGGGGACAATGATGAGCGTTCTATTCAAGTATAAAATTAAGAATAAAATAAAAAAATCACATTTTACTCTCCGTGACACCTAATCCCTTTAAGCCATTGTCCCCTGTAAAGAAACAAAAATAAAAAACAACAATATAAGATATTAAGATGAGTATAATGTGATTTTTTATTTTATTCTTAATTTTACACTTGAATACAACTCTCAACATTATCTCCTGCTCGCTGTGGTCATAGGCAGAGCAGGGGACAATGATGAGAGCTGTGTTCAGTACCTGTATGTGTGGTACTGATGTGGGGAACAGTACCGCTGATTCCCAGGCGCAGGTACATGTCACACTGATAACAAATGGATGTCATCCGTGTGCGGAACGTTTTGCAGCGCAAGTTGCTGCTTAAAAACTGATTTGTCAGTGTGTTCTGCCCATGGTAACACACTGACTTTGCACAGACTCATTCACTTTAATGGGCCTACCTGTGATTGTCTCCAGTATGTGTGAAAACTGTCACCATGCATAGCAGAGACACTGACATGTGAAAGAGGCCTTGTTGGAATATCACCATCACCACATGTCATGTGACGTGTACCTGACAGCTATGGGTAAGCAGTAATCATGGGGTTATGACCTACGGACCGATGGGAAAGGGATTCTTTAGTAGTACATACCTCACTGGGGGATCACTGTGCCTGCGCTAATCTGGATCTATGGGGCCTTTTGTATATAAAATGCACTGACTATTTACATGCTAAAACTCTTTGCTGTAAGTAAATCCGCATTTATATTGCACCCTAGTCTCTTTTTGTGACACTCTACCATACTTATGGTTGTAACTATTTGTCCATTTTTAATATATGTTTTGTGATGAACAATAAAATTATGTGGTGATTTTATTTGAGGATATAGACTCCCTTTTTTCTGCATGTTTTCTGGCGTGATTGATAGCCTGCATAATGTTATGCAGCTGTCAATCATGCCCAGTGGGGTATAATTAGAAGATCCCATTAAGAACTAGTGGGGGGGGGAAGAGATGCCCTGCAGGACTTGTGCTAATAGTAATTAGCATATGAACCTGTTGGGTGAAACTCACATTTCAAACACTGCAGCGTTAGTAAGTACCTAAAAAATGTGAAAATCAAGAAGTCCCGATTTATACCGCTATATTAGCAGTTGGGGACTCTCAGGAGAGCTGACAGGTTCTCTTTAACCCTTTTACCCCCAAGGGTGGTTTGCACATTAATGACCGAGCCAATTTTTACAATTCTGACCACTGTCCCTTTATGAGGTAATAACTCTGGAATCCTTCCATGGATCCCGGTGATTCTGAGAGTGTTATCTTGTGACATATTGTACTTCATGGTAGTGTTAAGATTTCATTGATTTGACTTGCATTTATTTGTGAAAAAAATGGAAATTTGGCAAAAATTTTGAATATTTTGCAATTTTCCAACTTTGAATTTTCATGCTCTTAAATCACAGAGATATGTCACACAAAAAACTTAATAATTTCCCACATGTTTGCTTTACATCAGCACAATTTTGGAACCCAAGTGTGCCAGCAGGATGATGGCAGACAGATGCCCGCACATGATACAATCATCTCCCTGCGGTAGAGCCTGTGCGCTCAGTGATGTATGAGATGACATGGACGCAGCCTCCCCCTGGTAATAGGTGCTCCCGTCTCTCAGTCTGGTGTCCCAGAGTCCCGGCCAGCTGTGTCGCCTCTGTGAGCCCTGTTAGTTCGCATGTCAGTACCAGCTCTGGTGCAGAAGGTGCTCCCCACTGTTCCCTGATGCCCAGGCCGCACCAACCTGTCTCTGCGATTATCTCTTTTCTCCTTTTCTCTGCGGTTGTCAAGTGAATCCGCTGGCAATTAATTAAAAGACGCAGTGTGAGGACCCCCGACAGTGCTGTCCGCAGCTCTGCCTGAGGGTGGTTTCACATTAGCGCTTTTTAAGCGCACGCACGGCCGGGGGTAGCTCCGCCCCCGAGCCGGCTCTCTGCCCGGCATGCCCGCCCCTTGCTTGTAGCGCCGCCTCCTAGCGCACAGCGCCGCCTGTGATCGGCGCACCCTATCTTTAGCATAGGGTGCGCAGATCGTGCGCAGGCCGTGCGCTAGTTGCGCTTTGACCTGCGCTGCGCACTCTTGACGGTGCGCCGTGCGCGCCAAAATCCGAAAAGTTTGATTTTGGCGCGCACGGCGCACCGTCAAAAGTGCGCAGCGCAGGTCAAAGCACAACTAGCGCACGGCCTGCGCACGATCTGCGCACCCTATGCTAAAGATAGGGTGCGCCGATCGCAGGCGCCGCTGTGCGCTAGGAGGCGGCGCTACAAGCAAGGGGCGGGCACGCCGGGCAGAGAGCCGGCTCGGGGGCGAAGCTACCCCCGGCCGTGCGTGTGCTTAAAAAGCGCTAATGTGAAACCAGCCTTACATTGGGCTCGTTGCTCAGGTCTAGCACCCGAGCATTCCAATTTGCTCGACCCGAGCAACAAGCACCTGAGCATTTTAGTGCTCTTTCATCACTAGTAGCTACTAAACCTATGTAAAAAAAAAAGAAACCAATTGGGTATGTTGGCATATATTTTAAGAGACTTTTCTGGGAAAAAGTGTGTAAATTTTGTCTTACTTTGCAAACTGTTTGCATGCAGTCTTAGGCCCTCTTCACACGTCATTTTTTTATGTCTGTATGCGGTCCATTGTTTAAGTACCGCAAATACGGAGACACACACACTCATTGTATTTAATGGTGCTGTGCACATGTTAGTATTCTCACACGGACCTTGTGTCCATGTGAAAAACCCGCAGAGCAGCATAGACAAGATGTGTGCTTCTCCTCCGTCTGTCATCAGTGTGACACGTACCGATACCTGGAATACAGCAGTACAGTTTGCGATGTTCCCAGGAACCGAGTGCTGAATCCTACTATCAGCCAGACCAGGCAAGTCTGACAGTTGTAGTCAGTGGCTGCCGCCTTTGTCAGTATGTTCTAGCTGGCATGGTGATAGGTCGCATCACTGATGTGACCGCTCACTAAACCATCCAGATCTTTGTGGGGCATGGGCATTAATGGATTGTCCATGGGAAGGTGAGTATAACTTTGATTTTTATTTATTGGGAAGTTTTTATTTCAAATAATGGACTGTGTGTGTTTATTTCAATTAAAGAACTTTATTCTGTGTTTATTAAATTTGACTGTAGGGTTACTAATTGGGGTGTCTTGGGGGCCTCTCTGTTACTAACCTCTGGACTTGATGTAAACTGACACTACACACTTGACCTCAGCCCCAAAACTATTGCCCCACTTGCCACTGCACCAGGGTAAGTGGGAAGAGTGGAGGCTAAGCCCCAGTATTGGAGTATCTAATGAATGCGCCATTTCTTGGGCAGCTGAGGGCTGATCTTCTTAGTCTGGGAGGGGGCCAATATCTTTGAACATCTTTAATACATGACCTAGCTAAGGGTAGCATTTATGCACATGTAATCGAAGTACATGTATCAAAGTACTACTGGCAGTTATAACATGGATGAATGTGACACGCATCTCTATTCTCTTCATACAGGTAAGGCCTCTTTCACACTTCAGTTTTTTGCATCAGTTCAAATCCGCCAAAAAGTCAGACAAGCGGATCCGTTGTCAACTGATGTGAACGGATGGCACAGGGTCCGTTTTCAGACGGATCCTGAAAATGAGGAAATTTAAAGGAATCGCTGGCTGGGAAGGAGAGAGAGAGAGAGAGAGAGAGAGAGAATTTTTTTTTCCTTTTCATCCAGCACCCAGAAAGAATTTCGGGTTAAATGAGTGTTTGGAGGATCCGCCAGAGAAAAAAAACGTTGCAAGCTCCGTTTTTAAATCTTTGAGGATGGAGACGGACAGCAACTTTTGGCGGATCCTCAAAAAAAACGGATGCAACGGACGGCAATCCGTCACAATCCGCCATTAATGGAAGTCAATGGGGGAAAAAAAACGGATCCTCAAAAAAAAATTGAGGATCCGTTTTTTTCAAAACCTGGCGGATTGTGACTGATTGTAAAAAACTGAAGTGTGAAAGAGGCCTAACCAGCTTTTCCAATCTCTGCTCTGAATCCACTCCTGTGTCTCCATTCAATGTCAGCAAGCAGTTAATCCTGAATGCTATCTATGTGTTTTCAACTCTGCAAGCTTATATCTGGTATATAGTTTTTTTTTTTCAACTTACTCTGCTTGTCCCCTTATGTTGTGAGGTCAAGAAACTTTTCAAAGTGCTTTATGATCCATGTAGTGCTGGACATGTGTTTATTTGACCACAACACTTTATTGGGTCCTGGTGTCTCAATTTAGTGTGATTGATTAACGAGAAGAGAGAGAGCAAAAAAAAAAAATAAAAAAAATCTTAGCCTTAACCTCCTATATATACAGACCTAGCTAAGGGGAGCATTTATGCAGGGGTGGCATTTATGCACATGTAATCGAAGTACATGTATCAAAGTACTACTGGCAGTTATAACATGGCAGTTAGACAGGGCAAGAGACTGGTAAGACATTTATATACATCTACTCCCTGTACATTAGGAGTACAACAAATATATACCATATGCATTTGTGTAATTTTTATCCTGGCCGCTGCATTCACACACATCCACTGCCCTGGCATGAACTCTCTACACTCCATCCATATCGGCTCCTCGCTCCTTTCCTCTCCTATGTATAGCACTCACGCTCTTTTCACATTGTTAAATTGCACAGATCCAGTCAGTCCCACCATTCAACATCAGAGACGCTCTCACAAATCACTTAACCATCTGCTCACTCTTTCTATCCTCCTTCTCCTAGTCGCAGGAGACATTGCTCCCAACCCTGGTCCCCCATGTTATAGAAAGTCAAACCCCCCGTCTGCTACACTTAGAAACCCCTCTAATCTTATTAATATTCCCTGCATGCCATCTGTCTCTCTTAATTGTGCACTTTGGAATTCGCGCTCAGTGTGTAACAAACTCTCCTTCATCCATGACTTTTTCCTTTCTAATTCTCTTAACCTCCTGGCTCTTACTGAAACCTGGATCCAGCAGTCAGACACTACCGCTGCTGCTGCTCTTTCATACGGGGGGCTACACTTCTCTCATACCCCAAGATCAGACAGTAGAGCAGGTGGAGGCGTTGGTCTGCTCCTATCACCAAAATGTACCTTTCAGGTTATCCCTCAAGTACCCTCACTAGTCTTCCCTTCTTTTGAGGTCCATGCCATCAGACTCTACACCCCCTTCTCCATGTGAGTGGCGGTGGTGTATCGTCCTCCCGGCCCCTCCCATCAGTTCCTGGATCATTTTGCCACTTGGCTTCCACATTTTCTCTCCTGTGACATCCCTACCCTCATCATGGGAGATTTCAACATCCCCATTGCTCTTCCCCTCTCCCCATCTGCTACTCACCTTTTATCTCTAACCTCCTCATTTGGCCTTTCGCAGCTTACTAATTCTCCAATGCATGAAGACGGAAACTCCCTTGACTTGGTCTTCTCTCGGCTTTGTGCAGTGGATGATTTTGCAAACTCCCCTCTCCCGCTCTCTGACCACAATCTTCTTTCATTCTCTATCAAGAACTGCCAGGCTGCTCAGGTCACCCCCACTGTCCAGACTTATAGAAACATACAGGCCATTAACACCCAGAAACTTATGCAGAACTTGCAGTCTTCATTGGCCCCTATCTCCTCCCTCTCATGTCCTGATTCTGCATTGAAGCATTACAATGAAACACTTCAAAGTGCCCTGGATGAATTTGCACCCCCTATAAATAGAACACCACAACGCAGACGGCGACAGCCCTGGCACACGGTGCAAACACGTTTCCTGCAGCGGTGCTCCAGGTGTGCCGAACGACTGTGGAGAAAATCCAACCTACCCAAAGATTTCATCCATTATAAGTTTATGCTTAGAACATACAACACTGCCCTTCACCTCTCAAAACAAATCTATTTCAACACCCTCAACACCTCACTGTCCAATAACCCGAAACGTCTCTTTGACGCTTTTCATTCTCTACTCAATCCAAGAGTACAGGCCCCAACCACAGAGCTCCGAGCTGACGATCTGGCCAATTACTTCAAAGAAAAAATTGACCAGATTCGACAGGAAATTATCTCCCAATCACCTCATACCATGCACTGTCCTCCCTCCCCCACTGCATCTAGCTCACTCTCTGATTTTGAACCAGTCACAGAAGAAGAAGTAAGCAGGCTCCTTGCATCTTCTCGCCCAACTACTTGCACCAGTGACCCATTTCCGTCACATCTCCTCCAGTCCCTGTCCCCTGCTGTCACCCCTCACCTAACTAAAATATTTAACCTCTCTCTCTCTTCTGGTATTTTTCCCTCCTCATTTAAGCATGCCATCATACATCCACTACTTAAAAAACCATCCCTCGATCAAAACTGTGCCGCTAACTATAGACCTGTCTCTAATCTTCCCTTCATCTCTAAACTCCTGGAACGTCTGGTCCACTCCCGTCTTATCCGCTATCTCTCAGAAAACTCTGTTCTCGACCATCTCCAATCCGGTTTCCGCTCTTTACACTCCACTGAAACTGCCCTCACCAAAGTCTCTAATGATCTGCTAACAGCTAATTCAAATGTTCATTACTCCATGCTAATTCTCTTGGATCTCTTTGCAGCATTCGACACTGTGGATCATCAGCTCCTCCTCACTATACTCCGTTCCATTGGCCTCAAGGACACCGTTCTCTCTTGGTTCTCCTCCTATCTCTCCGACCGCTCCTTTACTGTATCTTTTGCCGGTTCCTCCTCCTCTCACCTTCCCCTTACTGTTGGGGTCCCCCAAGGATCGGTTCTAGGCCCCCTCCTCTTCTCCTTGTACACTGCCCCTATTGGTCAAACAATCAGTAGATTTGGTTTCCAGTACCATCTCTATGCTGATGACACCCAATTATACGCTTCTTCTCCTGACATCACGCCAGCCTTTCTAGAAAACACCGGCGATTGTCTAAACGCTGTGTCTAACATCATGTCCTCACTATATCTGAAACTGAACCTGTCAAAGACTGAACTCCTGGTGTTTCCTCCCTCTACTAATGTACCTATACCCGACATTGCCATTTCTGTGTGTGGTTCCACTATTACTCCCCAGCAACAGGCCCGCTGTCTTGGGGTCATACTTGATTCCCGAGCTTTCCTTTGCCCCCCACATTCGATCAGTGGCTCACTCTTGTCATCTGCACCTCAAAAACATTTCTAGAATTCGACCTTTTCTTACTTTTGACTCTGCAAAAAGTCTTACTGTTTCTCTTATTCATTCTCGTCTGGACTATTGTAACTCTCTTCTAATCGGTCTCCCTCTTACCAAACTCTCCCCTCTCCAATCTGTCTTGAATGCTGCAGCCAGGATCATATTCCTCACCAATCGTTACACCGATGCCTCTACCTTGTGCCAGTCATTACACTGGCTACCCATCCACTCCAGAATTCAGTATAAACTTATTACCCTCACCCACAAAGCCCTCCATGGCTCAGCACCACCCTACATCTCCTCCCTTGTTTCAGTATACCACCCTACCCGCGCCCTCCGTTCTGCTGATGACCTGAGGTTAGCATCCTCAATAGTCAGAACCTCCCACTCCCGTCTCCAAGACTTTACACGCGCCTCGCCAATTCTTTGGAATGTATTTCCCAGGTCAATACGATTAGTCCCCAATCCCCAAAATTTTAAGCGTGCCCTGAAAACGCATTTATTCAGACTGGCCTATCGCCTCAACACATTAACCTAATCTATCCCTGTGTGGCACAGCCAAAAGTTTTACCATAACCAGATTTCCCGCATCATGTTCCCACATGCTTTATGCATCCATTAGCCCTCTGTGTCTGTACTGTTACACACTTAACATTATGGCTGGTCCATACAATAAGGGCAATTGTTACCACCCACCTTTCGTGTCTACCTCTTTCCTCATAGACTGTAAGCTTGCGAGCAGGGCCCTCTTTCCTCTTGGTATTTGTTATAATCTACTGTATGTGATTATTGTTATGCTGTAATGTCTATTGTCTGTACAAATCCCCTCTGAAATGTAAAGTGCTGCGGAATATGTCGGCGCTATAAAAATAAAATTTATTATTATAATACATAAAACTCTTTAATTTCTATGCTGCATTTCATTCCTTACGTGTTAAACTGACTGCACACAGATATCACATACATACAGACGGATGGCACACAAATACGAAGCATGAATTTCACCATTGCTTGTTTTTCCAGTACATGTGAAGGGGGCCTAAGGGTCCCGTTTCACTTAGCGTTGCACCAGTGATCCCGACAACGATACGACCTGGTAAGGATCGCTGGTGCATCACTAAATGGTCGCTAGTAAGCTGCCAAACAGGCAGATCTCTTCAGCAAAGCAGCAACCATCCAGCAATCCTCGGCGGTCGTTGGTACCTTGTCACACAGCAGCTCTTCTTAACATTTCCAGCCTGCGTCCCTGAGTTCTGCGTCGCCAACGAGGTCGCTCATCGGGACAAACACAGCGATTCACGCTGGCCAGTGAGACGTCGACGACGAAAAAATGTCCCAGTACATTTGAGCATGATCAGCGATACCCAGCGGGGGGGGGGCCAGTCGCTGCTATGTGTCACATGTAGCGAGATCGCTGTTGTGTCACAAAATCGGTGACGCTTCAGCGATCTCGCTAGTGAGAAGGGGACTTTAGGGTAAGTTTAAATGCCTGTTTACAGAGGCATATCAAAGTAAGGGTACCGTTACCCTTAGCGATGCACCAGCGATCCCGACAACGATATGGATCGCTGGTGCATCGCTAAGTGGTCGCTAGTGAGCTGCCACACAGGCAGATCTCACCAGCGACATAGCAGGGGTCTGGGGTCGCTACTTACCTGTCAGACGCGGCGATCCTGACGTCCTCCCGTCCGCACGTCGCTCGTCGGCGCCACAGGAAGCGCCCGACGAGAAATGGTCCAGGACGTTCTCGCGCGACCAGCGATGAGCAGCGGGGGAGCCGGTCAGAGGTAAGTATCAGACATAGCGATATCACTAGCAATATCGCTGCTGCGTCACAAAATCGGTGACATTACAGCGATATTGCTAGCGATATCGCTATGTGTAACGGGGGCTTAAGCCATTCACACTGAGTGATCTGTACCAGATTGTTCAGTGCCTACAGGCTGCAATAGTTCTCAGCAGTGCACTGCTGAGAACAGTGATTTTTCTTAGCTAAAAAGATCATTTCACCCAATAAACAAAAAGTTTTGCTTGTTCATTAGTTAATTGGCAGACTGCTTATATAAGATAATTGTGAAACGAGTGTTTTTAACAACACTCCTTCACTATTCTCTTACAGTGTCTATGCAGCTTTAGGTTACATTTACATGCAGAGGTCAAGCTGTGGCTTTTAACAGTAGCAGCCCTGTGCCGCCTTTGCTCTTTCCAGCGTTTCCCTGCAAAATCTCTTAATCTTTTCCCTGAGAGAAACTAAAGGCCCCGGAACACACAGCGAGATCGCTGATTTTGTGACACATCAGTGATCTCTCCAGCGATATCGCTGTGTGTGACATCCAGCAGCAACCGGCCCCCCTGCCGGGTATCGCTGATCGTGCTGGATCGTCCTGGGCCGATTTTTCATCGCTGGTCTTCCGCGCGGCTCTTAGAAACCCGATGTTTACGTTGGATACCAGCTTGCTCGCTAACAATGTCCCAGCGATCCCATCCATGTCGGATCGTTGGTGGGATCGCTGGGACATCGTTATGTGTAACGGGGCCTTAATTGATTGTACAAGGAATCAGAGGAAAGACCGCAGGGGCACAGGGATGATCTGCAGCATGACCACTTCATGTGAACATAAAAATATGGAAGTATAAATCTTGGAGATTTGGAACATTCTATGTACATGTTTTCTATTAGTGAAGCTTGCAGTTCTTTATGAATTTCTCATTACAGTAGATTATCGTGCAAAATGTCAGGATTTAGAATCAAACTAATCATATGAAACTAAACAATCCGTATAGTGTCACCCCAAAGGTATGTGCATGCTGGCAATGTATTCACTTGTAACCACGAGAATTTCTCTATTGTTCGCAAATCTCTGTACAGACACTGCATAAACTGTATATGCACAGAAGATAAAATAGGGTTTTGTATGCGTCATACATATGGCTTCAGTATCTAAAAATACACTAAACACAGGAATTTCACCCGGAAGCAAAATATTTGCATAAAAGATGTACATAAAAATATATTGATACATTGATTTCATATTGATACATAAAAGATGAACAACATTAAATATATTTATCTGGAAAAGAAATGCAGCACTAAGGCTGCATTCTGTGAAGGTGGCTCTTCCGTTTCTGACCCCCAGTAACGCTGAAATATTAACTTTTAGGTCCTCATACCTGTAATGTGTCCCATAGGTATGGAGTCTCCCCTTGAAGCAGCCACCTCCCCGCCGTCAATCATGTCTCTGTAGCGTCTGGGCCCCGCCTCCCATAGCCGTCCATCATGCCCCAGTGCTGCCATCTGTGCCCCGCCTCCTTTCTCCTATGCCGAAACCTGCTCTGTGGAAACATGCGATTACGCCTGCATGTTGTGGAGGCCCCAGATCCTGCCCTGCAGTGTGAATACATCATAACACACACACTGTGTGTTAGGCTGGCGGAACGCACCAAATAATAAAATAATAATGAGGTGCGTTCGCAGCCTGGGGTCCACCATGCACAGATGGAATACTGCTGCTAAGTAATGGCGGAGCGCTAACTGAACACCGGTGGGTTAACTGCTGACCCAGTGTGTACAGGAGCGACCTCTGTTACTTCACAGAGCCGCTGCAACATAAACGCCAGAGCTTGTTAATGCTCACAGAGCTTGGCAATATGAGCACTAGTGTATAGTCACAGGACTCTGCCCCTTAGACGCTGGGTTAGAGTCCCTCTAGACACACTAGTGCTCGACACCGCAACTGCGGTGCCAGGAAGAACAGCAGAAGTATAAGCACCCCCAGGTGTGCGCTGCACTATGGCGGACGCCACTAACCTCCCTGATTAGGGCAAGGAAAGCGCACAACTTGCACATGGTGCGGCTACTGGCGGTTGCAGCTGCTTGAGACTGCACAAAGGTGCGAGAGAGAGAGAATTTTTCAGCCGCCAGAACAGAGTTTAGGGTTAAATTTCCGGCTGAGTGAAGTCTTTCGGGCATGCGCAGTGAAAAAACGTTGCATGGTCTGTTCAGGCATGTCGGCGGACATCAAAATTTTGGCAGATCTGCCAAAAAACGGATCCAACGGATGGCCATCCGTCAAGATCCGCCGCTAATGCAACTCGATGGGGAAAAAAAACGGATCCGCCAAGAAAAATGGCGGATCTGTTTTTTTGCAAAACGGCGGATTTTGACTGATGGACACAAACGGATGTGTGAAACAGGCCTTACAGGTATGAGGACCTATTTATAAAAGTTAATATTTCGGTGTTACTGGGGGTCAGAAACGGAAGAGCCACCTTCACAGAATGCAGCCTTAGTGCTGCTGAAGGTGGCTCTATTAGTTAAAAACGCCCAGGGGGGTTGACAGGTTCCCTTTAATGTCCAACTCATATACAGTTAGGTCCATATATATTTGGACAGAGACAACATTTTTCTAATTTTGGTTCTAGACATTACCACAATGAATTTTAAACAAAACAATTCAGATGCAGTTGAAGTTCAGACTTTCAGCTTTCATTTGAGGGTATCCACATTAAAATTGGATGAAGGGTTTAGGAGTTTCAGCTCCTTAACATGTTCCACCCTGTTTTTAAAGGGACCAAAAGTAATTGGACAGATTAAATAATTGTAAATAAAATGTTCATTTCTAGTACTTGGTTGAAAACCCTTTGTTGGCAATGACTGCCTGAAGTCTTGAACTCATGGACATCACCAGACGCTGTGTTTCCTCCTTTTTGATGCTCTGCCAGGCCTTCACTGCGGTGGTTTTCAGTTGCTGTTTGTTTGTGGGCCTTTCTGTCTGAAGTTTAGTCTTTAACAAGTGAAATGCATGCTCAATTGGGTTGAGATCAGGTGACTGACTTGGCCATTCAAGAATATTCCACTTCTTTGCTTTATTTGGGAATAAATGATTAATCTTTCACCGTAAGTGGGATTCTGTATTTTGTCAAGCAGCGAATGGAAGTCCATAAATTATTTCCATAAGAATTGATGTATCAGCGGTCACTCAGTTTGACCTTTGGACGTGAAGCAGCTGACTACGAATCCTATGTGCTTGATCTCTCCTACAAATAGGTGAGTGAATTTTTTTTATCTTTTAATATTAACCCGGATAAGACCCTATTGCGCTTTTCTGGTCCTTTAGTATATTGCAGAGAAAATAAACGGTGATGTGTGCTTCCCCATAGATTAACACTGGGCTGAGTGCTATACAATATTTTCTCACATAGCACTCGTTCATATTCTACGATAGTATGACTCCGGCCTTGTAGAGGGTATATTGATAGGGAATTTAGATTGTGAGCCTCATTGGGGACAGTGATGATAATGTATATAAAATGCTATGGAATAAGATAGCACTATATAAGCAAAGCATAATATTAATAAATATCCTCAGCAGATGACCATGCTAGAATTTAAAATAAATATCTATATAAAGACCAACACTGATATTCCTGCCATATAGTGATATGCTTCCTTTGTATCCTCTAAATGGTAAAATTGCCTACAGCTCTCCTATACACAGTGTGATGGGCCCACAGCTCCCTTATAACAGTGCGATGGGCCCACAGGTCCCCTTTACAGAGTATAATGGGCCGACAGCTCTCCGACATACAGTGTGATGGGTCCATGAGTCCCCCATATACAGTATAATGGGCCCACAGATCTCTTATACAGAGCGATGGACCCACAGCTCTTCTATACACAGTATGATGAGCCCTCAGCTCTCCTATATACAGTGTAATGGGTCCACAGCTTCCCTGTACACAGAATGATGGGCCCATAACTCCCCATACACAGTATGATGCCCCCCAAAATGTATGATGATCCCCTTAGTTGCCAATACTCTTTATGATGGCCTCCTTAGTAGCGCCCACTCTTTATTATTATTATTATTATATATTATTATAGTGCTATTTATTCCATGGCACTTTACATGTGAGGAGGGGTATACATAATAAAAAACAAGTACAGTAATCTTAAACAAGACAGGTCACAACTGGTACAGGAGGAGAGAGGACCCTTTTCGCAAGGGCTCACATTTATGATGGTTCCCTTAGTTTTCATATACTCTCCTAACCCTGGTGAGTCCAATGGCAGACAGTAGCCTTGCTTGAGTAGATCAATGTGATAATGTTATCACGCCGGGGCACGCAAAAGACGTTAGAGTCCTGGCACGATGATGGCATCATGTTACTCCACCTGGGACTTGCCATTCTGCAGGCCACAGGCCTAAAGCTACCTGAGGCCTACAGAGCGTAGAGCGTTAGATCAGGGAGACCATGTCCTCCTGCTCTTCCACAGAGCTTATTTGTATTAGTGTGCTGCATATAACAATACAGATAAGGCTGGCAGTCGCTCCAAGTGTGCCCACCCAAGTCAGGGGCCTGGGGCTACCACCCTCTCTGCCCCCTTCCCACGTTAGCTCTGCAACTGGATCTACAGATTATTATGAATAAGGGCTCATTCACACATCAGTGTTTGCCATACATGTGCTATCAGTCTGTTTTACTAACAGCACACACATTAAACTCCACAGTACTATTGACATTTTATTTTTTTGCTACATAAAAAAAATGTGGACATGTTGTATTCTGGTTTGCTTTGTGGACAACACTTGCCATTTAACTGAAAGCATCAATTCAAATAAACAGATAGCGCACTAATTTGGAGAGCAATTAGAAGGTAAAAACAGACACAATGGCTAACAACGGATGAGAATCAGATCCACTTTGCTGATAGAAGAATGTTGAAGAGAAAAAAGTGTGATTTGGGGCAAATACTAGATGTCTGATGCAGACAAACATTAGGCAGTCTTCTTGCCTCTTCCAACTGTGGTCTGCAGGCACAGCTGCTCTAGTGTTTGTTATGGTGCATGAGGAGCCCTGTTAAATCACTCTAATGGGGGAGCTGATTGGTAACTGCAATAATAGATGCTTGCTTTTTCAATGTTCAGGGCACTACAGGCCCTCATACACTCAATATCATCCAATCTGGAAACAATGTAGTGACACACAATGGTGTCTTTCTATATAGTAATGGACTGCAAAAAATCTGACACTCCACTGTTACTAAAGACCTACAAAAGACATGAAGTACAAAGTCCAAAATGTAAAAAATGTAAACAACTTGATTACAAACATGGTAACAATGACTCCCATAATGAAAGGAAGGAATAAGGGTAAAAAAAAACATTACAAAATTCCACAAGATTAAATATCAGGCATAGGGTATAAGATGTACAAGTAACAATAAGTCCTCATGACCATACAATATTAAATTACAACTGAACTCAGGGGCGCAGCTATAATGAGGCGAGTTGAGCCAGCTGCTCAAGCAGCAGGCGGCGGCATTATGCACTCCTCTACCCGCAGCACGTGCAAGAGTCTTGTAATTGATCAGGCCTCTTTCACACAACTCTCCCTCTCTCATGCGTGTGCGAGGTGTACGGAGCGGAGCCGCACGTGTACGAGGTGTATGTAGCAAAGCCGCACGTCTACGAGGTGTACGCAGCAGAGCCGCATGTGTATGAGGTGTTTGGAGCCGTGTGTGTGCGGAGCGGAGCCGCATGTGTATGGATCAGAGCAGCGTGTGTGCGAGGTGTACGGAGCGGAACCGCGTATGTACAAGGTGTATGGAGCAAAGCCGCATGTGTACAATGTTTACGGAGTGGAGCCAAGGTTTACGGAGTGGAGCCATTTGTGTACAAGGATTACGGAGCGTGGCCACATGTGTAAAAGGTGTACGGAGCAGAGCCGCATGTGTATGAGGTTTACAGAGTGGAGCCATAAGTGTACTGAGTGGAGCTGTGTGTGTACGAGGAATAAAAAGTGGAACCGTGTGTATGATTTGTACAGAGCAATACGTGTACAAGGTGTATGGTGGGGAGCATTCATACCTCCCAGCGGGACAGTCCCGATTTTGAGAGAGATCCTGCCCCGGCTGGGAGCTTACATTTCCCGCAGACACAGGAGTACACGGCGGAGCCCCGAGGAGCACTTTAAAATTCACACGTGACGTTCCACCGGAAGTGACGTGCTAGAAGTTGACCGGAAATGAGGTAATTTCGGGAGGAGATTGTGACGGAACCATGGAGGCACTTCACGAAATGCTTCAGATCCATCACGTGTCCTCCTCCAACAGCGCGGACAGCAGAATCGCCTTGGACTCGGGGATGCCGGCTATGTGAGCGGATCAAGATATGTCCTGCATCGGGAGGCTCAGGTGGGCACTACAGTGGGAGCTGGGCAGCAATTGTATCTTTATAGAATCTTTCTCTCTCTGTTTCTTTATCTCTCTAATCTTTCTTTTTTTCTTTCTCTCTATCTCTCTGTTCTTTCTCTGTTTCTTTCCTTCTTTCTTCTTTCTTTCTCTGTTCTTTCTTTCTTTCCCCTCTTTCTTTTTCTCTCCTTTCTTTCTACCCCTCTTTCTTACTCTCTCTGTTCTTTCTTTCTCTCTCTGTTTTCTTTTTTCTCTCTGTTCTTTATTTCTTTTCCTCAGTACCTGTCAGTGGGCCCACAGTACCAGTAGAATAAGAGGGGTAGGAAACTAGGTGGCACTGGTCACATTGAGCCTCTCATACTTTTTACTGGTGTACAATCATATGCCCTGAACACCCCCATAAAGTGGGCCAGCCCCAGACAACAGGGTACAAGCAAATCACTATTACTATCAGTCCAAGTGGACAATTATATGCGTAAAGAATACACTGAGGAGACCAGAGCAGTGGGGTTTGGGGAGAATAATTATATGGGGCCCATTATACTGTATGAAGTAATATATGGTGGCCATTATGCTGTATGAAGTAATATATGGGGGCCAATATACTGTATGCAGTAATATATGGGGCCCATTATGCAGTATGAAGTGATATATGGTGCCTATTATGCTGTATGAAGCAATATATGGTGCCCAGTATACTGTATGAAGTAATATATGGGGCCCATTATACTGTATGAAGTAATATATGGGGCCCATTATGCTGTATGGAATAATATTTGGGGCCCATTATACTGTATGCAGTAATATATGGTGCCCATTATACTGTATGAAGTAATATATGGTGCCCATTATACTGTATGCAGTAATATATGGGGCCCATGATACTGTATGGAGCATTATGTGGGGATAGGGGATGACTTTCTGTTTGTTGTGGATCTGACCGCTGGGACCCCCATGATCCTAGAAAATGTAGCTTTGAAGAGCACCATGTAAATGGAGCTGTGGTCAATCATACGCACTGTGGTGCCATTAACATGTGGCTCTTCAAATAACTCCTTTAAGAGAGTGATGAGGGGACGACAATGTATAGCAAAAATTCACTGATTGGGGCTGATGAGTGTTATAGCTTGTGAGTTGGTGGGATTTGTGTGGCAGGGCTGCATTTTTGTCCCAGTCCGGCCCTGTGCCAGGCCTACCATTGCCATTAATGACCCTTGTTCTGGATACTTCTGTGTTGTTCTTGTATGTGCGTGTGATGGCGCTGACATCCTTGTGTATGGACACCTTTTTTCTCTATCTAAATCAAAATGTCCACTATTGTACTCGGTTTTACAGTATAGATATGAAAATTTACTTTGTGTGCAGGGGGGGGTCATTTTGCTGTTCGCCTCAGGCAGCAGAGAAGCTAGGTTCACCCCTGACTGGACTGAAAAATGATTGTCAGCTGCCAGAGTTCAAATTACCACAATCATTAATACAATGAAAGGATGTCCACACTGTAAAAATATATATACCATAGCATATAATGAGAAAAATAGTCCCAAAAGTGCTCATAAAATTAGAAAGATAATTACACTCTTTTACAAAGCTGTGTAGGCATACGCTTTATATGTCCAGCAGAGTGTTTCAAACCATCTCACCGAATGCAAAATGTCTTACAGTAGTGTGAACAAAGCCTAAAATTAAGTTACCACAAGGAGTTTTTAAAGTTCAAGCATGGATGGAATTTATTTAAAAAATGTGCGTTTTTTTACACAGTACAAACTGACCTGCGGTGCGTAATTACAGTCCACAACATGTCAATTTCTCTTGCAGGTACACTGAGTACTACATGTGGATTTTCACCATAGAATTGTATCAGATGTGGAAAAAATTTATATTTTTTTTAGTTCATGTAATCCACACATTACTGTATCAATAAAGTTTTGTCAACGCAAAATACCAGAAAGTGTAAAAAATAAAGCAGCTTTATTTAAAGCACAACATACAAAAAAATAGACAAAAACTGCATTGTCAAAAGCATGACAAAAACACATATTAAAAAACGCAATGAAATAGGCAAGTAACCTAACTTCCATGAGATGTGGTGAAAATCTGGAACACCAAACATGCAAGGTGGAAACTTTGCCTTTGAATTCTAAACATACTGGGGAAGATTTACTTAGATAGATGTGGCACAATTCTTGTGATAAAAGAAAACCTTTGGTATATGCCTTCTGCTAGATTTATTCTGTAGTTTTGAGGCTTTTGCACTTTAAAGTGGTTAGAAAAAGATGGAGTGGGACACAAGTCTAAAATGTGGCAAATTGCACTCAAAATGTTAGTGCTAAATTTTAGTCTAAAGGAAGCCAGCAAAAAGGAGGTTAAGAGAAAAAGAGTCTAACATCTTCCAAGATGCACCACTCAGATAGGTTTGGTGTATGTTGGGTCTGGCGGTAATAAGTCTCCCCCAATGTTTGCATTGTGTTTTGTCCATACCTCGTTATGTGGAATCCATATATATATTATATCATTAATATGTCATGTTTGCACTAAGTTGTAATGCTCAATATTTTTTCAAATATACTTATTCTGGATTTTATATTGCTTGCACGATGGGAATCATCTGGTAAGTAAAGAATAGGATCTGTCATAGTAAAACTACTAGCAGTTTCATTTTAAATACCAAGCAAAAAATCTGGAAAGCCAGCACATTACAAAGATTCCTCATTCTAAAGTAGGTTTAGACATGCTTGCAGGGAAATCCTGTCTTGTTTTGCATAAGGCCCCCCCGCGGGCTGAATTCACGTTGAGCTTTTATTAATTTGCTTAGTAAAGTAATCATGCTTTTCACTAGTCTGGTTTATCAACTTTTTCACCCTGTTGGCTAGGGTGTGCTCAGTGCTTTCTCGCCTTTCCCGCCTCCGTTTGTCTGCTTCCCTCCTGCTCTTGGATTTTCTCTTTCTGAATCGTGGGTTACATAACCAAGCTTTCCTTGACTAAAGCCCCGTCACACATAGCGATCTCGCTAGCGAGAACACTGCTGAGTCACAATTTTTGTGACGCAACAGCGATCTCACCAGCGAGATTGCTGTGTGTGACACTGACCAGCGACCGGCCCCCCTGCCAGTTATCGCTGATCATCCTGGAATAGCCAGGACAATTTTTTGATCGCTGGTCTCCCGCTGGCCAGCACGCATCGCTGCGTGTGACAGGCAGGAGACCAGCGATCAGCGCACTGGTAACTAGGGTAAACGCAGGGTTTCTAAGCAGCGCACGTCACTTAGAAACCCTATGTGTACCTTAGTTACCAGCACGCTAATGCAGGGAGCTGGTAACCAAGGTACACATCGGGTTTCGAAGTGACGCGCGCTGCTTAGAAACCCGATGTGTACCTTAGTTACCAGCTCCCTGCATCAGTGTCACTCGGCGTCGCTGGTTCTGATCGCTGGTGAAGCTGCCTGTTTGACAGCTCACCAGCGATCATGTAGCGACACACCAGCAATCCTGACAGGTTGATATCGTTGTCGGGATCGCTGGTGAGTCGCTACAGTGGGGCAAAAAAGTATTTAGTCAGTCAGCAATAGTGCAAGTTCCACCAATTAAAAAGATGAGAGGCGTCTGTAATTTACATCATAGGTAGACCTCAATCAACTATGGGAGACAAACTGAGAAAAAAAAATCCAGAAAATCACATTGTCTGTTTTTTTTTCATTTTATTTGCATATTATGGTGGAAAATAAGTATTTGGTCGGAAACAAAATTTCATCTCAATACTTTGTGATATATCCTTTGTTGGCAATGACAGAGGTCAAACGTTTTCTGTAAGTCTTCACAAGGTTGCCACACACTGTTGTTGGTATGTTGGCCCATTCCTCCATGCAGATCTCCTCTAGAGCAGTGATGTTTTTGGCTTTTCGCTTGGCAACACGGACTTTCAACTCCCTCCAAAGGTTTTCTATAGGGTTGAGATCTGTAGACTGGCTAGGCCACTCCAGGACCTTGAAATGCTTCTTACGAAGCCACTCCTTCGTTGCCCTGGCGGTGTGCTTTGGATCATTGTCATGTTGAAAGACCCAGCCACGTTTCATATTCAATGCCCTTGCTGATGGAAGGAGGTTTGCACTCAAAATCTCACGATACATGGCCCCATTCATTCTTTCATGTACCCGGATCAGTCGTCCTGGCCCCTTTGCAGAGAAACAGCCCCAAAGCATGATGTTTCCACCACCATGCTTTACAGTAGGTATGGTGTTTGATGGATGCAACTCAGTATTCTTTTTCCTCCAAACACGACAAGTTGTGTTTCTACCAAACAGTTCCAGTTTGGTTTCATCAGACCATAGGACATTCTCCCAAAACTCCTCTGGATCATCCAAATGCTCTCTAGCAAACTTCAGACGGGCCCGGACATGTACAGGCTTAAGCAGTGGGACACGTCTGGCACTGCAGGATCTGAGTCCATGGTGGCGTAGTGTGTTACTTATGGTAGGCCTTGTTACATTGGTCCCAGCTCTCTGCAGTTCATTCACTAGGTCCCCCCGCGTGGTTCTGGGATTTTTGCTCACCGTTCTTGTGATCATTCTGACCCCACGGGGTGGGATTTTGCGTGGAGCACCAGATTGAGGGAGATTATCAGTGGTCTTGTATGTCTTCCATTTTCTAATTATTGCTCCCACAGTTGATTTCTTCACTCCAAGCTGGTTGGCTATTGCAGATTCAGTCTTCCCAGCCTGGTGCAGGGCTACAATTTTGTTTCTGGTGTCCTTTGACAGCTCTTTGGTCTTCACCATAGTGGAGTTTGGAGTCAGACTGTTTGAGGGTGTGCACAGGTGTCTTTTTATACTGATAACAAGTTTAAACAGGTGCCATTACTACAGGTAATGAGTGGAGGAAAGAGGAGACTCTTAAAGAAGAAGTTACAGATCTGTGAGAGCCAGAAATCTTGATTGCTTGTTTCTGACCAAATACTTATTTTCCACCATGATATGCAAATAAAATGAAAAAAAAACAGACAATGTGATTTTCTGGATTTTTTTTTCTCAGTTTGTCTCCCATAGTTGAGGTCTACCTATGATGTAAATTACAGACACCTCTCATCTTTTTAAGTGGTGGAACTTGCACTATTGCTGACTGACTAAATACTTTTTTGCCCCACTGTATGTGTGACGGGGCCCTAACTTTTAACCAGTTTAGACTTGAACATTGTCTTCAATAATTAATTAAAGGATAAAGAATTTAATTTCTCTTTATTATAAAGATCTCTGATCATTTTTCTTATCGGTTTGGTGACATATGCCACTGTATGCCTAAACAGTGGCATATATTGGAGCCTTGAATCTGATGGAAGGCTCAAAAACAATTAGAACAGATTTTTATATGCGTGGGGATGACCTAAGGACTTGTACATGTGGCGCCCCTGAGGCTTCAGTCGCCACAGAGGTACTGCACCTCCTCCTGAGGTGTGGTACCCTACCATCCAGGTAAGGTGGAGGCTCCTAAGCACACTCAAACACCTGCACCCCACACCACAATGTAGTGTAGCAAAGCACCTTCGGCGGCTCCCTGCTTGGAGTATAGCAAAGCACCCATTGGTGGCTCCCTGCTTGGAACACGAAACATGCTGGGAGGTGGGTGGAGCTTAGTTCACACAATAGAGCGGGAAGAGTTGAGAATTCAGTCATTCAGTCATTCAGTTACAGACAGTCATTCAGTGATTGAGGATGCAGAAGGACAAGAGAGTGAGAAAGAGAAGATCCCCGGAAGTGGGATGTAGGAAGGACGTGCTGCAGCAGGCCACAGTGACCTGGTTCTGCTGGCATAGGAAAGAGACAGAGAAAGGAAACTTGATTCTCCATAAGGAAGAAGGATTAGTACGGAACGTGAGGAGTAAAAGAGAACTGAGGACTAGGGTCAGAAGGGAGCCCTTCCTAGAAGTTCTTGGCGCAAGGCCGGGGCCCGGTTCCCAAGGTTGTATGGACACTAATGGTCTTGCAGCAGACATCGGAGGAATAGAAGTTGTCGCCGCTTTATTCCCACACAAGACTTGGGGGCACAACAGCATCAGAGGAGTGAGCCGGGATTTAGTAGCAAGGAGTCCCCGAAGCAGGCTACAGCTGTCTGACGTACAAGTAGAGTTTTTAGGAACATCAGACAGGAGGAACTCCAGTGTAACTCAGTACTGGGAGTACTTCATTAAAAGGCGCTATGAGAAGATGTTCAGAAAAGGCACATGTTGGCGGAGTGTTGGAAGGGAGCATTCCATCTTGCCTGGAGGTTGACTGAGTCCCTCACCTGGAGGACACGGCACGGATGCTGGCACCTGTTTGCACAACAGACTGTGAGTAAAGCTTTGGAACTACATGACTTGGTGTCCTCCATTTATTCCCGCACCAACACACTCAGCACTGCTACATCTCTGTGCCAAACATCCCACAGCCTGCGCCTCTTCCCTATCTCTTCATCTACACTGCCCTGGGACTACAGCCCTGCCTGTGGAGGGCCTTAACATCACAGCTGCACCACACCATCAGTCCCAGAGGATCTGCATGCAGCGTCGGATTAACACCTCCCTTGCCGAACACCACAGGTGGCATCACGAATCATCAATAGACTTTATTCCCCTTTTACAATGGAGCCCCAGGGCCATGGACCGGGTCACAGCTGCCATGACATCTCCCATTGAAGCCCACGGGCCCGGCTCCGAGCACCCCACGGCCCTGGCGGGCGCTCCAACTTGGCGTCACAGGATGACGAGGCCCGGTGCTACCGGGTTCTGTGTGCCTAAGATTTATTGGACTCAAAGTTTTTGAGAATGTGCAAAAGACCCTATTTGTTAGTCTGTAAAATGAATGCTAAAAATGGCCACCGGCGTGGTGAAGAAGGGCGTGACAACATGGGTGGTCCTAAGAAAAGACCGTGGACTGTCCTGGGCCTCCCCGTCTGAACTTCTATGCGACAGCAACATGGCCCACCCCCGAGGGGTACGTATACTGGCCTGGTATGGAGGAGTAGGAAGAAGACGCCGCTGTTATGAATGAGTCACCGAAGGAGGAAAAAACAAAAATACAAGCTAAGTCCAGAAAACCGGAGAGGTTGGTAGCTATCGGATTGCAGACCCCTGATCCTATCCACAACAACTAACAGTAGCCGTGGGGGGTTCCTACGATGCCCTAGACCCCTCGATCACAGCCGGAGAACTAAATAGGCCTAAAGAAAGGGGAAATCTAAACTGCCCCAGAGCAGACCCCAAAGCAATAGGCAGCCCCCAACATATAATGATGGTGAAGCAAGATGAAAACACTAATACAGATAGAAAGATAGCTTGGGCCCCCATCGTTTGCTCAACCTAACTAAAAAGGACAGGATAGAAAAGCTGCTGTCTGCAATCCGTAAAAAATCCTACCAAATGTCCTAACCGTCTGATAGGAAAAACAGGCCCTGAAGTCGCTAGGACTTCAAAAAGACTATATCAGCACTCAGGTAAATTCAGACAGAGCAAAGAGACAAACTGATCAGAGACAAAAATGGAACTCGGCACACCCCCGACCGGGGATGGCTGAACTCCAAAAAACAAGGTAAACAAAACAAAACTAATAAGTTCAATAGCAGAGCAAAAACTTATCTTTGAGAAGCAGGAATCAGACTGGTCTCCAAGAATCCAGCAGAGAAATCACCAGCGACTAAGAAGGGTGTCCGCTGCCTTATATCCAGTCAGAATTTCCTGTTACCCAGTCATCATCTACCAGATCAGGTGTTTGGTAAACAGCCTCACTATCTTCCTTCACCAGAAGAGGGAGTTCATCAGACATCGACGGTGATGGGGAAAATGAACTCACAACAGTACCTCCTCCTTGAGGAGGGGTCACCGAACCCTCATCCACGCCACCAGGGCGATCAGGATGGGCCCGATGAAAGGCACGAACCAATCTTTCGGCATGAATATCGGATGCAGGGACCCAAGAATTATCCTCCTGGCCATAACCCTTCCATTTAACCAAATACTGGAGTCTCCGTCTAGCCAGGCGAGAATCCAGTATCTTCTCAACCTCATATTCCACATTACCTTCAACCAATACCGGGTCAGGAGGTGCCACCACAGGAACTACTGGCTCAACAAACCTCTTTAACAGAGACTTATGAAACACGTTATGGATCTTAAATGTAACAGGAAGAGCCAATCGAAAAGAGACAGGATTAAGAATCTCCAAAATCTTGTAAGGTCCAATAAATCTAGGTTTAAACTTTGGAGAAGCCACCATCATAGCGATATTCTTTGATGACAACCAAACCATATCACCCACCTTAAACTGGGGACCAATGGTCCTATGCCCGTTGGAAAACCGCTGGGCCTTTTCCTGGGAGAGAGACAACTTATCCACCACTTGGTCCCAGATCTGGTGCATTCTCTCCACCACAGTGTCAACACCTGGGCAGGCAGAAGGCTCCACCTGCCCTGAAGAGAATCGAGGATGAAACCCAAAGTTACAAAAAAGAGGTGACATCAAAGTGGCAGAACTAGCTCTATTATTTAAAGCAAATTCGGCAAAGGGCAAAAATGAAACCCAATCATCCTGATCAGCAGAAATAAAACATCTCAAATATGACTCCAAAGTCTGGTTTGTTCTCTCCGTCTGCCCATTGGTCTGAGGGTGAAACGCAGAGGAGAAAGACAACTGAATTCCCAGCTTGGAACAGAAAGTCCTCCAAAATCTAGACACAAACTGAACTTCTCTGTCAGATACAATGTTCTCAGGAATCCCGTGCAAGCGAACCACCTGTTGCAAAAACAAGGGCACCAACTCTGAGGAAGATGGCTACTTAGGGAGTGGTACAAGATGGACCATCTTAGAGAATCTATCACAAATCACCCAAATAACAGTCATTCTCTGAGAGACAGGCATATCAGAGATAAAATCCATTGAAATATGGGTCCATGGCCTCCTGGGCACCGGCAAAGGCATCAACAACCCACTAGAGCGAGAACAAGGTTTAGACCGAGAGCAAGTCCCACAGGACTGCACAAAATTCCTAACATCACGAGACAAGGTGGGCCACCAAAAAGACCGACTCTCCAAATCTCTAATACCAAAAATACCTGGATGACCAGCCAATGCAGAGCAATGAACTTCAGACATCACTCTTCCTCCACTGGTCAGGAACATACAATTTTCCAATGGGACAACGCTCAGGTTTGTCCTCCTGAAACTCTTCCAGAGCACGTCTCAAATCGGGCGAGATGGCAGAAAGAACTACCCCCTCACCTAAGATGGTAGCAGGCTTGGTCACAACAGGAGAATCAGCAAAGAAACTCCTAGAGAGGGCGTCTGCCTTGACATTCTTAGTGCCCGGAAGAAAAGAGACCACAAAATCAAAACGTGTGAAAAACAAGGCCCACCTAGCCTGTCTAGGATTCAAGCGTTTGGCCGACTCCAGGTAAATCAA
This sequence comes from Dendrobates tinctorius, assembly GCF_039654945.1. Taxonomy (NCBI): domain Eukaryota; kingdom Metazoa; phylum Chordata; class Amphibia; order Anura; family Dendrobatidae; genus Dendrobates; species Dendrobates tinctorius. Next base: position 1,653,371 of record NW_027361971.1, on the reverse strand, counting down.
ATTCTTGTGGTCAGTAAGGACCACGACTTGATGTTTAGCTCCCTCCAACCAATATCTCCACTCCTCAAATGCCCATTTCATGGCTAACAGTTCCCGATTCCCCACATCATAGTTACGTTCAGATGGGGAGAACTTTTGGGAAAAGAAAGCACAGGGATTCATTTTAGATGTTACAGGATCCTTTTGGGACAAAACAGCTCCTGCACCAATCTCAGAAGCGTCCACCTCTACCTGAAACGGGAGTGAGACATCAGGTTGCCGCAAAACCGGAGCAGAAGTGAACCTTCGCTTCAGCTACTGAAAGGAAAAAACAGCCTCTGGAGACCAATTCAGCACATCAGCACCCTTCTTAGTCAAATCAGTCAATGGTTTGGCAATACCAGAAAAATTAGCTATAAATTTACAATAAAAATTAGCAAAACCCCAAAACTTCTGGAGGGCCTTCAAAGAAGTGGGCTGAACCTAATCATAAATGGCCTGTACCTTGGCCGGGTCCAATTCAATAGTTGACGGAGACAAAATAAATCCCAAAAATGAAATCCTCTACACCAAAAAGGCATTTCGATCCCTTGACATACAGGGAATTCTCCCTCAAAATCCAAAACACAGTCCGAACATATTCCACATGAGAGTCCCAATCCTTGGAAAAGATCAAAATATCATCCAGATAGATGATCAAAAATTTATCCACCAAGTCTCGGAAAATATCATTCATAAAGCACTGGAAGACAGAAGGGGCATTAGTGAGCCCAAAAGGCATCACCAGGTACTCAAAATGTCCCTCCGGAGTATTAAACGCCGTCTTCCATTCATCCCCATGCTTAATGCGAATAAGATTATACGCCCCCCTGAGGTCAAGCTTTGTAAACCAGCAAGCACCTTTAACTCTGGAGAATAGATCAGAAATCAGGGGTAACGGATACTGATATTTAACAGTAATTTTGTTGAGGGAACGATAGTCAATACAAGGCCTTAATGACCCATCTTTCTTAGCCACAAAAAAAAACCCAGCACCTAAGGGTGAAGAGGATGGTCTAATATGACCCTTCTTCAACGACTCCTTAATATAGGATAGCATAGCCTCGTGCTCGGGTACAGATAAATTGAAAAGTCGACCCTTGGGAAATTTACACCCAGGGCTCAGCTCAATTGCACAGTCATAACTCCTATGAGGAGGCAAAGACGCAGACTCATTCTCACTAAATACATCATAAAAATCAGCCAAATAGTCAGGAACATCATGCGACTGGGGAGAGGTGGAGAAAACAGGAGCATCACTAAGGGCACACCGACAACCCCAACTCACCACAGACACAGATTTCCAATCCAAAACTGGATTATGGATTTGCAACCAGGAAAACCCCAGAACAATGGTATCATGCAAATTATGCAACACCAAAAATCTGCAATTCTCTTTATGGTCTGGGGCGACCCACATTACCACCTGGGTCCAAACCTGAGATTTATTCTTCGCCAAAGGAGTAGCATCAATACCCCTCAAAGGAATAGGACGTCCGCAGAGGTGTCATAGGAAATCCACAACGTTTAGCAAAATCCATGTCCATCAGGTTCAGAGCTGCTCCCGAATCCACAAAAGCCTTAGCGAAAAATGTGGACAGGGAGCAGATCAGAGTAATTGCCAGAAGAAACTTAGGTTGAACACCACCCACAGCAAATGTGTGTGCACAACGTTTCTCTCGTTTAGGGCAGACAGAAATAATATGCGAGGCATCACCACAGAAGAAACACAGCTCATTACGCCTTCTGAACTCCTGACGTTGCGCCCCAGACAAAACTCCATCACATTGCATAGGTTCAGACATTTGCTCAACAGGTGGCAACACCTCTCGTACGGTTTTGCGTTCACACAAACGCCGATCAACCTGAATGGCTAATGACATAGAATCGTCAAGACCAGAGGGAACAGGAAATCCCACCATAGTATCTGTAACAACCTTGCTGGCATCACTGCATGGCCTCCCATCCCCCGCACACCAACTTACTTTCTGCTTCAAGCCATGCTGTGATTTCTGTCTGTTGCCAGCTCTGTGCCTCTGCTCTCCATGTTTCCAGACTGTGTATAGGGGGGCGGCACCTGAACTCTCTGGTTCTTATGCAGTCAGGGGGCACCTGTGTAATCTGTCCCTGACCAATCACCTGGAGCCCTTGACTATTTAGTTTCGCCACTCCCACTGAAACATTGCCTGTGCAATGTCTAATCTCAGTTAGTATCTAGCTGCTGAGAAAGCCAGGCCCTGTTCTGTGTATCTCCTTCTCTGTAGGAATACTCTGTCTCGCTTTGTACCTTGTCCGCCTGCCAGGAGGCTGAATATCCTGGCCCTTGAGTCTTGTTCCCAGTTCCTTGTCTGTACTCTGTCCGCCTGCCAGGAGGCAGAATTTCCTGGTCCTTGTGTCTTTGTCCCTGTGTCTCTGTCTGAACTCAGTCTTACCTCTGTCCGTCTGTCAGTCTCCTTGTTTGTGGTTCCTTCTCTGCCGTGTCTTTCCTTGTGTCCTCACAGCTTTATCTGTGCATCTGCACCCTCGCAGCTTTATCTGTGCATCTGCACTCTAGCCGCTCTGTCTGCACGGCTCCCTAGCCGCTCTGCCTGCTCCGCACTCCTGCGGCTCTGCCTGCTCCGCACTCCTGCGGCTCTGCCTGCTCCGCTCTCCTGCGGCTCTGCCTGCTCCGCACTCCTGCGGCTCTGCCTGCTCCGCACTCCTGCGGCTCTGCCTACCTGCACCTCCTGTGTGAACAGGTCCAAACCGGTTCCTTCATATTCCACTCCTTCCTGCCTATATCCATACCGGCACCTCCTGTGTGAACAGGTCCAGATCCTGTTCCAGCATACACCACTCCCTCCTGCCTACACCTGCTGTGTGAACAGGTCCCTACCTGCTCCTTCTCATACCACGCCAATCTGTCCTGTGTCTCCAAGCCGTGCCCGCCTGTCCTGTGTCTCTAAGCCGTGCCCTCCTGTCCTGTGTCTCCAAGCCGTGCCCGCCTGTCCTGTGTCTCCAAGCCGTGCCCGCCTGTCCTGTGTCTCCAAGCCGTGCCCGCCTGTCCTGTGTCTCCAAGCCGTGCCCGCCTGTCCTGTGTCTCCAAGCCGTGCCCACCTGTCCTGTGTCTCAGCCGTGCCTGTCGTGTCTACCTGCCTGCCTGTCTAGCCTGCTTGTCACTCGCACCTGTCCAGGTGTCCTGTTCCCGAGTGGGATCAGCAGCCACAGCCAGACACCACCCTGGAGTGGCACCCGGCAGCTACCTGCCGCACAAGCCTGACCTCACCATCAGAGGCTCCAGTGAAGACCAAGGTAGCTGCCATAGTTACGCCCCTTCCAGGGTAGTCTAGTTTGTGGCACAGTGGGGCCACAACCCCCCGGCTCACGTCATTCAGCCAAGGCGCGAGCGTGACAGTTTGCACAGGCCATGGTCCCCGCTGAATCCCATGTCCTTTCGCCCTCGGAGCAAGATGAACTTTTTTGCCAGTATGGGCAACCAAATAAATTTACCCGGTCTGAAGCCCAATCCTTCATTGCTCCACCCACCATTGTGGTCTCCAATAGACTGTTTGCTCAACTAGAGGCTGGCATACCTAAAGTTGAACCTCCCTCGGACCCGCCAAGATATGATGGGGACCCCAAGCAGTGTCGTGCCTTTATGGAGAAGTGCCTACGCTATTTTCAATGGCATGCTCCCTACTTCGCCAGCGATCGGATAAAGGTAAGATTACTAATGTCCTACCTAACAGGAGATGCGTTGCAGTGGCTTAACCCCCTTTGGGAAGCAGGGGATCCCATCACCTCGAGCTTACCGTCCTTCCTGGTGGCCTTCTGCAAAGCCTTTGACAAGCCTAGTGCAGTGTCTCCTGAAGAGTCTTCCCTTTCCAGATCTGAGAGGCGCGCCAGAAGGGCGAAACCAGTGAAGAAACCGCCTCGTCAGACCGCGACCACCGTCCGAAACCCTCTAGTTCCTCCACCTGTTAAAGCAGCTACTCGAGTTGAACCCAAGAAGACTGTTAAGAGTGGGCTGGCAAAGCAGCAGCCTGAAACCAGTTGTAAGATGGGCATACAGTATTGCTGTGGTTGTGTGGAACACTCGGACAGCTTCTGTCCGAAGGAGCGCAAGCTCCTCCAAAACCTTGGGTCAGTGGGAGAGGCTGCCCTTGGTAAGAGTCCCTCCTCCTCACTAAGAACGGTGACTGTTCGTGTGCCTTGTGGGAGCTTCGGCCCTGCAGATGTGTTAAAGCTGCAAGCCAGACGGAGTCTGTGTAGGGTTCCTGTTCCACAGCTCCAGAATCCGGTGACGGTGTTTGGTGATGGTCGTGCCCTACTTATGAACAGTCGAGTGTCGAAGGGACAACTACAGCTCCAAATCGGAGCATTATATTTGGAGAAGTTCATTTTACACTTGATGACCAGTTTGCCCATCGGTCCTTCTGAGCCGGATACTCTACTGCCCGTTCCGGTCCGAAGACCCAGCGTGGTGCCACACTTGGAGCTACCTAGTCACCAAAGGTATCTAGTTCCAATGTCACAAGGTCAGGCTACAGTGTTACCTTCCACATCTGTTCTGCTGGCTATTGGGTCATGGTGTGCTGATGTCACTGAAGAAAAGGAAGCAGTGGCGCCCTCTCCACACACCTCCTGTGACCAGTTCCCAGAAGCATCCCTGTCGCTTGAAAATTTTTCTTTAGGCCATGGGCAGAAGATGGATCCTGTATGTATGCCTCCAGCTTCCATTTGGCTACTTGGTGAAGATACCTGGGCAGAGATGCTTCCTCCTGATCCTAAGGAGGAGGTCCAATTTTCTTGGGATTTCGGGCTGAAGTTGGACTCTGTGAAGGTCTCTTCTGTTTCCAGCTGGCCAGCTGATGTAGGGGTCAAGTCTGAAGCTTCCAGGCCCCTGCTCTCTGCCAATCAGGAGGAAGAAGTCTTTGTACCCTCTGTGTTGGAAACTGACTTCCTTAGGCACCAAGAAACCGGGCAATCTGGGATTCCTGATGGCACACATACTTCACCCTACCTGAAGGATGTTGTGTCAACCTGGACTGTGTGTGGCCCCATACTCCTTCAGGTCATTCTGGCAGGCTTGAGGAAGAGGGGCCGTAAAGGGGGGGTACTGTAACAACCTTGCTGGCATCACTGCATGGCCTCACATCCCCCGCACACCAACTTACTTTCTGCTTCAAGCCATGCTGTGATTTCTGTCTGTTGCCAGCTCTGTGCCTCTGCTCTCCATGTTTCCAGACTGTGTATAGGGGGCGCCTGAACTCTCTGGTTCTTATGCAGTCAGGGGGCACCTGTGTAATCTGTCCCTGACCAATCACCTGGAGCCCTTGACTATTTAGTTTCGCCACTCCCACTGAAACATTGCCTGTGCAATGTCTAATCTCAGTTAGTATCTAGCTGCTGAGAAAGCCAGGCCCTGTTCTGTGTATCTCCTTCTCTGTAGGAATACTCTGTCTCGCTTTGTACCTTGTCCGCCTGCCAGGAGGCTGAATATCCTGGCCCTTGAGTCTTGTTCCCAGTTCCTTGTCTGTACTCTGTCCGCCTGCCAGGAGGCAGAATTTCCTGGTCCTTGTGTCTTTGTCCCTGTGTCTCTGTCTGAACTCAGTCTTACCTCTGTCCGTCTGTCAGTCTCCTTGTTTGTGGTTCCTTCTCTGCTGTGTCTTTCCTTGTGTCCTCGCAGCTTTATCTGTGCATCTGCACTCTAGCCGCTCTGTCTGCACGGCTCCCTAGCCGCTCTGCCTGCTCCGCACTCCTGCGGCTCTGCCTGCTCGGCACTCCTGCGGCTCTGCCTGCTCCGCTCTCCTGCGGCTCTGCCTGCTCCGCTCTCCTGCGGCTCTGCCTTCTCCGCTCTCCTGCGGCTCTGCCTGCTCCGCACTCCTGCGGCTCTGCCTGCTCCGCACTCCTGCGGCTCTGCCTGCTCCGCACTCCTGCGGCTCTGCTTGCTCCGCACTCCTGCGGCTCTGCCTACCTGCACCTCCTGTGTGAACAGGTCCAAACCGGTTCCTTCATATTCCACTCCTTCCTGCCTATATCCATACCGGCACCTCCTGTGTGAACAGGTCCAGATCCTGTTCCAGCATACACCACTCCCTCCTGCCTACACCTGCTGTGTGAACAGGTCCCTACCTGCTCCTTCTCATACCACGCCAATCTGTCCTGTGTCTCCAAGACGTGCCCGCCTGTCCTGTGTCTCCAAGCCGTGCCCGCCTGTCCTGTGTCTCCAAGCCGTGCCCGCCTGTCCTGTGTCTACAAGCTGTGCCCGCCTGTCCTGTGTCTCCAAGCCGTGCCCGCCTGTCCTGTGTCTCCAAGCCGTGCCCGCCTGTCCTGTGTCTCCAAGCCGTGCCCGCCTGTCCTGTGTCTCCAAGCCGTGCCCGCCTGTCCTGTGTCTCCAAGCCGTGCCCGCCTGTCCTGTGTCTCAGCCGTGCCTGTCGTGTCTACCTGCCTGCCTGTCTAGCCTGCTTGTCACTCGCACCTGTCCAGGTGTCCTGTTCCCGAGTGGGATCAGCAGCCACAGCCAGACACCACCCTGGAGTGGCACCCGGCAGCTACCTGCCGCACAAGCCTGACCTCACCATCAGAGGCTCCAGTGAAGACCAAGGTAGCTGCCGTAGTTACGCCCCTTCCAGAGTAGTCTGGTTTGTGGCACAGTGGGGCCACAACCCCCCGGCTCGCGCCATTCAGCCAAGGCGCGAGCGTGACAATATCTTTTACGGTTTCTGATAAACCCTTCCGAAAGAGAGCTGCCAAGGCACCATCATTCCAGGTAGTAAGGTCCGCCCACTTTCGGATTTTTTGACAGTACAACTCTGCAGAATCCTGGCTCAATGCCAACAAGGCCTTTTCAACCTGATCAATAGCATTAGGTTCATCATACAACAACCCCAAGGCTTGAAAAAATGCGTTCACATTAGTAAGAATAGAATCATCAGGTTTCAAAGAAAACGCCCAATCCTGGGGATCGCCGCGCAGCAAAGAGATGACAATTTTAACCTGCTGCGCGGAGCTCCCCGACGAGTTAGGCTTCAAGGCAAAAAATAACACCGCCCTCAGAAGGAGGGGCGAGAGCCAGTGGTGGGAAAAGAGCGCAGACAGGAAGAAGCAGAGAACACCATGATGGAAGGAGAAGGGAGGCCAGAAGAACGCGAGGTAGAAAGACCACTAGCCCCCAGACAGCCCCTGCGGAGCATACGGCCGCTGCGATACCGTCTGCAGCGTCCGCCACCACCTCCAACCCGGTACTGCCACTGGATGTGGCCCGCGAGGAGGAGGTGCACGAGGGTCCTGGAGCAGAATGGAGGGCAGGGGCCATATCCCCATCCGGATCTGGCGCGGCCGCGCAGGTCCCCACCGATGGCCTCGGCCGATACCAACTTTACACCTGCTCGGATCCAATTGCGGCCCGCCCCGCAGGCAGCTCCGGGAGTTGCGGCCACCACCGTTCACTACCATGTAACCGTACTGGGTCCGGAACTTCCTCCGGAAGCGGTGCCGGCAAATAGGAATGGTCTAATCACACCCTGCCGGCGATCCCAGGCTGCCGTGCCGATAACGGAGGTCCCAATGGACATGGAGGAACAATATTCGGTGATACCAGCGACAACACCTGCTGAATTGTTGGCGGCAGCAGAGATGCCACCTGCAATAGCTGATACACCGTCCCCGCAGGCAGTCGATATCTCTGTTGCCCTTTCATTTACCCCAGCCAACCCCAATCTCACCCCTTGGGAAGGAGAGTACCTGCAATCGGTAGACAATCAGCCACAGGATGAGGACGCCCAGAGCATCTCCCCTGGAAGCAGCCTAAGCAACCAGCTTCCAGAACCCCAGGAGGGGATTACTAGTCATGATGTTTACTTAAACTAACTTTCGTTACCCAGGTGGGTATTTGCACCTTTGTGCCTGTTTTTCTATTTTTCTGGTTATCATGTTTTTGTTTTTCCCAGTTCTATTGGCAGCCCTTTACACTTAAACTGTAGAGATCATGAACGCTGAATGGTCCAGAACTGTTAATGTATATAGTTTGCACCTCTTTAAGTGCTCTCTCTTGGATTTACATAGGAACCTCCCCTTGGAATAAGGACTACCTCGGTATAAGGACATTTCTAGACATGTTGGCCGGACCAGTGTCTACTCTTTGCACTTACAAATAATGTTTAGTATTTTTGAACAGAGGCTAGATAGTGATAGTGTGTAATAAAAGTAATAGTGACAGATTTTATAGGGTTTCATTGAAAGAGAAATATAGTGAATTCTTAACAATATTTTGACTAAAGATGTAAGAATCTGAATAAAGAGTTGAAAATGCTAGTGGCGAACCAGACATCAGCGGTTGTGACCTAGGGACAAGAAGAAGATAGTAGAAAATGTGAGCAGATAAGAAACGTGTTACTTGAATTGGTAGCAAGTTTTATAGCACTTTAAATTAGTTAGCATAACTTTTAAGATTTAGATAGTTAGTTAATTGTTAGTAACCTTCAAGAATGAGTGCCTCTCACATTGAGAAGATTAGATAAGAACTGTTTAATTTGCATTACAAAAATTTATATGTTCCTGTATATTGTCCAATTTTGTTTTTCTTGCAGCCCACGGACGTGCTGTGTTTAACGGGGGGGTATGTGGCACCCCTGAGGCTTCAGTCGCCACAGAGGTACTGCACCTCCTCCTGAGGTGTGGTACCCCACCATCCAGGTAAGGTGGAGGCTCCTAACCACACTCCAACACCTGCACCCCACACCACAAAGTAGTGTAGCAAAGCACCTTCGGCGGCTCTCTGCTTGGAGTATAGCAAAGCACCCATTGGTGGCTCCCTGCTTGGAACATGAAACGTGCTGGGAAGTGGGTGGAGCTTAGTTCACACAATAGAGCGGGAAGAGTTGAGGATTCAGTCATTCAGTTACAGACAGTCATTCAGTGATTGAGGATGCAGAAGGACAGAGAGTGAGAAAGAGAAGATCCCTGGGAGTAGGATGGAGGAAGGACGTGCTGCAGCAGGCCACAGTGACCTGGGTCAGCTGGCACAGGAAAGAGACAGAGAAAGGAAACTTGATTCTCCATAAGAAGGATTAGTACGGAACGTGAGGAGTAAAAGAGAACTGAGGACTAGGGTCAGAAGGGAGCCCTTCCTAGAAGTTCTTGGCGCAAGGCCGGGGCCCGTTCCCCGAGGTTGTATGGACACTAATGGTGCTGCAGTAGACAACGGAGGAAAAGAAGTTGTTGCCGCTTTATTCCCACACAAGGATTGGGGGCACAACAGCATCAGAGGAGTGAGCCGGGATTTAGTAGCAAGGAGTCCCCGAAGCAGGCTACAGCTGTCTGCTGTACAAGTAGAGTTCTTAGGAACATCAGACAGGAGGAACTCCAGTGTAACTCAGTACTGGGAGTACTTCATTAAAAGGCGCTATGAGGAGATGTTCAGAAAAGGCACATGTTGGCGGAGTGTTGGAAGGGAGCATTCCATCTTGCCTGGAGGTTGACTGAGTCCCTCACCTGGAGGACACGGCATGGATGCGGGCACCTGTTTGCACAACAGACTGTGAGTAAAGCTTTGGAACTACATGCCCTGGTGTCCTCCACTTATTCCCAAGCCAACACACTCAGCACTGCTACATCTCTGTGCCAAACATCCCATAGCCTGCGCCTCTTCCCTATGTCTTCATCTACACTGCCCTGGGACTACAGCCCTGCCTGTGGAGGGCTACAACATCACAGCTGCACCACACAATCAGTCCCAGAGGATCTGCATGCAGTGTCGGCTTAACACCTCCCTTGCCGAACACCACAGGTGGCATCACGAATCATCAATAGACTTTATTCCCCTTTTACAATGGAGCCCCAGGGCCACTGACCGGGTCACAGATGCCATGACATCTCCCATTGAAGCCCACGGGCCCGGCTCCGAGTACCCCACGGCCCTGGCGGGCGCTCTAAGCACATGACTTTAGGGTTTTAGACTGCCTTAGAGGTCCCTGAGTCATCTTCTCTACCCACCTAAGCTTCAGAATTCATATTGCAGAAAGTCTTGGCATGCTCCCTTACACTCCATATTTACAGAGGTATTCTACCCTTAAAGGGAACCGTTCACCAGGTGTGGCCGATATAAGATGCAGTCACCACTTTTCAGGGCTTATCTACAGCATTCTTTTAATTCCCTTAACCTTCTGGCAGTCAGACACCACCGCTGTAGCTGCTCTCTGGTATTATGAGCTACAATTTTCACATACTGTTAGATTTGGGGGCAGTCAAGGTGGTGGTGTTGGTCTGCTTTTTTCATAAAAATATGCTTTCCAGGTTATTTCCCTGGTACCCTCACTTATATTTCCTACCTTTGAAGTCCACACCGTTAGACTCTTCAATCCCTTCTCTCTGCGAATGGCGGTTGTGTATCTCCTTCCAGGCAAAACCAACCTGTTCATCGATCACTTTGCCACTTGGTTTCTGCACCTTCTATCCTGTCACATTCCCACTCTAATAATAAGGGACTTTAACATAACAAATAATAATCCTCTCCCCTATCTGCCACTCTTCTTTTTCTAAAATCCTCCCTCGGACTTTCACAGCTTAATAACTCTCTGACTCATGAGGACACGAATACTCTGCATCTGGTCTTTTCTTAGCTCTGCTCGGTGTAAGACTTTACTAACTTTCCTGTCCCATTTTATGACCACAGCCTCCTTTCTTTCTCTATCAAGAACTGTCTACATGCTCATGAGACCCCCACTTGCCACACATACAGAAATTTACGTGCCATCAATGACCTGCAGCTTATGACCAATCTACAGTCATCTTTAGATCCGATATCTTTCCTCTCCTGTCACATTATAATACAGTAATACATTGCAGAGTGCCCTGGATAACACAGCACCTGCTACATGCAGAACAATCCAGCACAGACAATAGCAACCCTGGTACCCGATGCAAACATATTTTCTCCAGCAATGCTCAAAGTGTGACGAGCATGGAGAAAATCTCTTTCAGCAGACAACTTCATACACTGTATTATAAGTTCATGCTCAAAAGTTAAAGCTCTGCTCTCCATCTGGTCAAATAAGTCTACTTCACCACTCTCATCACATCACTAGCCAATAATCCAAATTGACTCTTCGAAACTGTCCACTACCTCCCGAGTCTAAAGTACAGGCTTCTCATCACCAATATAAGCGCTAATGATCTGGCAACTTATTTCCAAGAAAAAATCAACCATATCCGTGAGGATATTTTCGCACAATTCACATCTAGCTCACTTTCCACTTTTGAATGTGTTGCTATGGAAGAAGAGTTACCAGGATCTTCACTTATTCTTGCCCTACAATCTGCATTGGTGACTCTATCCTCCTATCTCCTTCAGTCCCTCTCTCCAGTCACTGCACACCTAACTAAAATATATAACTTCTCTCTTTTTTTCTAGCATCTTACCCTCTTCATTCAAACAGGCTGTCATAAATTTACTAAAAAAAAAAATATCCCTTGACCTGAACTGATTGAGTAAAGACGACAAAATGCGTTGGCAGTTTGGGTGAAGGGGACCACCAATTGACACACCTGGAAGGACTACTTAGAGTGATATCAATTACAGTACCTCCTTCATAATATGTCTGGTGAGACTGTTCCAATTATCTCTTATAATGCCATTCTATGGGTATAGTGGGTGATGTGGTGAAAAATGTATATACAGTGGGTACGGAAAGTATTCAGACCCATTTAAATTTTTCACTCTTTGTTTCATTGCAGCCATTTGGAAAATTCAAAAAAGTTCATTTTTTTCACATTAATGTACACTCTGCACCCCATCTTGACTGAAAAAAACAGAAATGTAGAAATATTTGCAAATTTATTAAAAAAGAAAAACTGAACACCCCCAGTGACCTGGGCATTATGTACCCTATAAGTGTAATATCACTCTTGTTATATTGTTATATTGTTGCATTGTTATTTTACCTATGTCCCTCCCTTTTTTTCTTTCCCTCCCCATCCCTATCCTCTCCCCCCCCTCCTTCCTCTCCTGCCCTTACTCCCTATTCTTGCCTGTTATTTTAAAATCAAATAAAATCTTTGGAAAAGAAAAAAAAGAAAAACTGAAATATCACATGGTCATAAGTATTCAGACCCTTTACTCACTCATATTTAAGTCACATGCTACCCATTTCCTTGTAATCCTCCTTGAGATTGTTCTACTTCACTGGAGTCCAGCTGTGTTTAATTAAACTGATAGGGCTTGATTTGCAAAAGCACACTCCTGTCTATACAAGACCTCACAGCTCACAGTGCAGGTCAGGCCAAATGAGAACCTTGAGGTCAAAGGAACTGGCCAAGGAGCTCAGAGACAGAATTGTGGCAAGGCACAGATCTGGCCAAGGTTACAAAAAGAATTTCTGCAGTACTCAAAGTTCCTAAGAGCACAGTGGCCTCCATAATCCTTAAATGGAAGAAGTTTTAGACCACCAGAAGTGTTCTGCCTTCTTCCACGTATGACGCTGTGTGGATTCCAGCATACGGCTTATCCGTTCATCCACTCCCAGAAACAAGACTGTATGGGTGCTTAAGTCTATTATTTATTGGGATGATATGAACAACGATGGGAGATGATAATAGATGGATAATTCAGCAGATTGTTGTACAGAATGTGGATGATTCAGGTAAAAACTACAAATACAGACAATACAGCATGTCAGTACTTAGACAGTATACAAAACATGAATACTGGCAGGTAATAGCAATGCAGGGTACTATCACAACAGTAGCAATGACACAGGATGTCATCATGCATCTCACAAGAGCGGAGTAATACAACATACACAGCAGCAAAGGAGAAAGAAATATCCAACATAACTAGTGTCTGCCAGCCTTACACTCACTGAACAGAGGATGCATAACTGTTATGAATGAGTCACCGAAGGAGGAAAAAACAAAAATACAAGCTAAGTCCAGAAAACCGGAGAGGTTGGTAGCTATCGGATTGCAGACCCCTGATCCTATCCACAACAACTAACAGTAGCCGTGGGGGGTTCCTACGATGCCCTAGACCCCTCGATCACAGCCGGAGAACTAAATAGGCCTAAAGAAGGAAAGGGGAAATCTAAACTGCCCCAGAGCAGACCCCAAAGCAATAGGCAGCCCCCAACATATAATGATGGTGAAGCAAGATGAAAACACTAACACAGATAGAAAGATAGGTTGAGCAAACGATGGGGCCCAAGCTAACTAAAAAGGACAGGATAGAAAAGCTGCTGTCTGCAATCCGCAAAAAACCCTACCAAAAAATGTCTCAACCGTCTGATAGGAAAAACAGGTCCTGAAGTAGCTAGGACTTCAAAATGACTATATCAGCACTCAGGTAAATTCTGAAGACAGAGCAAAGAGACAAAACTGATCAGAGACAAAAATGGAACTCGCCACACCACAGACCGGGGATGGCTGAACTCCAAAAAACAAGGTAAACAAAACAAAACTAATAAGTTCAATAGAAGCGCAAAAACTTATCTTTGGGAAGCAGGAATCAGACTGGTCTCCAAGAATCCAGCAGAGAAATCACCAGCGACTCAGAAGGGCGTCGGCTGCCTTATATCCAGTCAGAAGTTCCTGCCACCCAGTCATCATCCACCAGATCAGGTGTTTGGTAATCAGCCTCACTACCTCCCTTCACCAGAAGAGGGAGTTCATCAGACATCGACGGTAAAGGGGAAAATGAACTCACAACACATAACTAGAGGATGCTTATAACAAACATGCAGTGAAATAACATCACAGGAGCTGAGCATGAATTGCAAACATCATGGGGGCTGCATTATGGCTTCTAACACAGATGCATAACTCATAATTGCATTATCCTTACCGGAATCAGCTTGTTATAGCAATGGTTTTGCAAAGAACTGAGCTACACACATGTGGGCTGCTCAGGAGACGCTAGAGAATGGTTACATGTTGTTGACCAAGGCTAGAAGAAGGGGCGGTTCTGAACAATTAACCATTTGGGGAACAGAAAATTCCACACACAGGAATAAAGGAGAAGGGCAACTTATGACACCTACTGGCGATAGCTGGAACACAAAATGGGCAGAACAAGAAGTCTTCCTAGACCTGGCTGTCCAGCCAAAATGAGCAATTTTGGAAGAAGATCCTTGATGAAAGAGATAAAGAAGAACCCCAAGATCACCCGTGGCTGAGCTCCACCGATGCAGTAGGGAGATGGGAGAAAGTTCCACAAAGTCAACTATCACTCCAGCCCTCCACCAGTCGGGCCTTTATGGCAGAGTGGCCCGATGGAAGCCTCTCCTCAGAGCAAGACATATGAAAGCCTGCATAAAGTTTGCTAAAAAACACATGAAGGACTCCCACACTATGAGAAATAAGATTCTTTGGTCTTATGAGATGAAGATAGAACTTTTTTGTTAACTTTTTGATAATTCTAAGCGGTATGTGTGGAGAAAACCAGGCACTGCTCATCACCTGCCCAATACAATCCCAACAGTGAAACATGGTAGTGGCAGCATCATGCTATGGGGGTGTTTTTAGATGCAGGGAGAGTACGACTGGTTGCAATTGAAGGAAACATGAATGCAGCCAAGTACAGAGATATCATGGATGAAAACCACCTCCAGGGTGCTCTGGATCTCAGACTTGGCTGAAGATTCACCTTCCAACAAGACAATGACCCTAAGCACACAGCTAAAATAACAAAGGAGTGGCTTCAGAACAACTCTGTGACCATTCTTAACTGGCCTAGCCAGAGCCCTGACCTAAAGCCAATGGATCATCTCTGAAAAAGTCTGTCCACCAATGTTCGCCATCCAACCTGATGGAACTGAAGAGGATCTGCAAGGAAGAATGGCTGAGGATCTCCAAATCCAGGTGTGAAAAACTTGTTGCATCATTCCCAAGAAGACTCATGGCTGTACTAGCTCAAAAGAGTGCTTCTGTCGTGTTGCCACGGGTGCAGTACCACTGGCAACAACCAGAGGGTGACCGCAGCTCACCTCCATGGGAGTAGAGGTGCAGCGACGGGCGCCACCGCAGGGAAACAGTAGAAGAGTCAAGCTAACCGGGTCCTTAACAGCCGAGAGCGTAGTGCCAGAGACAGGAGATGGAGAGCTGAGTCAGAGAACGAGCCAGTGAGTCAAAAGCCTGTCGAAGAGCACAGTATACAAGACGAGAGAGGGGAGGCGGAGTCAGGGTACAGGTCAGTGAGTCAAAGCCGAACGGGGAACGTGATATCAGAGACGGAAACCAGTAGGCGGGGTCTAGAGTTCAACCCAAGTCATACACTGTAGGGACACCACCAAACAAATGCTAAGTCAGGGATAGGGAACGAGTCAGGAACAAATACGGGAAGTCAGAGGCAAAAGGATTACTAGGGTATAACGGGTCAGCTGCTCAAGTCAAAGACCAAAACTATCACTGACAAAGGCTGCCAGCAATGGCACCAATAAGTAGCTGCCCCAAACTAAAAGAGAGGCAAGAAAGCAGAACTTTGTATTTATCTCCAAATAATTTTATGCCCCAGTAACAAACTTGAGAGAATAGAAGGAGAACAGAAAATATTGTGCACACCATACACTCTTTTTGCATGTTTTCCTTTGCATTGCATGTTGGGTCAGTGTGATCTATATTTTAAAACAAATTTATTAAAAGTTTATCTTTTCTGTAGTAACATATAGCTGTGAAACCTGGACAATAAAGAAACAAATCTGGTGGCAGCGGTGCGATCCACATAATAGTCTGTGTGAGCATGGGACGCATACTCACAGACAATAAATATTACCCAGCAGTAGCTTTTTGACCCTGGGGTTTTAAGATCATCTCAGCACTAGAGTGCAAATACTGTAAGGTGTGTGAGTACATCAGGTTGCAGCTATGTGTCAGTGACCAAAGATTGAAAGGATGAAGTGTGACACCAGGGGCAGAGCTAGTGAGATGGCCAATGCAATGGATGGTGGGGAGGAGGTGGAAGGCGATGTTTCTTAAGCACAGGGGGAGTCCAGCCAAGACTCTTGTCGCCAGCGGTTAGTTCCGCAGTGGGCCGCTCACCACCTTCCTGTCCCCCCAACCAGTAAGGCTCAGATGCCCTTTTATAAGTTGCCCTTTCCAGTCTCCAGGTTGGGGACATGGCCACCTATGAGACCCTCCTGGCAGAACATCAGCATGAGCACGAACACCTGCAACAAATGCTTCAGCTCCAACTCCAGCTTCAGCCGCAGACCCCAGCCAGTTGTGAGTACCCTGAGATATGGGTCCAAAATCTACAGATGGAGGACTTTCCCCTGCTGAACAAAGGAAGGGACTTGAACAATTTCTTGCTGGCATTTGAAAAAAACCTGCCATCAATACAATCTTCCTGTAATCCAGTGGGTCTGGTTCTTAACCCCTCGCCTCAGAAGTAAAGGGCCTGTCACACTAAGAGATATCGCTAGCAATATCGCTATAACTAGTGACGTTATAGCGATATTGCTAGCGATATCGCTGTGTCTGATACTTACCTACGACCGGCTCCCCTGCTGGTTATCGCTGATCACGCGAGAACGTTCAGGACTGTTTCTCGTCATCAGCTTCCTGCGGCGCTTCCTGTGGAGAGACGAGCGACGAGCTTGGACGCAGGCGGGAGGACGCAGGATCGCCTAGTGTGACAGGTAAGTAGTGATCCACGTCCCCAGCGATGTCGCTAGTGAGATCTGCCCGTGTGGCAGCTCACTAGCGACCACTTAGCGATGCACCAGCGATCCTGACAGCGTCATATCGCTGGTCGGGATCGCTGGTACATCGCTAAGTGTGACAGTACCTTAAGACCCTGAAAATCTTTGGTACTTGCCCAGCAAGACCACACTGAGCTATGAGGATATCAAGCAGGCTCTGGTCCATCAGTATAACTTGACCCCTGAGGCGTACCATAAGAAGGTCCGGAGTATGCAGTGGGGTCCTGCAGACAGCTTGGCTGATCACGTGGACCTTACCAAGAGAAGTCAACTAATGGACAAGGGCATTGAAACTCACCACCGTCCAGCAGCTCATCGCAAATAAGCAATTTTTGTGGAACTGGTCGGAGGACCTCCAGCAGTATCTTCATGACCAGAAGCCAAAGGTGGCTTCTGCAACTGCCACATTTGCCGATGAGTACTCCAATAACAGGCCTCCAGAAGCCAAAAAATCTGCCAGCTGGAGAGGGAGTTAGATGAATGCGGTGCCTGCTGTCCTTGCCCCCAAAACCAAGGGGTCACCTGCCCTTACATCCCTCTCCACGTCAGTGGGGGAACTCCGACTATGTAATCTCTGCAAACAGCAAAGCCATGTGTCCCCAGTGATAGAAGAGTCTATCCCTGTCCCAGAAACCATCCACAGTTTTGTATGTGGGTGGCGGTGATGGGAGGTCCCTTGACAACTTTCAGTCTGTCACCATAGTCCAGGCCATGGCTATGAGACTGGAGACACCGGCACTGAGATGACTCTTGTGCAGCCTGAGCTGGTGGCCCACAGGATTTGGTACCCAGGAAAGCCATCAATTTCTCTGGGATTGGAGGAGTTGAACCGACACTGCCCATCGCCAAAGTGTATTTGGGCTGGGGCGCAGGGAAGGGAGTGCGGGAGGTGGGGGTATCCTCAAATATTGAAACAAGTGTTTTGCATGGAACATACTTGGGGTGGTTAGGGTCCCAGTAGTGGTTACTGAACTCCCAAAGTCTGATCCTCCGGACAACAACATAATGTCCACCCCTGTTGATGTCAATATGATTAATATGCCTACTGATGGGGATGTTGGTGTGGGCGATGATGTACCCTGGACCATTTACAGCCATCAAAGACCTTTTATCCAGCCCCTGGGCAGATTCTCAGGGACTGCAGTGCTTTGGCAGGGAGCTGTATTTTGATTGCCACCAGCTCATTAATTTCTTCTTGCTCTGTGAGCACATACATTCAGTGTTCACTACTGAACACTGAAGGGCATGCAGTGAAAGATGAAGTCCTGACACCAGTGCCAGAGTCAGGATGTACTTTGTGGGTGGAGTTTGTACGACCCTCAAAGGATGGTATAAATATCCAAATGACCCTTGGCAGAAAAAAAGATTCCTCACCTTTGCCTTAGGCCCCCGTCACACATAGCGACGCACCAGCGATCCCGACAACGATATGACCTTGACAGGATCGCTGGTGTGTCGCTACATGATCGCTGGTGAGCTGCCAAACAGGCAGATCTCACCAGCAATGAGGACTATCGATGACGCGGGTAACAAGCGAGGGCGTCGCTTAGTTACCTGCAGTGTATCTTAGATACCAGCGCACAGGTGTAGGAAGCTGGTAACCAAGGTAAACAGCGGGTTCCTAAGCGCCGCGCGGTGCTTAGAAACCAGCTGTTTACCTTGGTTACCAGCTCCCTGCACCAGCGCGCTGGTATCTAAGGTACACTGCGGGTTTCTAAGTGCCACACTGCGCTTAGAAACCCGCTGTTTACCTTGGTTACCAGCTCCAGCTCGCTGATCGCTGGTCTCCCGCCTGCCACACGCAGCGATGCGTGCTGGCCAGCCAGAGACCAACGATCAAAAAAATGTCCAGGGCTTTCCAGAACGATCAGCGATACCCGGCGGGGGGGCGGTCGCTGATACCTGTCACACACAGCGATATCGCTGGTGAGATCGCTGTTGCGTCACAAAACTTGTGACTCAGCAGCGATCTCGCTAGCGATCTCGCTGTGTGTGACGGGGCCTTTAGAGTGTGGCCACCAGGCATGTTGAAACCATTTGTCCTGTGAGGTTGTCACAGAGGGGAAAGACAGGT
Organism: Dendrobates tinctorius; assembly: GCF_039654945.1. Classification (NCBI taxonomy): domain Eukaryota; kingdom Metazoa; phylum Chordata; class Amphibia; order Anura; family Dendrobatidae; genus Dendrobates; species Dendrobates tinctorius. The sequence goes on along the minus strand of NW_027361971.1, from coordinate 1,634,609 downwards.
GGCAGACAGATGTGAAAGGGCGGAGCAGGCGGGGCTGACCCAGGAGAGGGAGAACTCCCAGGTAAGGCTTCATTGCAGGGTTCCTCCACAACCAGGATGTCAGAGGGCCAGGTTAGTCAGATCCCATGGAACTGACAGAAGACTTGGAGGTCTCGTCTATTCTTGCCACGTTCAGTCAGGGCTTTCAGCATTGAAAGCTCTCAAAGAGCAGGGAGCAAAGCCTCCCTCGTACTCAGACCACAGGCGGATAGTCAGGGACCAAGAACGGCGGTACCGGGTAACAATCCAGCAGTGTTCAACAGAGACGTGGCCTAGGGACCGACAATGATACCCTATCCGTTCAGGCCAGAGTTGTTGCGAATTGCACACTATATACCAATGTCTGAACATCTAGATCCCTATCTGTAAGACAAAGGCCAGGCTAGCCCAGTATTTCTACTGGCCAAGGATGGGGGCCGATATGGCTGCTTACTGCCATTCGTTCAACACCTGTCAGAGGGTGAGGAAGGCGGGGCAGTGTCCCAAATCCCCAATGGTAACGATGACCCTAATTGAAGAGCCTTTCAGGAGAATGACTGTGGATCTGAATGGACTAATGTCCACTCCCAGCAACTCCGGGAAACACTCCATACTGACAATAGTAGACTATGTCATCCGGTACCCGTAAGCGGTAGCCTTGTCATCCATTCAGATCGACAAGATGACCACCGCTTTACTGGAGATTTTCTCCCAAGTGGGTTTTCCCCAGGAAATGCTCACCAACCAGGGGACCAGGTCATGTCGTAGCTGATCCCTCTGTAAGCAGATACAGGTGCAACATCTGGTGACTAGCTCATTCCACTCACAGAATAATGGCCTGTGCAAACAGTTGAATAACACCCTAAAGCAGATGCTTAAGATGTTGGTAACTCCCATGGGCAAGATTTGAAGTGGAACCTCCCACACCAGCTATTTGCCTACCAGGAGGTTCACAGGCCTCAGCAGGATTCTCCACCTTTGAGCTTCTGTTTGGTCAAGGTATGTAGGGGCCCTTGGCTTTGGTGAAATAGGCCTGGGAAGGAAACTTAGCCATCCCTGGATTGACAATCATCCTGTATGAGCCTGGATACTGGCTGGTGGGGCTGAACCACTTGCTGAGCCAGGTGTCCTGTTACAGTTATACAGACTGAAGGAAGATTGTAAGCTGCCAATAAATCTCCCCATATTCTTCACACGCCCAAAAAGCTCTCGTCAATTCTGCATCACTCTACATCTCCTCTCTCATCTCTATCGCCCTAACCATGGCCTCTGTTCTGCAACTGATCTTCCATAATCTGAACGAGGAACTGGTGGCAGAATGCCGTATTGTTTTAGTGAGGAACTCTGGCAGTGACGGCCGGGAGGTTTATATATATACTGTATATATATCCCCCCTCTCTGGGAGCACCTCACTAACTCGTACCTATAAGGGGAGCCTTTCCGGTGACTATTTGCCCTCAATGCAGTTCCCTGACTGACCTGGAGCAAGTGGTGACGCCAGAGAGCCAATCCCTGCGTCCCTTCTCCCCCCTCCCTCGAGGTGAACGAAGTAGACACCCCCTTCCCATGAGAGATCCTTCACAATATGACACTATTATTTCTGAAAAAATTTGTTGAAAATTTTAATTTCTATGTCCTTAAATCAGAGAGGCATATCACACAAAATAGTTAATACATAAAATTTCTCACATGTCTACTTTACATCAGCATAATTTTTGAAACATACTTTTTTTGTAGATAGTTATAAGGGTTAAAAGTTGACCAGCGATTTGTCATTTTTACAACAAAATTTACAAAATCATTTTTTTAGGGAGCACATCACATTTAAAGTGACTTTGAGGAGCCTGTATGACAGAAAATACACAAAAGTGACACAATTCTAGAAACTGTGCTCAAACCCACATTCAAGGAGTTTATTTACCCTGGAGATACTTCACAGGAATTAATGGAATGTGGAAGGAAAAAATAAACATTTACATTTTTTCACAAACATTTTCCTTCAGACCCAATTTTATTTCCTTTCACAAGAGTAACAGGAAAAAATAGTCACCCAATTTGTTGTCCAGTTTCTCCTGAGTACGCAGATATCCAACATGTAGAAGAAAACTACTGTTTAGGCGCACGGCAGGACTTGGAAGGGAAGGAGCACGATTTGACTTTTTGAAAATTTTCTTGAATAATTAGAGAATGCCATGTCATGATTGGAGAGCCACTGATGTGCCTAAACAGTGGAAACCCCACACAAATGACATCTAGATGTGTATCAAGCACCTTGAAACCCCAGGTGCTTCTAGAAGTTTATAATGTTGAGCCATGAAAATAAAAACAAACACATTTTTCCCACTAAAGTGTTTTTTTAGCTCCAAATTTTGAAGTTTCACAAGGATAACAGGAGAAAATGGATCCCAAAATTTGTTGTGTAATTTCTCTTGAGTTTACCGATACCCCATATGTGGTCGAAAACTACTTTTGAGGCACAGTGCAAAGCTCAGAAGGGAAGGAGCGCCATATTACAGTGCAAATTTTGCTGCACTGGTTGAGAGTGCCATGTCACATTGGCAGAGCCCCTCAGGTGCCAGAACAGTAGAACCCCCTATAACTGACCCCATTTTACAAACTACACCTCTTAATGAATTTATCTATGGGTGCAGTGATCATATTGACACTACAGGTGTGTCACAGAATTTTATACCATTGGGCAGTGAAAAAAAATAATTTACATTGTTACCAACAAGATTGTGTGTTAGCTCAAAATTTCCTATTTTCATATTGGGAAATGGGTAAAAATGGCACCAAAATTGTTCCCACAATTTCTGCTGAAAATAGAAATACCCTATATGTGGCAGTACAGTACTGCTTAGCCACATGTAGAGACTCGGGATGAACAGAGCACTATTTGCCTCTTGTAGTGCAGATTTTCCTAGAATAGTTTGTGTACTCCATATACAGAGCCCCTAAATGCTAGAAAACCAGAATTCCCCCTCAAGTAGCCGTTTTTGGAGATTATACACCTTTGGAACTTTATCTACAGGTGTAGTGACGATTTTGATTCCATGAGTGTCTTCCAGAAACAAGCAGTATTGGATGTTACTGAGAGAAAATTGCAAACTGCCATTGTAGTAATCAGTATGTTGAAGTGACAGGTATATTGTAGTGACCAGTAATTTATGCCCAGTTCATGCTTCTGGAGACACAGCACCTGTAAATTAGGCGAGCTCTCCTCACTCAGAAATGCCAAACATGTGGGCGCTAAATGTGGTATAGACACACTGGGGCTCAGATGGGAGGGGGGGGGCATTTGGATTTGGGAGTGCAGAATTTGCTGAATTTCTTTTGAGGGGTGAGGAGCCATTTTGCTTTTCCAGAGCCCTTGTGCCACCAGTAACGTGGAAGCCCCATATATTTCAGTTAACAGATGATGGACCTGAGTGAGGACTTTCTTTGTTTGTGGATTGAGTTGAAACTTTTATTGGGAACATTTTACATAACATTTAGGATCACATTTATCCAGCGCTCTACTCTGAGCACTTATTTTGGGGTTTCCATCTAAATCTCCAAAGTGACATAACGGAGATCCATTCACTATAGTGAGGCAGCAGAGTTACTCTGGCTTCTGATCAGCGTTTTCCTTCTTTTCAGAAGTGCACAAAACTGTGGTCGACTGTGCTTTTATGCTTGCCTAAAATGGCGGACACCGACGAATCACAGGTTCTATGGCGTCCACAGTGACTCCATCTGCCTCATTATAGGGAATCTTCTGCAGGAGGTTCCATCTGAGTCATGTACTTAAGAGATTTACATGGAAACCCCGATGTAAGCGCTCAGCGCAGGTTGCAGGATAAATGTGAGCCAAGCCTTACTGCGATCTTTGGGAGGCAGAATTAACAAATTGACAGGAGGTGAAAAATTGGTTTTACTTATTTTTATGCTGTTCCTCGTGCGGTATAAGTGATTAGATGACTTAGATTCTTTGGGTCAGTGTGATTACAGTGATACCAGATTGATATTGGGTTTTTATGTTTGTCAGCTGTCACACACTAAAAGATGCTTTTTCTTGCAAAAACTAGTTTTTGCATCCCCATATTTAAACAGCTATAATTTTTCCATACTTTGATTGACAGAGTCACGTGACAGCTTCTTTTTTAGCGGGACGAGTGGATGTTTTTATTTTTGCTATTTTCGGGCACATGACTTTTTTTATCACATCTATTCTGATTTTTGGAAGGTAAAACGAACAAAAAACATCAATTAAGGGTTTTTTGTTTTTTTTTTATACTGTTCCGTGTGTGGTAAAATTGATAAGGCAACTTTATTCTTCGGGTCAGTACGTCACCTGACAGGATCCGAGGCTGCTGATTTGGGACACTGTGTGTGAGGCGCAGGTCAGGAGAGGCGGGAGCCAGCTCTGAGAGAGGCGACCAGAGAAGGAACATATGAAGGGTGTCCTGGTAAATTGTACCCCAAATTACCCGAGAGCTGGCTGGACCACCGACCCGGAGGACACAGCACCCCGGCTGGTGGCAGTAACCTGAAAGACCGTGAGTAAAAGTGTGAAAATTGCACCCCACTGTGTCCTCAGATTTATTTACTGCGTCATCTGCCCTGCGCTACAACCATTTCAATCACCTTTAAACCTATGACTGCCCTGGGACCTAGCTCTACCCGTGGAGAGCTGTAACATTTCTGCTGCGTCACCAACCACCCCAGTGGATCTGAATCGTAGCGTCAGCCATCTTCTTATTGCCGAAAACAACGGGTGGCATCACGACTTAATCCCCTATAAACTTTCCCCTTACATTTTATTGCACACCCAGGGCCACGGACCGGGTCACTGGTCACTGCTGCCTTGACAACCCCCTGGAGAACCGTTCGGCCCAGAACCGAGTTCCCCGTCCCTGCAGGGTGCTGAATAAGCAATATACTGGGCCTTTCTACTGAGTATCATGGAAGTTCATATCTTTCTAGGAAAGAAGAGAAGCTGAATAGGGAAGAATACAAACAAAGTCGTTACAAAGAGCTCCTGAACTTAGAAGTAAGGCGACTTTGTATCAAGGCTGGGCAGATGGGCTGTGGCAATCTTCCACAGCATGTGTTTATGCTGTGTGAATGTGAGCCCCCACTTATCTCTCCCTGGATACTGCAGAAGCTGCTTCACCCTCACTCTTTTGTAGGATACAAAAGGTTGTGTGAAAGGGGCAGCAACTGGTAGCTGTAGGGAAGCTGCAGCCATCTGTTCTGTCTATAGCACAACAGAGGGCATAGTGTGTGTAGGATTTGTGACCTGAATCACCCTTACTACTTCATTCCTCTGTTACTAACATCTATCCAAACTGTAAAGGAAAGGTAGGTCAAGCCTAGTATGTCCACCTATTAGTTTTACAGTGGCATTATACATGAGATAATGTGGTCTACTGTCAAGTATAAGAAGGTTCATAGACACATACTCTTTACCGGTCTTATTAGCTCTGATAATATATTGTTGCTCATGTTATTTCCATAAAAGGGAACCTGTCACCAGTTTTTGAGCCTATGCACAAATAAAACCACCTTTAACTGCTCCAGTGATGCATTCCACAAACGCATCTAAAAGCTCCTGACTCCCCCCTGTAAAAACTAAAAAATACCATTTGATATGTTCCCACACTGCAAGTAAATAATGGTGGTCCAGTCCAATGGGCGTCCTCGCTACGGCGTCTGTCCCTCCTCTCTGCTCCTAATCACGTCCTCCTGCTTTGATTGATGTGAAGTGTCATCCACGTAACGAACAGAGCACTCGCACCTGCATAGTAGCCTCACAAGACCGCACAGGCGCACTCTGCTTTGCCCTACTGTGAGCAGAACATTAAACAGCACTGCGCAAGCGCATCTGAGAGGGGATACTGCTCAGGCGCAAGATCTCGGTTCGCCATTCACATCAATCAAAATTAGATGATTGTGTGGCGCTCCTGAGGGTCCAGTCGCCACAGAGGTACTGCACCTCACTCAGAGGTGTGGTATCCCATAACTAGGTAAGGTGAGTGCACCCGACCAGATTCCAACACCCACATCCCACACACACACTAGTGTAGCACAGCACCCTGTTGTGAGTTCATTTTCTGGTCTACCAGTTGTGAGTTCTCCTTCCTGCCTCCCTCTGGTGATAACAGGAGGTAGTGAGGCTGATTTAATCAGTAGATATTTGCCACCTGATAAGGAGGATGACAATTGGACCTCAGGAATCTCAGACTGGATTTAAGACAGCCGACGCCCTATTCTGGTGCTTGTGATTCCTTCTGGCTTGTCAAGTCTTGGTTCTCAGCTCTGTTCCAGTCAGCTCAAGCTAAGTTTTTCTGCTAATGTTCACACTTGATTTTGTTGGTCTACTCAGTCTTTTGTGTGGTCAGCCAGCCCCGGCTGGGGCTGTGCTGAACTTCCACTCTTACTTATCTGTATTTGCCAATTTGCTTTTTGTCCCTTATTAGATTGGCCTCTTTTTGCTCTCCCTCAGAATATTTCAGAGTGCTGATATAGTGGGAGAAGTCTAGTGACTTCAGGGTTAATTTTGTTATCAGAAGTGTTGGACATTATTTTTGTAGGGTTTTTGGCAGATTGAAGACAGTGTCTTTCCTTTCCTATCCTTTCTCGTTAGTTTGGGCCCCATCATTTGCTCAGCCTATTTTCCTGCCTATGTTTGTGTTTTCATCTTGTTTCACCGTCAATACATGTAGGGGAGCTGTCTATTCCTTTGGGGTCTGCTCTGGGGCAGTTGGTTTTCCCCTTTTCTTGCTTTTGGCTTATTTAGTCCTCTGGCCGTGACGAGGAGTCTAGGTTCATCGTGGGTACGCTCCACGGCTGCTGCTGGTTGTGTGGTTGGGATCGGGGATCTGCAATCTGCATAGTTACCAACCTCTCTGGTTTTTCTGGGGCTTAGCTTGTTTAGGTTTTTCCTCCACGGTGACCCATTCATAACAGAATCACCAGCCATACCGCAGATTCTAGGGTACTCAAAAGCAGGAAAAAGTTGTTATAAAAAGGAAGAAAAAAAAAGTGTCAGAATTTTTTTTTTTATGTATTTTTTCCTCTTTTTCTCTGGGGCCATAGGAGGATTTTTTTTCCCTAATGGAGATTAAGCAATTGTCTGATCGTGTGGAGCAACTTGCTGCTGAAGTGCAGGGAATTTCCACCTACCTCATTCAGTCACATGCTGCTGAACCTAAGATCCCTACTCCTGATGTGTTTTCTGGGGATCGGTCTAAATTTCTGAATTTTAAGAATAATTGTAAATTATTTCTTGTCTTGAAGCCTAACGCATCAGGGAGCTCTGCGCAGCAGGTTAAAATTGTCATCTCCTTACTGCGCGGCGATCCCCAGGATTGGGCTTTTTCTCTGACACCTGAAAATCCTATTCTGACTAATGTGGATGCATTTTTTCAAACATTGGGGTTGTTGTATGATGAACCTAATGCTTTTGATCAAGCTGAGAGAACCCTGTTGGCATTAAACCAGGGTCAGGATTCTGCAGTTATACTGTCAAAAATTCCAAAAGTGGGCGGTCCTTACTACATGCAATGATAGTGCATTGGCAGCTCTCTTTCGGAAGGGTTTATCAGAGACCGTAAAAGATGTTATGGTGGGATTTCCTGTTCCCTCTGGTCTGGATGATTCTATGTCATTAGCCATTCAAGTTGATCGGCATTTACGTGAACGTAAAACTACACGGGAGGCGCTGCCACCTTTTGAACAAACGTCTGAACCTATGCAATGTGATGGGGTTTTGTCTAGGGCGCAACGTCAGGAGTTTGGAAGGCGTAATAAGCTGTGTTTTTTCTGTGGAGACGCCTCTCATACTATTTCTGTCTGCCCTAAACGAGAGAAACGTTTTGCACACACGTTTGCTGTGGGCAGGGTACAACCTAAGTTCCTTTTGGCAATTACTCTGATCTGCTCCTCATCCACGTTTTCTACTAAAGGCTTTTGTGGATTCAGGAGCAGCTTTGAATCTGATGGATTTGGACTTTGCTAAACGTTGTGGTTTTTCTATGACGCCTCTGCGGACGCCTATTCCTTTGAGGGGTATTGATGCTACTCCTTTGGCGGAGAATAAACCTCAGTTTTGGACCCAGGTGATAATGCGAGTTGCCCCAGACCACCAAGAAAATTGTAAATCTTTGGTGCTGCATAATTTGCATGATACTATTGTTCTGGGTTTTCCCTGGTTGCAAACTCATAATCCAGTTTTGGATTGGAAATCTGGGTCTGTGGTGAGCTGGGGTTGTCAGTGTGTTCTTAGGGACGCTCCTGTTTCCTCCACCTCTCCTCAGTCTCATGATATTCCTGATTATCTGGCCGATTTTTCTGATGTATTTAGTGAGAATAAGTCTGCGTCTTTGCCTTCTCATAGGAGTTACGACTGTGCAATTGAGTTGATGCCTGGGTGTAAATTTCCCAAGGGTCGGCTTTTCAACTTATCAGTACCTGAACATGATGCTATGCGTTCCTATATTAAGGAGTCGTTGGAGAAGGGTCATATTAGACCATCCTCATCACCTTTAGGTGCTGGGTTTTTTTGTGGCCAAGAAAGATGGTTCATTAAGACCGTGTATTGATTATCGTTCCCTTAGCAAGATGACGGTTAAATATCAGTACCCGTTACCTCTGATGTCTGATTTATTCTCCAGAGTTAAGAGTGCCTGCTGGTTTACTAAGCTTGACCTCAGGGGGGCGTATAATCTTATTCGCATCTAGCACGGGGATGAATGGAAGACGGCGTTTAATACTCCAGAGGGACATTTTGAGTACCTGGTGATGCCTTTTGGGCTCACTAATGCCCCTTCTGTCTTCCAGTCCTTTTATGAATGATATTTTCCGTGACTTTGTGGATAAGTTTTTGATCATTTATCTGGATGATATTCTGATCTTTTCTAGTAATTGGGATTCTCATGTGGAACACGTCCGGACTGTGTTCCGGATTTTGAGGGAGAATTCCCTGTTTGTTAAGGGATCGAAATGCCTCTTTGGTGCACATTTTTGGGATTTATCTTGTCTCCGTCGACTATTGAAATGGACCCGGCCAAGGTACAGGCCATTTATGATTGGGTTCAGCCTACTTCTTTGAAGGCCCTCCAGAAGTTTTTGGGTTTTGCTAATTTCTATCGTAAATTTATAGGTAATTTTTCTGGTATTGTCAAACCACTGACTGATCTTACCAAGAAGGGCGCTGATGTGCTGAATTGGTCTCCTGAGGCTGTCTCAGCATTTCAGGAGCTTAAGCAGAGGTTTACTTCAGCTCCAGTTTTACGGCAACCTGATGTCTCACTTCCATTTCAGGTGGAGGTAGATGCTTCTGAGATTGGTGCAGGAGCTGTTTTGTCCCAAAAAGACCCCGTGACTTCTAAGATGAATCCCTGTGGCTTCTTTTCTCGAAAGTTCTCCCCATCTGAACGCAACTATGACATGGGGAAATGGGAATTGTTGGCCATGAAGTGGGCATTTGAGGAGTGGAGACATTGGTTGGAGGGAGCTAGACATCAAGTTGTGGTCCTCACCGAGTTCTGCCACTTTGATGTCACCCTTTTTCTGTAATTTTGGGTTTCATCCTTGATTCTCTTCAGGGCAAGTGGAATCTTCGTCCCGCCCAGGTGTGGACACTGTGGTTAAGAGAATACAGCAGATATGGGACCAAGTGGTGGATAAGTTGTCCCTCTCTCAGGAAAAGGCCCAGTGATTTTCCAACCGGCATAGGGCCATTGGTCCCCGGTTTAAAGTGGGTGATATGGTTTGGTTGTCGTCTAAGAATATTCCTATGAAGGTTGCATCTCCTAAATTTAAGCCAAGATTTATTAGTCCTTATAAGATTTTGGAAATTCTTAATCCTGTTTCGTTTTGATTGGCTCTTCCAGTTACGTTCAAGATCCATAACGTATTTCATAAATCTCTGTTGAAGAGTCTTGTTGAGCCAGTGGTTCCTATGGCAGCACCCCCTGACCCTGTGTTGGTTGAAGGCAATGTGGAATATGAGGTAGAGAAAATATTGGATTCTCGTTTGGTTAGACGGAGACTTCAGTATTTGGTCAAATGGAAGGGTTATGATCAGGAGGATAATTCTTGGGTCTCTGCCTCCAATATTCATGCCAATAGATTGGTTCGTGCTTTACACCGGGCCCATCCTGATCGGCCTGGTGGCATGGATGAGGGTTCGGTGACCCCTCCTCAAGGGGGGGGCACTGTTGTGAGTTCATTCTTTGGTTCACCAGTTGTGAGTTCTCCTTCCAGACTCCCTCTGGTAGTAACAGGAGGTAGTGAGGCTGATTTGATCGGTGGAGATCTGCCACCTGAGAATGAGGATGACGATTGGACCTCAGGATTCTCAGATTGGATTTAAGACTGCCGACGCCCTATTCAGTTGCTGGTGATTCCTTCTGGTTTCACAGCTCTTGGTTTTCAGCTTTGTTCCAGTCATCTAAAGCTAAGTTTTTCTGCTAATGTTCACACTTGATTTTGATGGTCTATTCAGTGTTTTGGTGTGGTCAACCAGCCCTGGCTGGTGGCTGTGCTGAATTTCCACTCTTATTTATCAGTATTTTGCCAGTTTGCTTTTTGTCCCTTACTAGTTTGGTCTCTTTTTGCTCTGAGTAAAGCCATTGGAACTGCACTTGACTGACTCCTTGTCTCTTTCCCTGTGCCTCACACCCGGCTCTTCTACATCCTCCTCTCCACACTACCTCACCATCAACCAATTCACTTCATCTGCCCTGGGAATACAGCTCTACCTGTGGAGAACTTCTACATCTCAGCTGCACCACAACATCTGTCCCAGAGAAGCAACACTGCAGCGCTGGTCATATTGACCAGAAACCACAGGTGGCGTCCCGAATCACTACATAAACTTTATTCCCATTCAATTCTACCCCTTTCACATGACCGCCTGGGGCCATGGACCGGGTCACTGCCACTGTGACACATCCATTTAAGACGACCGGCTCAGTACCGAGTATTCCACGGCCCCTGGGGCGTGTCAATTGCGCAGTGTTGTTCTATGCTCTCTGCAGAACGGAGTGCGTCTGCACAGTCCTTTAAGGCTAGTACGCAAGTGCAAGCTCTTGGGTCTCTGTTTGGATGACGCATCACATCCATCAAAGCAGGAGGATGTGATTAGGAGCAGAGAGGAGGGACAGATGGCACTATGAGGACGCCAATCGGACTGGACCACCTCATTTATGTACAATGCGGGAGCATATCAAATAATATTTTTTGGGGTATACATGGGGAGTCAAGAGCTGTTAGACACGTTGGTGTTATGCATCGCAGGAGCAGTTAAAGATGGTGTTATTTGTGCATAGGCTCAAAAACTGGTGACAGGTTCCCTTTAAAGGAGTTATCTAGAATTTTAATATTGATGACCGATCTTTAGGCTAAGTCATCAAAGTGAGATTGGTGGGGCAGAATTCTGGCACCCCAATGATCAGTTGATTGAATCTGCCAGGGAGCATAACTCCATACATCTGTAATGGTGAATGGTACTGCTGCTCTTTCTCATGGAAATGAATGAGTGAAAGCTGCACTGCCATTAACTTTGACAACACAACCTAATGTGCTGTACCTTTTTCCAGTTCGGAGATGATTTCATATTGCTGGCCGACATTAAAGCTCTAGAAGATCCCTTTAGACTGGGGCTACACATCAGTTTTGGCCATGACACGTCGCACGAAAGATTGCTATTTGTAATGCTACAATACAGCGTAATGCAAGTGAATGGGGTCTCATTGTGTCCCCTTGGGTACACCACCAAGGCAAACAGGTTGTAAAAAGTAAAAATCAACTTGTTCCAACTTTTTGTGCCTAGCTTATCACAGTCACTGTAAACTACAGGTCAGAATGCAACTCCATTCACCTGTACTACACTGTGATACAGCAATCTTTGGTCGGCCGACCTATGTTGCTGCCAAAACTGCCATGTAAACCCAGCCTTAATGTACCTGACATAAAATATTTTTTTTCATATTTTTATTTTATATTGACTTGCAAAATGTCCAAATAATCCATACCTCTGACATTCATTATAAAAATGAATTGCAATAATATACAGTATATATCAGTCACTTTGATATAACTTATTAAAAACCATCATAAAATGGTTCATGTTCTCAGTAAGTTATAATATGTGTAGTATTAGAGGAGTAGCTCTGGAGGGAGCACCATGTGCACAGTGCGGGCATTACAAATCAATTGGCTAGGACCACCATTTCTATCCAAATGGGCACCTTGCAGAGGTCAAAACCACCTCTATAGCCATCCATACTCTTTAAAATTAGTATTATGCATTCATCTACTCATGAGCCTAAACACAGCACAGAAGAGATGAGATGGGAACGGATAATTACAAAAATTCACATGCCGCATTAGCATAACGATTGTGGTCACAAGAGGTCGTACGGCAATGACTTGACTTGAAAGTGAAGATGGCCTGACCAGATACCAATGCAGACATTGCTTTTAACTGTGGGTGCATTTTCAAGATATACAGTGGCTTGGGAAAGTATTCACCCCCTTCCTCATCTTTTGTGTTTTGCTACCTCACAACCTGGAATGGTTTTTTGAGGGCTTGCATCAGTTCATGTAAAAAACATGCCTACAACTATGAACTTTTTATTTTCTTTGAAAATCAAACAACAAATAGGACAAAATAACTGAAAACTTCAGTGTGTATAACCATTAACTCCACTAAAGTTAGGACCTTGTCTCCATTTGCAGCAATTACAGTTGCAAGTCGCTTTGGATAAGTCTCTATGAGCTTTCCATATTTTTCCACTGGGATTTTTGCCGATTCCTCAAGGTAAAACTGTTCCAGCTCCTTCAAGTTAGATGGCTTCCTCTGGTGAACAGCAATCTTCAAGTCTGACCACAAATTCTCAATTAGATTGAGGTCTGGGCTTTGACTTGGCCACTCCAAAACATTTACATGTTTTTCCTTAAACCACTCAAGTGTTTCTTTAGCAGTATGATTTGTGTCATTGTCTTGTTGGAAGGTGAACCTACGTCCCAGTCTCAAATCACGGTCAGACTGAAACAGGTTTTTCTCAAGAAAATCCCTGTATTTCGCATCATCAATCTTCCCCTAGACTCAGACCATTTCCCCTGTCCCTGCTGCCAAAAAACATTCCCACATCATGATGCTGCCACCACCATGTTTCACGGTGGGGATGGTGTTCTTGGGGTGATGAGCTGTATTGGTTCATCGCCAGGCATAGCATTTACCTTTTGTGGCTAAAAAGTAAAATTTTGTTCTCATCTGACCACAGCACATTCCTCCAGACATCTGAGGAGTCTCCCACATGTCTTTTGGCAAACTCAAAATGAGTCTTATAAATTTGTGTGTAAGTAAAAGATTTTTTCTGCCCACTCTTTCATAAAACCCACTTTTATGGTGCATTGTGGTAGTAGGGACAGATATACCAGTCTCTGCTTGGAAACTCATCAGCTCCTTTAGGGCTACCTTTGGTCTCTGTGCTGCCTCTCTGATTAATGCCCTCCTTGCCCGAGCTGAGAGTTTTGGTGGGCAGTCATGTCTTGGCAGAATCTTGCTTATGGCTCCACCACTTACAGTACTTTGGTAAGACACAAGCTGTTGTAAGTCTGCAGACTACCAAAAATCAAGAGTGCATGGAGGACATCTTGAGGTACAGTAATGTTATTTAATTTTGCCACTTGTGCCCAGTCATGTGCTTCAGGGAGAAGGAAAAGGCTATTGCCTGCTAGATGTGAGATAAGCTTGACTTTTTTTTTTATACTGGAAATTGGAGCAGAAAGAGCACAAAGGCGGACATTGTTGTTAGGACATTGTGTATTTTGCATGGATACACAAAGTGCATGCTCTGGGCACACTTTGTTTAAAACTGGCCATGCTAGTGCTATGAGTGCTGGCTGACAGGTGGGTACTAACAAGTCAGGGCCAGGGTATTTAGATAAAGGGTTAGTCCAGCAAACTTAATCTTTGCCCTGGCTGAAGAAAACTTTGACTTTGATGTGTATATAATTTACATAGACCTATCAGTCTTATCTTCAAAGTTACATAAATCTATAATAAGCTTTTTGTCTCTTCTGACATTGGATTTCTACATGTGCTCTCTGTAGTACTTTTTCTATGCAGACTACCCTCCACAGATATTAAAGGTGTCATGCCCAGACTTGTCTTTAACAATTTTTCCAGTTTGCATGTTAATGAGTAGAACAAGAACAGAGAAACACATGCCAAACACAGATATAAATATATGTATATACTTTATTAGTTACATAAATAAAAATTGAGATAGTTAAAAACTGGTGGGGGGGGGCACACATACATAACTGACATAGGAAAATACACTAATTATACATACAGTGAGGAAAAAGAGTATTTAGTCAGCCACCAATTGTGCAAGTTCTCCCACTTAAAAAGATGAGAGAGGCCTGTAATTGACATCATAGGTAGACCACAACTATGGGAGTCAAAATGAGAAAATAAATCCAGAAAATCACCTTGTTTGATTGGGCGAGATTTATTTTGCAAATTATGGTGGAAAATAAGTATTTGGTTACCTAAAAACATGCAAACACACCCGACGCATTTTTTCGCTAAGGCTTAGGCCGGAGTCACACTGGCGAGGAATACGGGTGCGTGAGAGGCGCAAAAAGCACGCATTAGACACGGACCAATGATTCTCTATGGGGTCACTCGCACCAGGCGTATATTTCTCCTCCGTATCCTCTGCTCCGTGCCACTCGCAGCATGCTGCGATTGTCAGCGTACTACGCCTGTAGCACGCCAATGCAAGTCTATGGGTGCGCAAAAAATACGGATTACACACTGAACACACGTGTGACCTGCGAGCAATACGCAGGTCTTTTGGCTGGTGAACAGGAAATGGGCCAATCCATCATCAGGAAGCGTAGACATGCAAATGAGCTTAAAAAGCGCTCCAGACATCCAGGAAGTACGCCTCCACGGAGTACAGCAGCAGCATGGCGTCCACTTACATAAATGTGGAGATGCTAATTGTGCTGGTGCAGGAGCGTCCAGAAATATGGGACCCACGCGACGCAAACTATGCGAACCGCACAAGAAAGGAGGCGTCATGGAGGCGCATCTGTCGCCAGATGTACCATGACTTCGGTGACAGACCACGTGATGAGCAGCAGAAAATTCGTAAGTGCACCCATAAAAATGTAATTAACGTTAGCGCACGCTATAAAATGACTCTACAATCAGCCCCCCCCCCTTCCTGGGCATGTAATTTTAGCCTCATGAGGCCGTTACATTAGGATGTGACACGTGGCTTCACACAGCCATAATTAGGGGTTTAGGCCACAAGCTCCTCATCCTCCTAGCCACAAAAATTAGTTTCAGGGGAGCTAATGAGACCCTGGGTATCGGCCCAATTACATATGCCACCATGGGTAGAACGCACACCCCATAAGGCCCAATGCCTAGACTACTGTTTGAAAATGTGACCTCTCAAATATGTGATTTTGACAATCTTTCCTGTCACATTGCAGTGGAAGATGTGATGAAACGGTGGAGAAGCATCCGGGACCAGTACCGCCGGGAACGCCAGCAGCGGTCCAGGAGTGGGGATGCTGGGCATGTCAAGCGGAAATATATATATTATGACCGGCTGAACTTCTGTCACGTGGCGGCTGCCGCGCACTCCTCTCTTTGCCTCCTCCCGGCCGCAGCTTACCCATCCTCCGGTGTCCTGCTCCCTTCTGCGCCGGCGGCCGCGGTCTTCTCCGCGGTCCTCCCCGGCTCCTCTTCTCCGTCCGGCGGTCTCCTCTGTCCGGTCTTCCGGACCGCGCCGGGTGCACGCTCCCGCCCCTCCTGCTCGGCGGGCGCGCGCACATACTGTGCCTGGGCACGCGCGCGCCTCCTCCTCCTCCTCCTGAGGACGCGCGCCTGCTCCTCCTCCACTTTAGGTCACGACCCGGAAGTCCTCCTACTAGCCCCTATATCTGGCCGCCTCTTCCTGCCAGCGGTGCCTGAGTATCACTGCTTTTCCCTAGTGATTCTGGCCGCCCTCTATGCACGCTATCGCGTCCTGTCCATCCGTTGCTCGTTCACCTCTCCATTTTCCTCTCTCCTAGGTCCTGTGTCTCCAAGCCGTGCCCGCCTGTCCTGTGTCTCCTAGCCGTGCCCGCCTGTCCTGTGTCTCCTAGCCGTGCCCGCCTGTCCTGTGTCTCCCAGCCGTGCCCGCCTGTCCTGTGTCTCCCAGCCGTGCCCGCCTGTCCTGTGTCTCCAGGCCGTGCCCACCTGTCTCGTGTCTCTAAGCCGTGCCCGTCTGTCCTGTGGTTCCCAGCCAGTACCGTCAGTCCTGTATCCCCAACTCGGCTCTAGCTGTCTGTCTGTCGTTACTTCCCAGGGTACCAGCTGCCGTGGTAATAGTTACCCGCGGGCTTGCCCCAAACGCTCCCTGTATAGGGGGTGGTCCACCTGGTCAGCTCGCCCCCGGGAGGTTCGTTGCCACGGTCTAGCGGGTCCACCCCAGGTGTACCTCACAGAATACTCAGGCCATGGATCCCGCTGGTACCCCGACCCCGACCCAAAAGGAACTTTTGTTCCTTCGTGAGAATCAGGCGAGGATCATGTCGTTCCTCAAGTCAATGGAGTCCAGACTTTCTTCTCTGCAAACCTCCAATCCGGGGATTGCCTCCCAAATCTCCGGCTTACAGCAGGAGCTTGCTCAGCAGCGCGACACCCAGGCCCATATTTTGAACTACATAGCCTCTGTAGATAACCGCCTTCTAGCTCTACAGACGGCGGCCGCTGTCCCTGCGCCTGCGGCAGCTTCTCAGTCCTCGCCCCGCTTAGCCAAACCCCCACGCTATAGTGGAGATCCCAAACTCTGTCGGGGGTTCATTAACCAGTGCCAGTTGCACTTCGAGCTGGCATCCCTGCAGTATCCCTCCGACCGGGCCAAGGTGGCCTTTATGATTTCCCACTTAGAGGGTGAGGCATTGGCTTGGGTGAATCCTTTGTGGGAGCGAGATGACCCGATAGTCTCCCAGCTCGCAACCTTCTTGGAGACATTTCGTAAGGTCTTTGATGAACCCGGCCGTCTGGTCTCCGCCACCGAGTCCTTATTTTGCCTTCGCCAGGGTGCTCTCTCTGTGGGACAGTACGCCATCCAGTTCCGTACGTTGTCTTCTGAACTAGGATGGAACAATGAGGCTCTAGTAGGGGCTTTTTGGCGTGGCTTGTCACCCCGAATCAAAGATGAGTTGGCAGGCAGGGATACACCTACGTCTTTGGAAGATCTCATCTCGCTGGCAACGCGAATTGACCTGCGTTTCCGGGAGCGTTCCCGCGAGGTCGCCAGGGAGAGAAGACCCACTCGGTTTTCTCCTCCGACACGCAGTCCTCCCCGCTCTCGGCCTTCCACCTCGGCGTCAGTCCCTGAACCTATGCAGGTTGACCGACTCAGGCCCGCAGAGCTACGCCGCCAGGAGAGACTCACTCATGGTCTTTGTCTCTATTGTGGCAGTGCTTCCCACCTTCTACGTTCCTGCCCTGTGAGGCCGGGAAACTCCTCCGCCTAGGACAGGTAAGAGAGGCCTCCCTAGGTGCCTTCGACACCTCTCTACCTTTGACCCTTCCTGTTTTGTTTATCCAGGGATCCAAACGTTTCTCGGAGTTAGCCTATATTGACTCAGGGGCTGCTGGTAATTTTATCCAACTCGAGGCGGTGAAGAGATTGGGGATACCTGTTAGGTCCTTGGAGGTTCCCCGGCAGTTAGCTTCAGTCGACGGCATTCCCTTGCGCGAGACCGTTACGCTGGTCACTGAAGAGCTGGAATTACAGATCGGGGTCCTGCACCGTGAGAGAATAGCCTTCTTCGTGCTGCCGTCTCTATCCCACACCTTGCTCCTGGGTCTTCCATGGTTGAGGATGCATGAACCTGTCCTGGATTGGCGGACCGGAGACATTCTTCGCTGGGGCTGCGTTTGCCAGACTAGATGTCTTCGTCCAGTACAACCCCTCAAATGCTCGTCTCCTGTCTCGGGCCCTGCGGATTTGCCCTCGGCCTATTGGGCTTTTTCGGATGTCTTTGATAAGAAAGAGGCAGAGGCTCTTCCACCGCACCGGCAATATGATTGCCCCATCGAGCTTGTACCCGGCTCGACTCCGCCCCGGGGGCGAATCTATCCGTTGAGTCCACTCGAGTCCCAGGCCATGTCTGAATATGTACAAGAGAATTTGGCCAAAGGCTTCATCCGAAAGTCATCTTCTCCCGCTGGGGCTGGCTTCTTTTTTGTCAAGAAGAAGGACGGGTCTCTCCGCCCCTGTATTGACTATCGAGGTCTTAACCAGATTACCATCAAGAACAGATATCCTCTACCTCTCATCCCCGAGCTGTTCGACCGGCTACGAGGGGCGCGAATCTTTTCTAAATTGGATCTCCGTGGAGCCTATAATCTCGTCCGTATTCGCTCCGGAGATGAATGGAAGACCGCCTTCAACACCAGGGATGGACACTACGAGTACCTCGTCATGCCCTTCGGGTTGTGCAACGCCCCCGCAGTCTTTCAGGAATTTGTGAACGACATTTTCCGAGACCTTCTGTACTCCAGTGTGGTTGTATACCTTGACGATATCCTGGTCTTCTCTCCCGATCTGTCCACCCACAGAAGAGATGTCCGCTGAGTACTGTTCCGATTGAGGGAGAATCGCCTGAACGCCAAATTGGAGAAGTGCGCCTTTGAACAGTCCTCCCTTCTATTTCTGGGCTATATCATCTCCGACTCCGGCCTGCGTATGGATCCGGTGAAGGTCTCTGCCGTGCTCAACTGGCCACGTCCCCAAGGGGTGAAAGCCGTTCAGCGATTTCTCGGCTTCGCAAATTATTATCGGCAGTTCATCCCTCATTTTTCCTCATTGACCGGCTCTATCTCATCTTTGATTCGTAAAGGAGCCAACCCGCACGTCTGGACCCCTGAAGCAGAGGAGGCCTTCCTATCTCTGAAACGAGCATTTGCCACGGCTCCCGTACTCCATCGTCCTGAGGTCAACAAACCGTTCGTCCTCGAAGTGGATGCATCAGCAACTGGAGCTGGAGCGGTTTTGTCTCAAAAATCTTCCTCCGGTAGGCTCGTTACGTGCGGCTTCTTTTCCAAGTCCTTCTCCACCCCAGAGCGGAATTATTCCATTGGGGACCGAGAACTGCTGGCCATCAAGTTAGCTCTAGAGGAGTGGAGATACTTATTGCAGGGCGCCGCACATCCCTTCACAATCTTCACAGACCATAAGAATCTAGCTTATCTTCGGTCTGCACAGAGACTCAACCCACGCCAGGCCAGGTGGTCTCTGTTCTTCGCTCGATTCGATTTTGATCTGCATTTTCGCCCAGGCAACAAGAACCTCAAAGCTGACGCCTTGTCCAGGTCCTTCCTTCCCTCAGATGTCGAAGAGGAACCCACGCATATTTTGGATCCATCCCAGCTCATCACGGTGGCACCACTTTCTCTTCTCTCACCTCCACCTGGCAAGACTTTTGTGCCGGAGAAGGACTGAGGACGAATCCTCCACTGGGGACATGCTTCCAAGCTGGCTGGCCATCTCGGGCTTAAGAAGACACTTCTCCTGGTGTCCCGCTACTACTGGTGGCCGACTCTTCCCCAGGATGTCCGGGATTTCGTCGCCTCCTGTCTCTCCTGTGCCAAGATCAAGGTGCCTAGGCAGCTGCCTTCTGGTCTTCTACACCCGCTTCTAGTACCCTCGTCCCCTTGGCAACACATTGCCATGGACTTTATTACGGACCTGCCCCACTCTGCCAACTGTACTGTCGTCCTAGTGGTGGTTGATAGGTTTTCTAAGATGGCACACTTCGTTCCTCTTTCCGGCTTGCCATCGGCCCCAGCCTTGGCGAAGATTTTCATTCAGAACATCTTCCGTCTTCATGGACTGCCCCAACATATTGTTTCTGACAGAGGAGTCCAATTCACCTCTCGCTTCTGGAGAGCCCTATGCAGATCAATGGATATCACTCTCGACTTCTCCTCATCTTACCACCCCCAGTCCAACGGTCAGGCCGAACGGACAAATCAGTGCTTGGTGAACTACCTCCGGCATTTTTCCAATGTCCATCAGAACGACTGGGCTGAACTTCTCCCGTGGGCTGAGTTCGCCTATAATAACCACGTCAGTGAGTCTTCGGGCAAGTCCCCTTTCTTTGTCGTCTACGGGCAACATCCTGGTGTACCTCTTCCAGTTCCCCCTGCCTCGGGTGTACCGGCGGCTGACCTTCTGACCGGGGAATTCTTCAGGATCTGGCAGGAGATCAAGGCCGCTCTCGAGTTGGTACGTAACAGAGTTAAGAGACACGCCGACAAAAGACGCCTGGATGCTCCGCCATATCACCCTGGTGATAAAGTTTGGCTGGCCTCCAAGTTTATTCGCCTCAAGATCCCTTCCCATAAACTGGGTCCCCGTTATATTGGACCTTTTGAGGTCTTGTCCCGTATTAATGATGTCTCCTACAAACTACGGCTTCCTGTCTCTCTCCGTATCCCTAATGCCTTTCATGTGTCCTTGCTAAAACCAGTCATCTTCAATCGTCTCCTTTCTAAGGCCCCTCACTCGCCTCCGCCTGTCTCTGCAGACGATGTGTTTGAGGTTAAAGATATTTTGGCCATGAGGAAGCAAAAGGGGAGAACCTTTTTTTTGGTTGATTGGAAGGGCTTTGGTCCCGAGGAGAGGTCCTGGGAGCCCCAAGAGAACATCCAGGCCCCTCGAATCTTGGCTAAGTTTTTTTCCGGACTGCGGAGGGAGGCGCGTAAGGAGGGGGGTACTGTCACGCGGCGGCTGCCGCGCACTCCTCTCTTTGCCTCCTCCCGGCCGCAGCTTACCCATCCTCCGGTGTCCTGCTCCCCTCTGCGCCGGCGGCCGCGGTCTTCTCCGCGGTCCTCCCCGGCTCCTCTTCTCCGTCCGGCGGTCTCCTCCGTCCGGTCTTCCGGACCGCGCCGGGTGCACGCTCCCGCCCCTCCTGCTCGGCGGGCGCGCGCACATACTGTGCCTGGGCACGCGCGCGCCTCCTCCTCCTCCTCCTGAGGACGCGCGCCTGCTCCTCCTCCACTTTAGGTCACGACCCGGAAGTCCTCCTACTAGCCCCTATATCTGGCCGCCTCTTCCTGCCAGCGGTGCCTGAGTATCACTGCTTTTCCCTAGTGATTCTGGCCGTCCTCTATGCACGCTATCGCGTCCTGTCCATCCGTTGCTCGTTCACCTCTCCATTTTCCTCTCTCCTAGGTCCTGTGTCTCCAAGCCGTGCCCGCCTGTCCTGTGTCTCCTAGCCGTGCCCGCCTGTCCTGTGTCTCCTAGCCGTGCCCGCCTGTCCTGTGTCTCCCAGCCGTGCCCGCCTGTCCTGTGTCTCCCAGCCGTGCCTGCCTGTCCTGTGTCTCCAGGCCGTGCCCACCTGTCTCGTGTCTCTAAGCCGTGCCCGTCTGTCCTGTGGTTCCCAGCCGGTACCGTCAGTCCTGTATCCCCAACTCGGCTCTAGCTGTCTGTCTGTCGTTACTTTCCAGGGTACCAGCTGCCGTGGTAATAGTTACCCGCGGGCTTGCCCCAAACGCTCCCTGTATAGGGGGTGGTCCACCTGGTCAGCTCGCCCCCGGGAGGTTCATTGCCACGGTCTAGTGGGTCCACCCCAGGTGTACCTCACAACTTCCTCGCCCCAATTCTGGCTCTGAGACCGTAAGTACATACCTCACACCACATGACACAAAAACATTACACAAATACTTTACAGGGACAAAAATATTGATGTATTTTTGCCTCTGTTCTATTTCATAACAGAACTCAATCCAACCTTACGGATCGAGGAACGGCCTCAGAGGCAGAGCCAATTATTGATCCTGTAGGGGATGAGGTGGCTGGCCCATCTTCTCCCCCTACAAGAAGGATGTCTGAAGAGGAGGCATCACAAGAGCACACAATGGCTGCCCGACACAACACACCACCAGGACGGTTTGCAGCTGCAACCTCACCCATCCTGGAAGAGATGGGCAACTTGAGCAGCAGCCCAACTGCCCAGATCAGGCCCTCCCCACAGGCTGCTCTAGCAACACGGCGAATAAGAAGGCGGCGCCAGGTCGCCATTCAAGAGAGCAGGACCAATGTGGACACTGGGGTGCTGAATTACTTGTCCAGAGTCAATACAGATGATGGTGAGGAGGCCTATGCACGTAGCCTCACCCTTTATCTCCGTGCCCTTACCCGTGAGGTCAGGCTCCGTATTAGGGGGTGTATTCAGATCCTGCTTGATGCAAGCACCCCCCCCAATACCCCATATGAGGTGTTTGAATTTCTGGAGAGGTGGCAGCTGTCACCAAGAAATTTAATGCGCATGAGACCATCCATACAGATGCTTGCTCAAGCAGGGTCTGAACAGCCCCTAATACGTGGGCCAACACCTCAACCCCTTCCTCCCCCTACCCATCCTTCTATTCCGCAGCCCCAAATGTCTTCATCAAGCCAACCCCACCAATATGGCCACTTGTACCCACCCAGTGTTGGAGGCTGGTCCCAACCTGGTTGGGGACGATCTGGCTATCTTGGTGGGTATGAGCCACGGGCCTACCATAACCAACAAGAAGCCCCTCACCATCATCATTATTACTCTGGCCAGTATCACCAACAGGCCCAGGAGGCTGGACAACAACAGCATCATGGGCAACAGTATGGCCCCACACAGGGCGATGTTGGCCACAATGTCCAGCAGCACCCACAGGCTGTTCCTCCCCGTTCCCCTTCCCCTACATATGAGGATTTATGAATCCAAACTTTGGAGATGTCCAGTGACATGTAACTGGTGCTTCTAATCTAGATAAAAAAACAGGTGTTCTCCTTCACCAACATTTAGAACATAATTTAACACTCACATTTGTAAACAATGTTTTCCAAACATATGAAACAATCCATCATGACAGGCAACGCTACCTCACGCCTTTCACACAGATATTACATGTGTGTATAAAAGAGAATATTTAAATGCGCTATACTGTTACCTGAAAGGATGAAAATACACTAATCACTTGTTAATGCATAGGAAAGGTGTGCTTGCCTTTAGTTAAGTAGTCAACTTTGTTATTAGCATTCTCTAGTAAACCAATTTGAGGCGACCAGCATTCTCTATGTCTTAACAAGTGAGTTTTATATTTTCATCCTTTCCAGTATAGCATGCTTAAATATTGTCTGTTCTACAGACAGGTGATATCTGTGTGAAAGATGTGAGGTAGCCTTGCCTGTCATGGTGGAATCTTTCTATGTTTGGAAAACATTATGAGGAAATGTGAGTGTTATCTTATTGACTTTATTTTGGTGATGGAGCTCACCCTTTGTTGCCTAATCCAGGTTAATGTAGGCATGCAGCAATGTTGTTATTGCATAATGTTTGTTGCAGTTTTTTTCTGGTATGTTAATGTTACATCAAGTTAACGAAGGCCCAAAGGGTCATTTTGGCCATTGCCAAATTTGTGTTATGGCAAAATTATGTTTGCCTTTAAGCAAAACCAAAAAAAAAAGGCAAAACTAAAAATTTGTCTACTCAAGTTAACGTCTCTGTGTGATTTCTCACTATCCCTCACAACATACTAACATACACCAACCAATGCAAAGAAACACTCATAGAATCATAAAAAGGCTTGAGTAATATATATTTAGACACACTTTGACCAAAAAAAAATTAGAACATAGACACAGCATTCTCTTGCCAAGAAGTAGCCCCCTCAGGTGAGATAAAGTAATTAGTGAATATATCACGCACTTTGAGGCCAGAGAGCGGTCTACGTTGAGGGATGATAGGTGGTCTCACCCTGCGCACATTGTCCGGCCTACGCACAACACCATCAGAGGAGGAGCAATCATGTATCCTGGTGAAGTTATGCAGAACAACACAGGCTTTCACAACTTCATTCACATTTTGCTCACTCAACTGAATGGCAGACTGGAGTACCCGCCATTTGGCACAAAGAATCCCAAAGGAACACTCCACCAGTCGCCTAGCACGTGATAGGCGCAAGTTAAAAATTCTGCGCCTGTGGTCAAGGTTGCGCCGGGGATATGGCCTCATGACATTACGTGATAACTGAAAGGCCTCATCTGCCACAAGGACATAAGGGACTGATTGTTCGGGGGAGCCTGGTAGCTGGCGTGGTGGTGGCAGATCCAACTGGTTAGTGCGTAGCCGCCAACCCATTATGGAAGTATTGAAGACTTTAGAGTCTCCCGTCCTTCCATAGGCCCCAATGTCAACAATTATAAACTTGTATTGAGGGTCTACCAGAGCCAACAATACAACAGAAAAGTATTGCTTATAATTGAAGAATTGGGACCCTGAGTTTGGCGGCTTACGCACCCTGATATGTTTGCCATCCAGGGCCCCAATACAATTTGGAAACTGGCAGTCCTCCTCAAAGTCCCTTGAAATCCTTAACCAGTCTTCCATCCTGGGCTCGGGTAGGAACACCTGATGGAGTCTTGTCCAGATTTGTGCACATGTAGACCTCACTATGCCTGAAATGGTGGACTTTCCAATGAGAAACTCATGGTGGAGGGCGGCATAAGACAGGCCAGTGGACAGGAAGCTGTAGAACAACAGAAATAGTCCAAGTTAGAATGGCTAAAGTAAAAAAAAATCATTTACATGCCGACCAAACTTGGTAGGAAATGAGAGAGAACAACACACACATATTTGGTGGCACAATGACTAAGTGACATTATGAACATAGAGAATGTGGTTGTGGAGTACATACCGTATTGTGAGTAGAAGTCGCTCCTCTGCAGATATGGCTTGGCGCATCCTAGTGTCCTGAAATGTGATCCCAGGGCGCACTGTCTCCAAGAGGCGATCAAATGTGGAAATGCTCATTCGACAGTACTGGTAAAATTTGTCTGGATGCTCCCGCAGAGACGAATGGAGGCGGTGAAAATGCCCTCTTGTGAGTCGTTGCCTCAAAAGTGGATGTACCCACATGCGTCTCCTCCTCCGCGGATCCACTATCACAGGATATGGTTGGCCAAAGCGCCGTGACAAAAGCCAGGTAAAGAGAACCTGCTCGGTTGTATTGAATGTCAGACCCTCTGACATGCTGCACAAAGAACACCAACACACCTCGTGAAAGCAAGGTGAGAAATGTACAGAATGTAGGCAGCCACCTGTTTCTGAGTGTCTAAATAGGGTGCAGGCTAATGATTTAAATTGTTTGCAGGCCTCAAAACCGTTAAATGTCCACTTTGCAAGGCTGCGAGAAAATCTCGCCATACGGATTGCATACGGATTGCATACGGAGACACACATGCGCAAAATACGCGACCTCACCTTGCTTACGGATGACCTACGGACCACTATTTAGTGGTCATTGATCCGTATTACGCATGTAAAATACGGAGCGTATTTTGCGCAGGTTAGTGTGACTCCAGCCTTAGTCTGAGGCATAGAATGGATGTTCTTGGCAGGTACTTAAATGCTTAGGGACCAATCAGAAACAGATACAATCAGAAAAGCTATTCTTTAATTACCTAAGCCTTCTTGGAGAAGGCCAGCGCCTGTGCCGTATAGACCCGGAGAGGGAGAGAACCACTTGATCGTGTATAGTCACATGACTGCAAGTTCAGGTCATGCGATAATGATGTAATATCTGGGCATGCACAAACGTCAATACAAAATGTGATGAAGATGCAATCGTGGGCGAGCAGATACGTCGCTATATCACCGATGGTCACATTACCATGCATATCAGTCACATAGTGATGACACTATTATGAAGACGTTTCTATACACCAAAGTAAATGCAAATGACGATAAAATAGGTGACGTTACTTATCTGATGGCTGTCATAAAACACCCATACATAAAATGGAACAATTACTAAAGGCAAAGTCTAGAGTGGCATAACAACCATCAATTAATACTGTAGCAATGTGTATGTAACAATAATTAACCCCTTAATGACCTGAGCTTTTTTCGATTTTTCGTTTTCGCTCCCCTCCTTCCTAGAGCCATAACTTTTTTATTTTTCCATCAATATGGCCATGTGAGGGCTTATTTTTTGCGGGACGAGTTGTACTCTTGAACAACATCATTGGTTTTAGCATGTCGTGTACTCTAAAACAGGAAAAAAAATTCAAGTGCGATGAAATTGCAAAAAAAGTGCAATCCCACACTTGTTGTTTGCTTGGCTTTTTTGCTAGGTTCAATAAATGCAAAAACTCACCCACCATTATGATTCTCCCGGTCATTGTGAGTTCATAGACACCAAACATGTCTATGTCCTCTTTTATCTAAGTGGTGAAAAAAATTCCTAAGTTTGCTAAAAAAAAAAAAAAAGTGCAATTTTCCGAGACCCGTAGCGTCTTCATTTCTCGTGATCTGGGGTCGATTGAGGGCTTATTTTTTGCGGGCTGAGGTGAAGTTTTTAATGATACAACTTATGTGCAGATACGTTCTTTTGATCACCCGTTATTGCATTTTAATGCAATGTCACGGCGACCAAAAAAATGTAATTCTGACGTTTTTCATTTTGTTCTCACTACGCCGTTTAGCGATCGGGTTAATGCTTTTTTTAGTTAATAGATCGGGTGATTCTGAACGCGGCGATATCTAATATGTGTATGTGATTTTTTTTTTTATAGTTTTATTTTGATTGGGGCGAAAGGGGGTGATTTGAACTTTTAGGTTTTTTTTATTTTTAAACATTTTTTTTTTTTTTCCACTTTTGGCATGCTTCAATAGCCTCCATAGGAGGCTTGAAGCAAGCACAACCTGATCGGCTCTGCTACCTATGGGCGATGAGCAGATCGCCCATACGTAGCAGATTTACTGCAGTGCTTTGAGCGCCGACCACCGGGCGACGCTCAAAGCGATCTGCCTGCAACAACCATAGAGGTCTTTATGAGACCTCTGGTTGTCCAGGCAATGTGTAGCCGACCCCCGATCACGTGACGGGGTCGGCGATGAGCTCACTTCCAGCCCGGCGGCTGGAAGCTCTAGTTAAATGCCCGCTGTCAGCGGGAATTAACTTCTTAATAGGCGAGGGCGGATGGCGATTCCGCCCGCGCCTATTGCGGGCACATGTCAGCTGCTCATAACAGCTGATATGTCACAGCTTTGAGGTGGGCTCACCACCGGAGCCCACCTCAAAGCAGGGGAGTCTGACTGCTGACGTACTATCCCGTCAGCAGTCAGAAAAGGGTTAAATAATGAACAATTAAAAGGTTAGAAAACTCAATAAATATATATAAAAGTTAATATTGGATTTATAATGTACATATAAATATAAATAAGTGAATAATAAATAGATATACTATATGTATTGGACAATAGATAAATCCATACGAGCAATAAATTGCAATCGATCCAAAAGGCCTTAAAGGAGAACTATAGTGTAAAGTAATGCGGCGGATGATGTACCGCCATATATGACAGTCTGCAAAGTGAAGAGAAAGAGAAAAGAAGTGGAGGGAAGGGGAAAAATTAGAAAGGAGTTGTGAAATATGGTGAGAATAAGAGTAAAAAAGAAGTGCCAAAGCAGAAACAAGTAAGAACGAAAATTGATCACTGTTATTGTACAGAATAGACATATCCGGTTGTAATCTCATTTTGCACATTTATAGATATATCAACAATCAACATTAGTGGAGGCAAATGCAGATCATGCAAAATTGTTCAAATATCAAGATCATTACACAATCCTGGTGCTGCATTCATGTACTGACGATGGCTCTGGTGCTGCATTCATGTACTGACGATGGCTCTGGTGCTGCATTCATGTACCCCAACGGTTGTCCTGGCGCTACATTCATGTACTGAAGATGGTTCTGGCATTGCATTTATGAAATGACTGTGGTTCTGGTGCTGCATTCATGCTCTGATCTTGTACACGCTGCCATTCATAATGTGCTTCATCGGTATGTTGAAATGGAAAAATTCTAAAAACTGGAGTTTTGAAATCATTATGGGGATTTGGCGGGTTTCTGCTCAATATCTGCTCCAAAAACTCAATGTAAGTTAGGGTGTGTTTATACTGAGTTTTTGCAGTGGAAACTGAACATAATCTTTCCAAATCCTTCTCAGATTCTCAAAACTTGCTTCTGGTTATGTATTAATGAAGGTGATTCTGATTATGTATTCATGTACGTACCCCTTCACAATTTTTTTGTGGCCCTTGGGATTGGTTCAATATGACAATTTGACCCTTGGACTGAAAAATGTTGTGGACCCCTGTCATAAGCTGTACTAAAATTGATTTATTGGATTTTCTTTGTCATGTCTTAACAAATCTTTTGATTAATCTTTCCCTTGATCACTGGCCACATTGATTATTTTTTAATTGGTGTAACCTCTCAGCAATAAACTTTCTTAGCTGACCTTTCTTTGTCAAACATATATTTATCTGAGCAAATTCTTTTTGGCCGAAATCACACATCTGTTTTTGCAAGACAGCAGATGGATGCAACATTGGTGGCATACGCAGGGCTGCCACTAGGATTTTTGGCACCCCATACTGTCAAAATTTTTTGGGCCCCCCCTTGATACTCTGCCCAGGCTCCACCCCAGCCCCGCCTCCACCCCTCGAACTGTCCCCAGTCCCACCGCTCTCTTGGAAAACTCCACTTCTCACCAATCACACATTAACAGTTCCCATCACCAGATCACACACATAGCCATCAGCTCTTGTTTTGGCCAAAATACTTTTTTTTAATCTGCCACCACAAGGTAGACTCCTGGCTGAGTTCTACTCTACTCTAACCTATTAAAAATGTAATAATATCCAATACAATTTTGGTATATTTTTATTTATTTTTCAATTTTTAAAATGACTAATAATATCACATACAAGGGACAAATACCACCGCACCATGACCACACATCATATTACCACCACATAGAGACCAAATAGCACATACAAGGAACAAATACTACCACACCATTTCCAGACCACATATTACCACCACATAGAGACCAAATAATAGCACATACAAGGAGCAAATACCACCACACTATGTCCAGACCACATAGTGACCTATAATACCACATACAAGGAACAAATACAGCCACACCATGAGCAGACACCATATTACCACCACAGTGACCAAATAATAGCACATACTAGGGACAAATATCACTACTCCATGACCAGGCCACATAGTGAATAATACAATACTGATCATTATTAAAAAAAACACACAATACTATCACCATAAGTGCCATTATACACAGGAGATCTGTACTTAGTAAGCAGTGTCTGTATATAGGTGCATTTGAGTAATTTTTATCCTGGCCGCTGCATTCACACACATCCACCGCCCTGGCATTAACTCTCTACACTCCATCCATATCGGCCCCTCGCTCCTTTCCTCTCCTATGTATAGCACTCACGCTCTTTTCACATTGTTAAATTGCACAGATCCAGTCAGTCCAACCATTCAACATCAGAGACGCTCTCACAAATCACTTAACCATCTACTTACTCTTTCTATCCTCCTTCTCCTAGTCGCAGGAGACATTGCTCCCAACCCTGGTCCCCCATGTTATAGAAGGTTAAACCCCCGACTGCTACACTTAGAAACCCCTCTAATCTTATTAATATTCCCTGCATGCCATCTGTCTCTCTTAATTGTGCACTTTGGAATTCTCGCTCAGTGTGTAACAAACTCTCCTTCATCCATGACTTCTTCCTTTCTAATTCTCTTAACCTCCTGGCTCTTACTGAAACCTGGATCCAGCAGTCAGACACTACCGCTGCTGCTGCTCTTTCATACGGGGGACTACACTTCTCTCATACCCCAAGATCAGACAGTAGAGCAGGTGGAGGCGTTGGTCTGCTCCTATCACCAAAATGTACCTTTCAGGTTATCCCTCAAGTTCCCTCACTAGTCTTCCCTTCTTTTGAGGTCCATGCCGTCAGACTCTACACCCCCTTCTCCATGCGAGTGGCGGTGGTGTATCGTCCTCCCGGCCCCTCCCATCAGTTCCTGGATCATTTTGCCACTTGGCTTCCACATTTTCTCTCCTGTGACATCCCTACCCTCATCATGGGAGATTTCAACATCCCCATTGCTCTTCCCCTCTCCCCATCTGCTACTCACCTTTTATCTCTAACCTCCTCATTTGACCTTTCGCAGCTTACTAATTCTCCAACGCATGAAGATGGAAACTCCCTCGACTTGGTCTTCTCTTGGCTTTGTGCAGTGGATGATTTTGCAAACTCCCCTCTCCCGCTCTCTGACCACAATCTTCTTTCATTCTCTATCAAGAACTGCCAGGCCGCTCAGGTCACCCCACTGTCCAGACTTATAGAAACATACAGGCCATTAACACTCAGAAACTTATGAAGAACTTGCAGTCTTCATTGGCCCCTATCTCCTCCCTCTCATGTCCTGATTCTGCATTGAAGCATTACAATGAAACATTTCAAAGTGCCCTGGATGAATTTGCACCCCCTATAAATAGAACACCACAACGCAGACAGCGACAGCCCTGGCACACGGTGCAAACACGTTTCCTGCAGCGGTGCTCCAGGTGCGCCGAACGTCTGTGGAGAAAATCCAATCTACACGAAGATTTCATCCATTTTAAGTTTATGCTTAGAACATACAACACTGCCCTTCACCTCTCCAAACAAATCTATTTCAACACCCTCATCACCTCACTGTCCAATAACCCGAAACATCTCTTTGACACTTTTCAATCTCTACTCAATCCAAGAGTACAGGCCCCAACCACGGAGCTCCGAGCTGACGATCTGGCCAATTACTTCAAAGAAAAAATTGACCAGATATGACAGGAAATTATCTCCCAATCACCTCATACCATGCACTGTCCTCCCTCCCCCACTGCATCTAGCTCACTCTCTGATTTTGAACCAGTCACAGAAGAAGAAGTAAGCAGGCTCCTTGCATCTTCTCGCCCAACTACTTGCACCAGTGACCCATTTCCGTCACATCTCCTCCAGTCCCTGTCCCCTGCTGTCACCCCTCACCTAACTAAAATATTCAACCTCTCTCTCTCTTCTGGTATTTTTCCCTCATCATTTAAGCATGCCATCATACATCCACTACTTAAAAAACCATCCCTCGACCAAAACTGTGCCGCTAACTATAGACCTGTCTCTAATCTTCCCTTCATCTCTAAACTCCTGGAACGTCTGGTCCACTCCCGTCTTATCCACTATCTCTCAGAAAACTCTGTTCTCGACCCTCTCCAATCCGGTTTCCGCTCTTTACACTCCACTGAAACTGCCCTCACTAAAGTCTCTAATGATCTGCTAACAGCTAAATCAAATGGTCATTACTCCATGCTAATTCTCATGGATCTCTCTGCAGCATTCAACACTGGATCATCAGCTCCTCCTCACTATGCTCCGTTTATTGGCCTCAAGGACACCGTTCTCTCCTGGTTCTCCTCCTATCTCTCCGACCGCTCCTTTACTGTATCTTTTGCCGATTCCTCCTCCTCTCACCTTCCCCTCACTGTTGGGGTCCCCCAAGGATCGGTTCTAGGCCCCCTCCTCTTCTCCTTGTACACTGCCCCTATTGGTCAAACAATCAGTAGATTTGGTTTCCAGTACCATCTCTATGCTGATGACACCCAATTATACGCTTCTTCTCCTGACATCACGCCAGCCTTTCTTGAAAACACCGGCGATTGTCTAAACGCTGTGTCTAACATCATGTCCTCACTATATCTGAAACTGAACCTGTCAAAGACTGAACTCCTGGTGTTTCCTCCCTCTACTAATGTACCTATACCCGACATTGCTATTTCTGTGTGTGGTTCCACTATTACTCCCCAGCAACAGGCCCGCTGTCTTGGGGTCATACTTGATTCCGAGCTTTCCTTTGCCCCCCACATTCGATCAGTGGCTCGCTCTTGTCATCTGCACCTCAAAAACATTTCTAGAATTCGACCTTTTCTTACTTTTGACTCTGCAAAAACTCTTACTGTTTCTCTTATTCATTCTCGCCTCGACTATTGTAACTCTCTTCTAATCGGTCTCCCTCTTACCAAACTCTCCCCTCTCCAATCTGCCTTGAATGCTGCAGCCAGGATCATATTCCTCACCAATCGTTACACCGATGCCTCTACCTTGTGCCAGTCATTACACTGGCTACCCATCCACTCCAGAATTCAGTATAAACTTATTACCCTCACCCACAAAGCCCTCCATGGCTCAGCACCACCCTACATCTCCTCCCTTGTTTCAGTATACCACCCTACCCGTGCCCTCCGTTCTGCTGATGACCTGAGGTTAGCATCCTCAATAGTCAGAACCTCCCACTCCCGTCTCCAAGACTTTACACGTGCCTCGCCAATTCTTTGGAATGTACTTCCCAGGTCAATACGATTAGTCCCCAATCCCCAAAATTTTAAGCGTGCCCTGAAAACGCATTTATTCAGACTGGCCTATCGCCTCAACACATTAACCTAATCTATCCCTGTGTGGCACAGCGAAAAGTTTTACCATAACCAGATTTCCCGCATCATGTTCCCACATGCTTTATGCATCCATTAGCCCTCTCTGTCTGTACTGTTACACACTTAACATTATGGCTGGTCCATACAATCAGGGCAACTGTTACCACCCACCTTTCGTGTCTACCTCTTTCCTCATAGACTGTAAGCTTGCGAGCAGGGCCCTCTTTCCTCTTGGTATTTGTTATAATCTACTGTATGTGATTATTGTTATGCTGTAATGTCTATTGTCTGTACAAATCCCCTCTGAAATGTAAAGTGCTGCGAAATATGTCGGCGCTATAAAAATAAAATTTATTATTATTATTATTATTATTATTATTACAGGTAATACAGTGATCACCAGTGACATTGTACACAGGAGCTCTGTATATAGTGTATAGTGTCAGTGTACAAGTAACTCACTGACTCCCCAGTGACGTCTCTAGGTGAAGTCCTTCATCTTCGCTTTTCATCTTTCATTCAGCACAGACCGCCATCACTTCTTCCAGCCAGGGCTCGTCTCTGTAGGAAATAACACAGTTATCTAGAGCATCGCTTTCATAACACATTACTTAATTTTTTTCCCAACTTCTACACTACACCAGATGAAGAAAGAAAGGCAACATAGTGTCACTCTGCACAGTAACAGGACTGCCCCCCCCCACTTACAACAGTATCCTCGAAAAAAATACATCACTGCAGTAATAATATCCTTTAATTAGTCCCTATGGTAATAATATCCCCCATCCTGACCCCGTGTATCTCATTCCTGGCTCGAGCCATATGGTCTCCCATCCTGCCCTCATTAGTATCCATTCTGCCCCATATGATCACCCCATCCAGCCCCACCTGTCCCATGACCCTGCCACACCTGTCCTAAGATCCTAATCCATTTATGTCTATCGTATCCATCCTGCCCCATGATCCTGCCCCATCTGTCTCCTTACTGCCCCATCTGACTCCACATCCTGCCCCATAATCCTGCCCATCTGTCTCCATCCTACCCCATGATCCTGCCCCATCTGTCTCCACATGCTGCCCCATCTGTCTCCACATCCTGCCCCATCTGTCTCCACATCCTGCCCCATCTGTCTCCACATGCTGCCCCATCTCTCTCCACATTCTGCACCATGATCCTGCCCCATCTGTTTCCACATTCTGCCACATCTGTCTCCACATTCTGCCCCATCTATCTCCACATTCTGCACCATGATCCTGCCCCATCTGTCTACACATCCTGCCCCATCTGTCTACCCATCCTGTCCCTACACATTCTACACCATGATACTACCCCATCTGTCTCCACATCCTGCACCATGACGTCATATGCCAGCGACGTGCACGCTGACGTCATCTGCCAGCCTCCGATTGGCTGGCAGCTTTTAACTATTGCCGTGCGGGCCTGCGCGGCAATAGAGTTTAACTGAACCTGCGTCTCAGACGCAGGTTCAACTACTGCATCGGCAGAAGCCTGGGGCCCAGTGACCAGAAGAGATGAGGCCCGATGCGGGCCCCCTCTGGTCATCGGGCCCCACACGCCAGTCAGGGCTGTAATGCACTGATGGCGGCCCTAGGCATACGTGTGCTGTCTATACACATTGCAGATCCACTCATTGAAATGTATGAGTTCTTTCCACGAATCGGATCAAACTCAGACATGTCTATGCTATTTTCAAAAAAACTGTCAGTTGACTAAGAAAAGGATGCATGAAAACAGCCATAAACTATAATATGTGATATCCGATAAAAAAATGGATAGCAAGACTGCAAGAAACATGGACATGTGAATGAGGCCCTAATCTTTGTGCATGTTGTATTTAGAATCCATCTTAAATGGATCAAGAATGTGCTGTTAATACAATGAATGATACTGTAGTTCTCTCCAATATATTGGTGTGGTCACATACGTACATTGGTGTACCTTGTTGCCGCTTACTTATCTAAAGAGCAGTTCTTCTGGCAAGCAATTACCCAAAATGTAAATAGACCCTATTTAAGGGATGCAATAAAACATAACTTTTAAACATTTTGATGAAAAGGTGGTCTATATGTTTAAAAATACTGAAGTGACCTGTATTATTTCAATGTCTATGAGGGTTCCTAAAATTAGAAAACTTTCCCCATTTGGTTAGAAAGCTTCAACACACTACTTAGCCTATGTGGTCCTACCTAAAGCATGGCTGCAGTTCACGGATCTACATAGCACTGACCGAGCACTGACGGCATCTTTATTTTTTAAGAATTTTTTTATTTAAAAAGGAGTTGTCTAGACAGTTTACAAAGCAAAATACCACTATAGCCAAACAACAGAAGTCTCCAAGGACTTCCATCAATCACTCCCATATCTTATCCTCACCTTATTTGTCAGGTTGATAACTGCTATGCCAGAGACTTGTATTACATCAGCATAATATAGCACGGAGCAGAACTGGGATCATGGTGATAATGAATGCTTTCAAGAGAACAATCTCTTATTCAAAGTGGTGCAGAGGTGCAAAAACAATGAAGATGGGCTGCCATTTCTAATACTTTTCCTAGAATTGTTTGATCTAGTATAACTGTAGAAAAAAAAGATGGACCGTATATCCACATTGATTTGTCATGGGTAAGCAAAATTTACAAAACTGAACATAAAGTTCTTGGCTATCATAATCAGACTGATCTAGAACTAAACATCCTCTTTTAGGTCCCCAGTTCCTGCACTGCTTTATGGTCTTGAACCAAATGAAATCAGAACGAATTATACTGCCACCAAACAATCTTTCTACATATCATTAATTCAAACGACGTATTTGACTTCCCTTCCCTGTTTACTCAGTACTCATTCATCTACTTTTTGGCTATGTGCTTCCAAAGTGATGCATTCCAAAGTTAAAAAAGCTCATGTCTTACTGAGACGTTTCTCACTAGATGCCATAACCAGTGAAAGCCAAAGTCAATAAAAAGAGGCACTGTTTTTTAAGCCTCTTAGCCATTAAACAAAATTGTGGAAAGGAAGCTGTGCAATACCAGTCTGATGAACAAGGCAGTCCTCTGTTTATGGCAGCAACCAGCAGAACTATGAATGCAGGTCTGGGCTATAACTGAGCTGTAAGTTCAAATGAGGCAAAGACTGGCGTGAGGAACATATGTTCGTGCCATCTAAACAATGAAACAAGCAACACATTAAGTTTGAAAACAGACATATGGTTCTCTAATTCCTGGTTTCGCAATATATTTTTACTGGGCCTCACCTGCCAGAACATGGTGATAACCAGGTTATAGCCATACCATACCCCAGCCAAACCAGAACTGCCCCCTGAACACATTGGAATTAAGAGGTAAATTGCATTGCTAAAGCAGAATTTGTTGAAGCCTGAGAATGCCCTTTAAAGCATATAATTAGAAACTGGGTACGGAAAGTATTCAGACCCCTTTAAATTTTTCACTCTTTGTTTCATTGCAGCCATTTGGAAAATTCAAAAAAGTTCATTTTTTTCTCATTAATGCACTCTCTGCACCCTATAGTGGCTGAAAAAGACAGAACTGTAGAATTATTTGCAAATGTATTAAAAAAGAAAAACTAAAATATCACATGGTCATAAGTATTCAGACCCTTTACTCAGACACTCATATTTAAGTCACATGCTGTCCATTTCCTTGTGATCCTCCTTGAGATGGTTCTCCTCCTTCATTGCAGGCCAGTTGTGTTTAATTAAACTGATAGGACTTGATTTGTAAAGGCACACACCTGTCTATATAAGACCTCACAGCCCACAGTGCATGTTAGACCAAATGAGAATCATGAGGTCAAAGGAACTGGCCAAGGAGCTCAGAGTCAGAATTGTGGAAAGGCACAGATCTGGCCAAGGTGAATTTCTGCAGTACTCAAGATTCCTAAGAGTGCAGTAGCCTCAATAATCCTTAAATGGAAGAATTTTGGGACCACTAGAAGCCTTCCTAGACCTGGCCGTCCAAACAAACTGAGCAATCATGGGAGAAGAGTCTTGGTGAGACAGGCGAAGAAGAACCCCAAGATCACTGGGGCTGAGCTAAAGATGCAGTAGGGAGATGGGAGAAAGTTCCACAAAGTCACCTATCACTGCAGCCCTCCACCAGTCGGGCCGTTATGGCAGAGTGTCCCGTTGGAAGCCTCTCCTCAGTGCCAGGCATTTGAAAGCCCACATAGAGTTTGCTGAAAAACACATGAAGGACTCCCAAACTATCAGAAATAACATTCTCTGGTCTGATGTGATAGAATTTTTTGGTGATAATTTTAAGTGGCATGTGTGGAGAAAACCAGGCAATACTCATCACCTGCCCAATACAATCCCAACAGTGAAACATGGTGGTGGCAGCATCATGCTATAGGGGTGCTTTTCAGTTGTAGGGACAGGACGACTGGTTGCAATGGAAGGAAACATGATTGCGGCCAGGTACAGAGATATCCTGGATAAAAACCTCTTCCAGAGTGCTCTGGACCTCAAACATGGCAAAAGGTTCACCTTCCAACAAGACAATGACCCTAAGCACACAGCTAAAATAACAAAGGAGTGGCTGCAGAACAACTCTGTGAACATTCTTGACTGGCCCAGCCAGAGCCCTGACCTAAACCTAATTGAGCATCTCTGGAGAGATCTGAAAATGGCTGTCCACCAACTTTCACTATCCAACCTGACGGACCTGGAGAGGATATTCAATGAAGAATGGCAGAGGATCCCCAAATCCAGGTGTGAAAAACTTGTTGCATCATTCCCAAGAAGATTCATGGCTGTACGAGAGCAAAAGGGTGCTTCCACTCAATATTGATATTAATTCCAGGGACTTTTGGTGCTACTCAGTCAGGGAGTTATGGGATTAGTTCTTGGCTCCTTTCTGTAAACCATAGGCTGGTCTTCTACTTAAAGGAATCTGTCACCTATTTTTTCGTCTATAAGCTGCATCCACCGCCATCAGGGGCTTATCTACAGCATTACAGAATGCTGTAGTTAAGCCCCCAATGTAACCTGAAAGAGAAGAAAAACAAGTTAGATTATACTCACCCAGGGGTGGTCCGGTGAGGTTTGGGTCAGATGGGTGTCACAGCTATGGGTCTGGTGCCTCCTATTTGCATGCAATGACGTCCTCTTGTTTGATTCCCGTCGAGGCTCCTGCGCAGGCGTACTTTATCTGCCCTGTTGAGGGCAGAGCAAAGTACTGCATTGCGCAGGCACAGGGAAAGGTCATAGAGGCCAGGCACCTACACACTGCAGTACTTTGCTCTGCCGTCAACAGGGCAGATAAAGTACGCCTGCACAGGAGCCGCGACGGGAAGCAAAGAAGAGGACGTCATTGCATGAAGATGGGAGGCAACGGACCTGGAGCTGCGACACCAATCGGACTCAGACCGCACCGGACCGCCCTTGGGTGAGTATAATCTATCGTGTTTTTCTTCTCTTTCAGGTTACATCGGAGGCTTATCTACAGCATTCTGTAATGCTGCAGATAAGCCCCAAACGGCGGTGGCCGCAGCTTATAGACGAAAAAATAGGTGACAGATTCCCTTTAAACCCCTGAACCTCTGACTCTCACTGGTAATTAAATGGTTATCTTTTTTTGTCCTGTCTTACGTTATCTTCTTCTGGTTGTTTGTTAAATTTCCTGTTATTTGACCATGTCCTGTTTCCTAACAATTCTCTTGTTTTCTGATTTTGTAACTTGAATGCCTTCTGGTTTCTGACTTGGCTACCTTGACTTCTCTTGCCTCTAGTTTGCTCCATAGAAAAGTACTGATCTGCGCATACATGGGGAAAGGCCAAAGAGCGTGGGCGCATTACAGCACTTTGGTCTGACTTCAGTAGTGAAAAGTAGTGTTGAGCGATACCATCCGATATTGAGAAATATCGGATTGGATTTGATCGGCCGATAACCAAAAAGTATCGGGTATCGCCGATTCCGATACCGGAAGTCCCATTCAAGTCAATGGGACAGAAATATCGGAATTAAAAAAAACCCTTTCTTTCCTTGTAGGTTAATTCTACATGAAGAAAAACAACTAAAAATAATGTAGAATGTATTGGGGGAGGTGGAGGAGACATTAAAGGCATAGAGGTTTAGCCCAATCAAATGGAATAGCAGGAATACTTTTTTTTTAAAGACGTTCTGAGTTACAAAGATATTGACAATGTTAACCCTTTTTATATTTTGTCAGATATGTATGTTTCACTACTTCCATGCTCTTCACCTTCTTTTTTACTTCTCCCACACTTTCTCCTTCATGATCCTCAGCAGCAGTGCAGCATCTTTTTCATCAACTTCTTCACCTTATTCATCTTCTTCCTCTTCACCTTCTTCCTATTATTCTTTTTTTTTTTACATTATTCATACTCTTCTTATTCAACTATTATTCTTCTTCATATTCTACTTCTTCATCTTCTTCCTATTCTTCTTCATCATATTCTTATTTGTGACAGGCATTCCTGTAGTTGTTATCTATAAAAGTTTGAAGATTACACCTTCCGTTATGCCTGTCACAAAAGATTTACAACAGGATTTGTCCATGTTCAGTTTGGCCTGCAGCAGCAGGCATTTTCCAGGGGCACCACGAGGAGGAACGGACTCACCCCCATACACTGCTTATTCTTCTTCTGCTTATACTTTAGATAATATCTTTTGCTCTGATTTTTAGTCTTATGCTTAATGTTGTTCTGCTTTTTGTTCTGCAGCTTCTTGGTCTTCTGCTTCTTGGTCTTCTGTCTCTTGTTGTTCTGTATCTTGGTGGTTGTCTTCATGTTCTTTGTCCTCTTGGTCATCTTCTTCAGGGTCATCTTTTTGGTCTTCTTCGGGGTGGTGTTCCAGGTCATCGTCTTCAGGGTCATCATTTTCGTGGTCGTCGTCTTCTTCGGGGTGGACTTCAGGGTTGTCGTCTTCAGGGTTGTCATCAGGGAGATCCAGAGTGATAATAAACAAAAACCATTTCCAAAAGCTTGAACTTGGAAATGTAGCAGAAGGTACAAGAAGGCTGAGGAACTGCCGAGAACCAGCTGACGGTGCTGGAACCCAGATGGGTAGCCGAAGCTGCAAGAGCCAATGGAACTAGCGAGGACCAGCTGACGGTGCTGGAACCCGGAAGGGCTGCAGAAGGAAAAAGAGCCAATGGCACTACCGAGGACCAGCTGATGGTGGGTAGCAGAAGGTACCCATGAAAAACAAAGTTGCAAGGCCGCGAGCCGGCCGCAGTTACCGAAGCCCACAGTCCTTACAGGGGGTGCTTGTCCTATTGGCACTACGGAACCAGCCTTTATTACCAGAACCCGCAGCCCACATAGGAAGCACCTAAACTGCAGGCACCATAGACTCAGCTAACCCGACCACAACACGACAGGACAACGTATTGGTGACAAAGTGACGTTGACACTTCCCGGAAACAGCTGGTGTGCTGGAACCAGGCTGGGCAGGAGGGAGTACCCGTGCCAAAGACACTGCTGAGAACCAGCTGACGGTGCTGGAACCCGGAGGGGCAGCAGAAGGAACAAGAGCCAATGGCACAACCGTGGACCAGCTGATGGTACTGGAACCCGGTTACTAAGCAGGAGGTACCTGTGCTAGAAAGCACTACCAAGGACCAGCAGACGTTGCTGGAACTCGGATACTGAGAAGGAGGCACCTCAGCCAAAGGCACTGTCGAGAACCAGCTGACGGTGCAGGAACCCAGATGGGTAGCAGAAGCTGCAAGAGCAAATGGAGCTAGCGAGGACCAGCTGACGGTGCTGGAACCCGGAGGGGCAGCAGAAGGAACAAGAGCCAATGGCACAACCGTGGACCAGCTGATGGTACTGGAACCCGGTTACTAAGCAGAAGGTACCTGTGCTAGAAAGCACTACCAAGGACCAGCAGACGTTGTTGGAACTCGGATACCGAGAAGGAGGCACC
Organism: Dendrobates tinctorius; assembly: GCF_039654945.1. Classification (NCBI taxonomy): domain Eukaryota; kingdom Metazoa; phylum Chordata; class Amphibia; order Anura; family Dendrobatidae; genus Dendrobates; species Dendrobates tinctorius. The sequence continues at coordinate 1,594,241 of NW_027361971.1, read as the reverse complement.
TCAGCCAAAGGCACTGCCGAGAACCAGCTGACGGTACTGGAACCCGGATGGGTAGCAGAAGGTACCCATGAAAAACAAAGTTGCAAGGCCGTGAGCCGGCCGCAGTTACCGAAACCCACAGTCCTTACAGGGGGTGCTTGTCCTATTGGCACTACGGTACCAGCCTTTATTACCAGAACCCGCAGCCCACATAGGAAGCACCTAAACTGCAGGCACCATAGACTCGGCTAACCCGACCGCAACACGACAGGACAACGTATTGGTGACAAAGTGACATTGACACTTCCCGGAAACAGCTGGCGTGCTGGAACCAGGCTGGGCAGGAGGGAGTACCCGTGCCAAAGACACTGCCAAGAACCAGCTGACGGTGCTTTAACCCGGAGGGGGAGCAGAAGGAACAAGAGCCAATGGAACAACCGTGGACCAGCTGACGGTGCTGGAACACAGTTACTAAGCAGGAGGTACCTGTGCTAGAAAGCACTACCAAGGACCAGCAGACATTGCTGTAACTCGGATACCGAGAAGGAGGCACCTCAGCCAAAGGCACTACCGAGAACCAGCTGATGGTACTGGAACCCGGATGGGTAGCGGAAGGTACCCATGAAAAACAAAGTTGCAAGGCCGCGAGCCGGCCGCAGTTACCGAAACCCACAGTCCTTACAGGGGGTGCTTGTCCTATTGGCACTACGGAACCAGCCTTTATTACCAGAACGCGCAGCCCACATAGAAAGCATCTAAACTGCAGGCACCATAGACTCCTACTAGTGGGAATGTGGACAGAGCAGGAGACATTTCCGGACACACATCAGGGGATCAGCTGACGTTACTGAGCCCCAGTAACACAGGAACAAGTGTTGATTGTGCAGACGGAACTTCTGAGCAGGAACTGCCGGTGTTGGAGGACAGGGTAAATACTAGAGACAGTGGAGCCAGAGGCCTAATTGGAGCACGGTTAAAAATCAGTAGTAGTGTGAATGTGAAGGCAGCAGTAGACATTGCCGGACACACTGCAGGGGAGCAGCTGGCATTACTGAACCCCACTAACACTGAAGCATGTTTTTTTCTCTGTGCAGACCGCACTTCCGAGCAACAACTGGTGATGTTGGAGCCCAGGGTCAATCATAGAGCAGGCTGAGGCCTAATTGCAGCAAGTTTTATATGTGATGTAGTTTGAATGTGGAGGGAGCAGGAGACTTTGCCGTACACACAGCAGGGGAGCAGCTGGCGTTACTGAACCCCACTAACACAGGAGCTAGTATTGTTTTCTGTGCGGACGGCACTTCCGAGCAACAACTGGCGATGTTGGAGCCCAGGATCAATCATGGTGTAGGCTGAGGCCTACTTGGAGCAAGTGTAAAATCTGAGGTAGTTTGAATGTGGAGGCAGCAGGAGACTTTGCCATACACACAGCAGGGGAGCAGCTGGCATTACTGAACCCCACTAACACAGGAGCTAGTGTTGTTTTCTGTGCGGACGGCACTTCCGAGCAACAACTGGTGATGTTGGAGCCCAGGATCAATTGAGTCGCCCTCCCAGGGCTGTGAGGTACTCGGTACCGGGCCGGTGTCAGTGGGATATGTCACGGCAGCTGTGACCCGGTCCGTGGCCCTGGGTGCCCAAATCAATGGTGGTTTGAGATATAGTTTATGTGAAAGTTTGTGACGCCACCTGTGGTGTTTGGCAAGAAAGATGTTAAGCCAACGCTGCGTGCAGATACTCTGGGGCTGATGGTGTGTTGCAGCATAGATGATGTAGCTCCCCACAGGCGAAGCTGTAACCCCAGGGCAGTGTATAGGCGCAGGCAGTGTGAGGAATGTGGGTACCCAGATGTAGCAGTGCTGACGGCATTGGTGCACAAATAAATGGAAGACACGAGGGCTTGCAGTTCCAAAGCTTTACTCACAGTTCGTGGTACACACTGGTGCCTGCCTTCGTGCCGTGTCCTCTGGGGCAAAGACTCAATCAACCTCCCGGGCAAGTCAGGATTCTCCTCTCCAACACTCCGCCAACATGTACCTTTCCTGAACGACTCCTCTATTGCGCCTTTTAATGTGAAGAGCTCCAGTACCGTGGTACTCTGAAGTTCCTCCTGTCAGATGTTCCTAACAAATCTACTTGTATGACAGACAGCTGTAGCCTCTCTCGGGGACTCCCTTCTCCGGAGTCCTGGCTCTCTATTCAGTTGCTGTTGTGTCCCAAGTCTTAGATGGGAGTAGTGCATTTACAGCCAACTACTCCACCGGTGTCTGCTGCAGAACGATAAGTGTCCATACAACCTCAGGGACTGGGCCCCGGCCTCGCGCTGAGAACCTATAGGCAGGGTTCCTCTTCCAACCCACAACTCCTCTCTTTTCTCCTACACTTTCGTTCCGCTCTGTTCCTTCTCTCTCTTATGGAAGCTTAGGTTGCAGTTCTATGTTTTTCTCCTTCTGTTCCTTTCCCATGCCAGCTGGCTCAGGTCACTGAGGCAGCTGCAGCACTCCTTAATTCATCCCTTCTTCCAGGGATCCGTCCTCAGACTCTCCTGACTGACTGACCTCCAGACTAACCTCCTCTGACCCTCTGTCAGACTAACCTCTAATTCTAAACCTTCCCAACCTTTTATATATCTCAACTCCACCCACCTCCCAGCACATCTCGTGTTATGAAGCAAGGACCCATGAAAGGTGCTCTGCTACCCTCTAAGCATGGAGCCGCAATGGGGTCCTGCTGAACTATCCTGTGTGTGGGGTACAGGTGTTGGAGTGTGGAAAGGAGTTCCCAACTTACCTAGTCGGTGGGGCACTACACCTTAGGAGAAGGTGCAGTACCTCTGTGGCGACTGAGCCTCAGGGGCGCCACATACCCCCCCGCTAAACACAGCACGTCCGTTGGCTGCAAGGTAACAAAGTAGACAGCAAAGAAACACACAAAAATTTTGTAATGCATAACAACTTTTCTTATACTAATCTTCCTAGTATAGGAGGTACTCATCTTGAACGTTACAAACAATTCTATCTAAAGTTCTATCTAAAATTTTTAATTCTAAGTGCAATTCTCAATTCAAAGTGCTATTCGCTGTAACACATTTTTCTCTCATTTTTCTCTCTTCCTCTAGACGCAAGATGCTGACCGCAAGTACCTGGTCAGTCACCTGTCACTTTCAATTCTTTATTCATATCACTCATCTCTATATCAGACATTCTTAATCCTTCTATAAAAGCCATTTCTCAGTTACTAATACTCTTATAAAGCACATTATCAAATACTTCACAGTAAAACATTTAATAATTATTCTTATAAGTGCTAAACACCGCTCCCAGCTGGGATTTCTATTAGTGTCCTTGGAGGTAGACATCATCTTTGAAAAGTATCTTTTTATATGTAAAACCAAGTGAGAGCACCTAAAGAGGTGCAAACTATTTACAAACACAGTTTTGTATCATTCAGCATCCATGATCTCCTCAGTTCCAATCAGAAAACAACGCTGCCAATCAAAAATCAGGCAACAAAAGTGCTACCAGAAAAACAAAAACATGATGACGAACAGAAAAATAGCAAAAGGCACAAATGGTGCAAACAAACCCTCCTGGGTAATGAGATTTGTAAGTTTTTACTTGTGTTCCCCACCTGGGGTTCTGGAAGCTGAACTGGAACTGTCCTCTGTTGTGAGTTCATTTTCCCCTTCACTACTGAGGCCCGAGGAACTCCCTCTTCTGGTGAAGAAAGGTAGTGAGCCTGATTGTCAAACACCTGGGGCTGATGATGATGACTGGCTGAGTGGAGTTAATGACTGGATATAAGGCTGCCGACGCCCTTCTGGCCTGCGGGTGATTTCTCTGTGGACTTCTAGGAAACCAGTCTGATTCCTGCTCATCTAAAGCTAAGATTTCTGCTTTGCCTTTTTGCATTAGTGTTTTGTTTTCCTTGCTTTTCTGGATTCTTCCATTCCCTGCTGGGGTGAGCTGAATCTCCTTTTGCCTGTTGCTCTGTCTTCAGAATATTCCTGAGTACTGACATAGCTTTTTTGAAGCCTAGCGTCTTCAGGGTCTTTTTTACTGTCAGTTTGTTGGCTCTTATTTTCATAGGGTTTTTCACGGATTGCAGACAGCATCCTTCCTGTCCTTTCCTATCTAAGCTAGCGTGGGCCCCATCTTTGCTCAGTCTATCTTTCTGTCTGTGTTTTGTTCTTTCTTCTTGCTTCACCGTCATTATATGTGGGGGGCTGCCTTTTGCTTTGGGGTCTGCTCTGGGGCAGTTTAGATTTCCCTTTCTGTCTTTAGGCTATGTAGTCCTCCGGCTGTGATCGAGGGGCCTAGGGCATCGTAGGAGCCCCCCACGGCTACTGCTAGTTGTGTTGATAGGTTCAGGGGTCTGCAATCCGATAGCTGCCAACTTCTCTGGTTTTCTGGACTTAGCTAGCATTTCTATTTTTGCCTCCTACGGTGACTCAATCATAACAGTCCTCATCCTGATTCTGATTTCTTGCTAAAGGGCCTTGAAGCTATGGCAAATGGAACCCATGATGTATCTCAATGCCCATCAACTGTTCCTCCTCGCTAGGTGGTTCCACTGTCCTGGTACGAGGTCTAGCTCCTAAGGCTTCAGCAGCTTGTCGGCGCTGGCAGGAAACTACCTGAGGACTTGGCAGTGAAGGCATCCCGAGATCACCGTCCCAAAACGATCCAGATCCCCCTCTTTCCTGTAGATGTTGGACCGGGCATGCCGGCTCCAAACGTGCCCCAAGCAGCAGGGTCCAGCTCCTCCCCATCAACCCATTAGGAAGGCCGGGGTATATACCTGGGAGTTACCGGTGGTGCGGTCTCTGCTCCGGTGCAGGCGTGGTGGCAGCGGGCGCTGCCCCCTGAGACACCGGGGACGGCGGTGGAGCCCATGGCAGCTCCGGTTCCGCGGGGGTCGCTGGCGGGACCTGCGCAGCCACGCCACATCCGGGCAGGAGCTTCTCTTCCTCTGCTTCAGCTCCCTGGGCTGCATACAACTCCTCCGGTATCAGCGGCAAAGAGGGGACAGTATACGCTGCCAATGGCATGGCAGCGGCTCCAAGCTCCGCAAGGTCTGCCAGGAAAAGATCCGGTGCAGCAGCGGCGGGTACCGGTGTCGCGGGTACCGCAGATGTAGGCCCCTCCTGGGCGTGCTTCAAGTTCAATGTCCATAGCGCTTCTGGCCTCAGTCGCAGGCGCCGCGTAGGCTGGATAAACTCGTCCTCTAGCTGTTGGTGATTCATCCCTAAGATCGGGTCGCAGCCTTCAGCCATGGCGCCAGGGATATCCGTTTCCCAGCGCTCCGCAGGCCTCCTTCCCTCACTCTGCAAAATGGCATCCTGGCATTCTTCTTCCTGCCTCGGCCCCTTTCTCGCCACTGGCTTCGTCTGCCCCTCCTTCCGGGGACGGCGTCTTCTTCCAATGCCTCCATACCAAGCTAGTATATGAACCCCTCGGGGGGTGGGCCATGTATCTGTCACATAGTAATTCAGGCAGGGAAGGCCCAATGCTCTTCGCGGTCTTTTCCAAGGACCTCCCATCTCTTCATGCCCTTCTTCTCCGCGCCAGCGGCCATTTCTAATGTCCATTTTACAGTCTATCAAATCAGGTCTTCTGCACATTTTCAAAAGTTCAGTCTCACAAACTTTAGGCGCACAGAATCCGATGGTATCGAGTCTCGTCATCCTGTTCGTGACGCCAAAATTGGGTCGCCCTCCCAGGGCTGTGGGGTACTCGGTACCGGGCCGGTGTCAGTGGGATATGTCACGGCAATTGTGACCCGGTCCGTGGCCCTGGGTGCCCAAATCAATGGTGGTTTGAGATATAGTTTATGTGAAAGTTTGTGACGCCACCTGTGGTGTTTGGCAAGCAAGATGTTAAGCCAACGCTGCGTGCAGATCCTCTGGGACTGATAGTGTGTTGCAGCATAGATGGTGTAGCTCCCCACAGGTGAAGCTGTAACCCCAGGGCAGTGTATAGGCGCAGGCAGTGTGAGGAATGTTGGTACCCAGATGTAGCAGTGCTGACGGCGTTGGCGAACAAATGAATGGAAGACACCAGGGCTTGCAGTTCCAAAGCTTTACTCACAGTTTGTGGTACACACTGGTGCCTGCCTCCGTGCCGTGTCCTCCGGGGCAAAGACTCAATCAACCTCCCGGGCAAGTCAGGATTCTACTCTCCAACACCCCGCCAACATGTACCTTTCCTGAACGACTCCTCTATTGCGCCTTTTAATGTGAAGAGCTCCAGTACCGTGGTACTCTGAAGTTCCTCCTGTCAGATGTTCCTAACAACTCTACTTGTATGACAGACAGCTGTAGCCTCTCTCGGGGACTCCCTTCTCCGGAGTCCTGGCTCTCTATTCAGTTGCTGTTGTGTCCCAAGTCTTAGATGGGAGTAGTGCATTTACAGCCAACTACTCCACTGGTGTCTGTTGCAGAACGGTAAGTGTCCATACAACCTCGGGGACCGGGCCCCGGCCTTGCGCTGAGAACCTATAGGCAGGGTTCCTCTTCCAACCCACAACTCCTCTCTGTTCTCCTACTCCTTTGTTCCGCGCTGTTCCTTCTCTCTCTTATGGAAGCTTAGGTTGCAGTTCTACATCTTTCTCCTTCTGTTCCTTTCCTGTGCCAGCTGGCTCAGGTCACTGAGGCAGCTGCAGCACTCCTTAATTCATCCCTTCTTCCAGGGATCCATCCTCAGACTCTCCTGACTGAGCTCCAGACTATACTCCTCTGACCCTCTGTCAAACTAACCTCTAATGCTAAACCTTCCCAACCTTTTATATATCTCAACTCCACCCACCTCCCAGCACATCTCGTGTTACGAAGCAAGGACCCATGAAAGGTGCTCTGCTACCCTCTAAGCATGGAGCCGCAATGGGGTCCTACTGAACTATCCTGTGTGTGGGGTGCAGGTGTTGGAGTGTGGAAAGGAGTTCCCAACTTACGTAGTCGGTGGGGCACTACACCTCTACACCTCTGCAGTACCTCTGTGGTGACTGAGCCTCAGGGGCGCCACACAATCATGGTGTAGGCAGAGGCCTACTTGGTGCAAGTGTAAAATCGGATGTAGTTTGAATGTGGAGGCAGCAGGAGACTTTGCCGAACACACAGCAGGGGAGCAGCTGGCGTTACTGAACCCCACTAACACAGGAGCTAGTGTTTTTTTCTGTGAGGACGGCACTTCTGAGCAACAACTGGCTGTGTTGAAGTCCAGGATCAATCATGGTGAAGGCTGAGGCCTACTTGGAGCAAGTGTAAAATCGGATGTAGTTTGAATGTGGAGGCAGCAGGAGACTTTGCCGAACACACAGCAGGGGAGCAGCTGGCGTTACTGAACCCCACTAACACAGGAGCTAGTGTTGTTTTCTGTGCGGACGGCACTTACGAGCAACAACTGGTGATGTTGGAGCCCAGGATCAATCATGGAGCAGGCTGAGGACTACTTGGAGCAAGTGTAAAATCTGAGGTAGTTTGAATGTGGAGGCAGCAGGAGACTTTGCCGAACACACAGCAGGGGAGCAGCTGGCATTACTGAACCCCACTAACACAGGAACTAGTGTTGTTTCCTGTGCGGACGGCACTTCCGAGCAACAACTGGCGATGTTGGAGCCCAGGGTCAATCAGGGTGTAGGCTGAGGCCTAATTTCATCAAGTTTAATATCTGTTGTAGACTACTACTGATTTTAAACGTGCTCCAATTAGGCCTCTGGCTCCACACTGTCTCTCGTATTTCCCCTGGCCTTCAACACTGCCAGTTGCTGCTCAGAAGTGCCGTCTGCACAATCAACACTTGTTCCTGTGTTACTGCAAGTTTGAAATCAGTAGTAGGGTGAATGTGGAGGCAGCAGTAGACATTGCCGGACACACAGCAGGGGAGCAGCTAGCATTACTGAACCCCACTAACACTGGAGCACGTGTTTTTCTCTGTGCAGACGTCACTTCTGAGCAACAACTGGCGGTGTTGGAGCTCAGGGATTACAGTTCAGATGGTAGAAACATGAACACAACAGGAGACCTGGATATTGCCAACCAATTATTTATTCTGGAAGAGGACTGGCAAATTCTGGTGAGATCCAGGCCTTGTTCATTTTCAGAAAAGTAAGCCGGTCGTTATCGGATGATAGTCACGTGCGACGGTCTGTTAGTACACCACCTGCGGCACTAAAGACGCGTTCTGATAATACACTAGCAGCAGGGCAAGCCAGCACCTCCAATGCATACTGGCTAAGCTCTGGCCATGTATCCAGCTTAGAGACCCAAAACTTGAAGGGGGAAGAGCCGTCTGGGAGTACACTGACAGGGCAAGACATGTAGTCTGTCACCATCTGACGAAACGTTGCCTCCTGCTGACTGGAGCCGTCTGTGATGGTGTAGACATTTGTGGCGGGCACACAAAACTTTGCAACATTTAGGCCATTCTGGTCTTTCCTTGTGCTGAGGCGCTGCCTCTGCTGCCTTTTTGTGCAGAGCTTCCTCCACTGCCTCGACGCACTGAGCTGCTTTGTAAAGCACTAGCAGCACTGCTCTCGGGTGGAATGGAGAACATGATGGAATGCACCAATGTCTCTTGGTACTCCCGCATTTTACGCTCCCGGTTCAACGGTGCTATGAGGCTTTGCAATTTGTACCGGTAGCGAGGATCTAGGAGGGTGTACACCCAATAATCAGCCATGTTGAGAATGTGGGCGATGCGGCGGTCGTTTCTCAGGCACTGCAGCATGAAATCAACCATGTGCTGCAGACTCCCAACTGCCCAAGAAACGCTGTCCCCTGCTTGAGGCGTCATCTCTGCCTGCTCTGCATCACCCCACCCTTGCTGTACATACTGACTAGAGCATTGTGTACCTCCCTCCTCTGGAGAGATGTCTTCCTACTCCATTGACTCCTCCTCATCCTCCTCACAAAGTGTCCCATGCCTAGGCCTTTGTGAGGAACCACATAGCGCAGACTGTCCAGAAGCAGATGGCATTTGTGACTCCTCATCCTCCACCTCTTCCAAAACCTCCTCCCTTAGTGCTTGCAGTGTTTTTTGAAGCAGGCAGATAAGGGGGACAGTCATGCTGACTAGTGCATCATCTGCACTCGCCATCAGCGTGGAATCATTGAAGGCACGCAAAACGAGGCAGATGTCCTTCATAGAGGCCCACTCAGTGGTGCTGAAGTGACTTGTTTGCGCCTGATGCAGCTGGTACTCCATTACTGCTGCCTGCTGCTCACACAACCGCTCCAACATATGTAACGTTGAATTCCACCTGGTGGGTAGGTCACATATGATGCGATGTTCCGGAAGGCGTAATTGGCGCTGCAGAGCTGCAATGCGAGATCTTGCCATGCTGGAACGCCGCAAGTGAGGGCACTCTATGCGGACCTTGTGCAGCAGTGCATCAAGATCCGGATAGTCCCTCAGAAAGCTCTGCACGACCAAGTTGAGCACATGTGCCAGACATGGGATGTGAGTGAGGCTGCCTAGGCCCAGAGCTGCCACCAGATTTCGGCCATTGTCACACACTACCAAGCCTGGCTGGAGATTCGCTGGCACAAACCACACGTCGCTCTCCTGCTTGATGGCATTCCAGAGCTTCTGCATTGTGTGGCTTCGATTCCACAAAGAAATTAATTTCAGTATGGCCTGTTGACGTTTGGCCACGGCTGTGCTCATATTGGTCGTAACAGGCTCCTGCTGCGCTGATTCGGAGGAACTGGAGTATGAGGAGGAGTCAGTGTACAGACTGGATTCCTGCAATCCTTGGAGTTGGCAGAACACGTACAGCGCCACTCTCAAGATCTGTACCCGGCTCCACAACATTGACCCAATGGGCAGTGAGGGAAAGGTATCGTCCCTGTCCATGGTTACTGGTCCACACATCGGTGGTCAGGTGGACCTTGCTACTGACGGAGTTTAGTAGCGCATGTTTAATTTTTCCCTCCACATGCTTTTGCAGGGCAGGGACGGCTTGCCTGCTGAAATAAAAGGTGCTGGGCTCGGTGTATTGTGGGACTGCCAATGCAATGAAGTTCCGGAAGGTGTCTGTCTCCACCAGCGTGAATGAGAGCATTTCAAGGGCCAGTAGTTTGGCAATGCCAGCATTCAGAGCCTGTGCTCGGGGATGGTTTGCCGAGTATGCCCACCTTTTCTCCCATGCCTGTGCTACCGATGGCTGTAGAGTGGCCTGGGAGTGTGAGGATGAACGGGAACATGGTGCTGTGGGTGGAATGTCACTGGGTCTCTGGACAACAGTGCCAGAGGTTCTTCCATGGCGATCCTGTGAGTAAGCCGAACCAGCTGTGTGTGAGCTGGAGGAAGAGGCTACAACACGAGCTGAAGAGGTGGTAGGTGGTGCTGTAGGTTGGCCTACGTCTTCAGTGTGTCTTTGTAACTCCACCACGTGCTTGGTCCGCACATGTTTCCACATATTTGTGGTATTGAGGTTGCTGACACTTTTTCCTCTTTTGACTTTCTGGTGACACAGCTTGCATTTGACAAAGCAAATGTCATCTGCAACTGTGTCAAAAAAGGACCACGCACTGCAAGTCTTGGGAGCGCCCGTTTTGGCTTTTGGAAGAGGAATGCTCCTAACGGGTGCCGAAGTGGAGGCTACAGGCAACCAAGTCTGACCTCATCATCTACACTCCCCTCTTCAAACACCTGCTTCTCCTGGGTAGTCTCGCCAGCACCGTACGCACCAGAAAGTGGCACCTGAGTCTCATCATCTGATGCGTACTGAGGTGTGCTGACCATAGGCACTGGCCCACCCGCCTCTTCAGATTCAGAGGGACAAAGCAGTTGCGCATCATTGCATACTCCCTCTTCTTCACATTCTTGAATGCTGCTTGGCTGGCCCCCTCTTTCCAAGCCAACAGATTCAGAGAACAGAAGTAGAGAGAGACTGAGATGGCTTCTGTCCAGGGCTCTCTGACTGCCTGGGCAATTTGGCAGGTGGTGAAGAGACAGATGGTTGCTCTTCAGTGCTCTGGCCCTGAGAGGATATGGAAGTCATTGAAGTCGATGCGTTAGCTGCCATCCATCCGACAACGGCTTCAATTTGTTCGTCCCGCAGCAGTGGGGTACGGCGAGGACCTACAAAGCTGCGCATAAAGGACTGTTGCCTGGTAAAATTGGGGGATGCTGACTCACTGGTGCCTGCAGCAGGCACAGAATCCCCACGTCCTCTCCCTGCTGAATCCCCACTTCCTCTCCCTGCTGCAACTCCACACCCACGCCCACGTGCCTTACTCCCTGCCATCTTCATCTTGGTAGACTGATAAAGATAGGCAGAAAAGTACAAAGAGGGGGCTTAGTGTGCTTATTCCTGAACAGCTGCTAACAGGTAAAAGAAACACTAATTTTATAAAATGTGTGGACTACACTTTAATATGAGCTAATGAGGCCTACACAACTGTCAAGTGGAGTGTTTAGTGAACTTTATTTTGTTTTGTTTTTTCAAAAAAAACAAAAAGGATGTGACCAAAGATGTGAAAGCGATAGTATCACAAACTTTTTGGAGCTATTACAATGCAGGAAGGTAACCCACAATGAATTAGAGGAGGCTCCAAAAAAAAGGGTAATACTAATTTGGCTGCGGTGCAGGGCACAAGCCAGAAAGAAAGCTCCTCTATCTACTCCTATATAGTGTTTGCAACCAACCAATGTATATGGATACGGATGGATGCACACTAATAGGAGAATTAATGAAAAATGAGCTGCAATAAAAGAAAAATATGTGTGAGGCAGTGACGCACGCTGAGCAGCCTACAACCAGACGTGGCTGCAGGACACACTAGAGCGTGAGCTGCACTCACACACAGAGACCTCTCAGACAGCCGTGAACAGTGCAGATAACTGGGCACTAGCACTGAAAGGCTGCAGAAAGGCTCCGCTGTCTACTCCTATAGTGTTTGCAACCAATGTATATGGATACGGATGGATGCACACTAATAGGAGAATTAATGAAAAATGAGCTGCAATAAAAGAAAAATATGTATGAGGCAGTGACGCACGCTGAGTGGCCTACAATCAGACGTGGCTGCAGGACACACTAGAGCGTGAGCTGCACTCACACACAGAGACCTCTCAGACAGCCGTGAACAGTGCAGATAACTGGGCACTAGCACTGAAAGGCTGCAGAAAGGCTCCGCTGTCTACTCCTATAGTGTTTGCAACCAAGGTATATGGATTCGGATGGATGCACACTAATAGGAGAATTAATGAAAAATTTGCAGCAATAAAAGAAAAATATGTATGAGGCAGTGACGCACGCTGAGTGGCCTACAATCAGACGTAGCTGCAGGACACACTACACAGCATGAGCTGCACTCACACAGACCTTGCAGACAGCTGTGATCAGCGCTGCAAGGCAAAAGAAAGCTACACTGATTGATAATGTAGCCTGGATAAAGCACAATATTATTTGGAAAATCACTATCTCTAACTGTCCCTCAGAGTCTTGAACAGCAGCCTGTCCGTAACTGAATTCACAGCAGAGTGAACCCTAAATGGCGGCAGCTTTTATAGTGCATCATGACATCATTTCAGCAGCCAATCACAGCCATGCCATTAGTTAACATGCCTACATGCCTAACAGGATGTGCCCACACTTCTGAGGATTGTCATTGGCTGAATCAAATCAAACTGGCTCATAGCATTATTGGAACTTCCAATTCCGGTATTCGATATGCAAAAAGTATTGGAACTCAGTATCGGAATTCCGATACCGCGAATATCGGCCAATACCCGATATTTGCGGTATCAGAATGCTCAACACTAGTGAAAAGAGAATTATGTTTGTGCAGGAGAGCGAACATGCGAAGCAATGAAGGAGAACGGCATTACAAAAAGAGAGGAGGCGCAGAACAAAGAACAGTGACACCCATGTGGCCGGACCGCTCCATAAGTGAGTCTAATAAAATATGTTTTTTGCCTTACAGAGTGAATTGGAGACATATATACAGCATTTTAAAATGCTATCACATGGGGCTGAAAGGTGATGGCTGTAGGTCACATGGAAACAACCTGGTGCAGGTTCCTTTTAATATGAGAATTGAGAGACAAAGTACATTACTCGTCAACGCAGTTTTCCGTTGATTGGTAGGGATCTAACACGCGGCACTCCCACTAATCTTATATTGGTGGCCTATCACATGTGTATAACCTATATTGAGAATAAAAAAGCTCCATAATGCAGAAATGTGCTGACAGAAAGGGCATATGGTACTGCATGCCCCTTCGAGGGATGCGCAAATACTAGACACAACCCTGTTTCAAATCCAGAGATGGGAAGAATCAGCTGCAGCTGTCTCAGGTGATGGTCCGCTCCAGTTAGGGCCCTGTCACACATAGCGACTCACCAGCAATCCCGACAACGATATCAACTTGTCAGGATCGCTGGTGAGTTGCTACATGATCGCTGGTGAGCTGTCAAACCAGGCAACTTCACCAGCGATCAGCATCAGTGACGCCAAGCGCGCGGCGTCACTGTGTACGTTAGTTACCAGCGCGCTGATGCAGGGAGCAGGTAACTAAGGTGCACATCGGGTTTTAAGGGGCGTGCGTCACTTAGAAACCCGATGTGTACCTTGGTTACCAGCTCCCTGCATCAACGCGCTGGTAACTAAGGTACACAGAGGGTTTTCTAAGCACCGCCCGGTGCTTAGAAACCCTGCGTTTACCTTAGTTACCAGCTCGCTGATCGCTGGTCTCCCGCCTGTCACAAGCAGCGATGCGTGCTGGCCAGCGGGAGACCAGCGATCAAAAATATGTCCAGGCTATTCTAGGATGATCAGCGATAACCGGCAAGGGGGCCGGTTGCTGGTCAGTGTCACACACAGCGATCTCGCTGGTGAGATCGCTATGTGTGACGGGAGCTTTACCACTATGTATCAGAAAATTCAAACAATAAAGGGGTGATATAAACGCAGCTGAGTTCGACAGAGAGGTAGGTAATATCTACACAAGATTTTTTTAAAGAATAAGGGCTAGTCGTTTCAACATCGGACAGATGTCTTCCTCAGGCCAAGCATGTAGCTTTACTCGTCCTTCTTTCCCTGGATTTGAAACAGGGCTGTACCTGATATGTGCACATCCCTGAAAGGTGAGTACCATACTCCCTTCCTGACTGCCCTTGTCATCTCCATGTTAGTAAAGATTTCTACACTATGGAGACCAGGCTTCGTTATTCTCATTACATGCTCTTTATCACATGTACAGGTCATCGGTACTTAAGTCCTGGAAAACCCTGTTAAGGTCACAGCCCGAGCTTTTAAAAATATCTCTGCAATTAAATATATTTGAACATCTTATGGACTATTTAATTACAACAGTAATTATATATCCTTCTAAGCTGTCTTTTCTAAAGGCTTCATTTTGCTAATCTTTCTAAAGTACTTTAATCCACCTATTGCCCTAATTACTTTGGTTACTCGCCTTTTATTAAGTTCAAGTTCAGCAAAATCTCTCTTAAAGCTATACACATAATTTCTTTGTCTGACTAGTTAGGTAAGGGTAAGAATGTTTTCATCCTGATCCTTCCAGAAAAGATGGCTGACAAGGTGGCTTTCAGCCGAGGAGGGCGGCGGAGTATGTTCACATAGCCCCATCTGAGCTCACCCATCTAACCACATCGTTTCATTCTCCGATAGCACGGACATATGTACTGTACATACTCCGTACAGTGGAAATAAAGTCTACACACCCCTGTTAAAATGCTTAGGTGACTGAGAGAATTTTAACCTTAATGACCAGGCCAAATTTTTTAAATCTGACCGGTATCACTTTTTGAGGTAATAACTCTGGAAAGATTCATTTAGGCACCTATATTCTTAAGGGACCTATTCAGATTTCAATGGACTTTAGGGGGCCTATATATTGGAAACTCCCCAAAAGTGAAACCATTTGAAAAACCACACCCCTCAAATACTTCACAACTGCTAGCAGAAATGTTTTTAACCCTTCAGGTACTACGCAGGAATTAATGCTGAGTAGAATGAAAAAAAATTGTAATTATGCCTCTAAAATGTTCACTTTTACAAGAAATAGCATGAGAAAATGGTCTCCACAATTTGTTATTTGTAACTCAGTTTCTTCAGAGCATGTGCTGATACATGTGATCAGAAACCTCTGTTTGGACAAACAGCAAGGCTCGGAAGGGAAGGCGTATTATTTGAATTTTGGACCAATAAAATGGCTGAAATTGAGAGCACTATGTTGCATTTGCAGGGCACCTATGGAGTCTAAACAGCTGAAACACCCCACAACTGACCCTATTTTGAAAACTAAACCTCTCAAGGATTTTATCCTGGGGTATAGTGTGCATTTTGAACCCACGGATACTACAGAGGTCGTCACATTGAAAATGTTACATTTTTTTCACTAAAATGCTGCTTTAGCCTTAATTTTTTCACTTATGCAAGAGGTAACAAAAAATTTCACCAGACAGTTTGTTAGCCACTTTCTTCTGAGCACAGCAATACCCTCACATGAAAAAAATTCTGTTTGGACACACGGCAGGACTCAGAAGGGAAGAAGCAACATATGATATCTGGAATGTAAATTTGGCAGGAATAGATTACAGACGCCATGTCTCATGTGCAGAATCCATGAGGTACCAAAACAGCAAAAAACCACCACAAGTGACGCCATATTGGAAGATATAGAGCCCTCAAGGAATTCACCTAGGCGTTTACTAAGCATTTCGAACCCATGTGAGTGTAGGGAAGGTGACCTGGCGGACGGACTTGTCAGCAAGTAGGAAAGAGGGTTTGCACATTTTAGACAGATAGCAGTTATGACAGTGGGGAAACAGCTAGGAAAGTGTAGGTGACATGCAGTACCTTGGGTTGACCATTAGATGGCAGGGAGGAGTGTAAGTTCAGGACTCAACAGCAGCTTAGGGCTTTAGAAACCGTTGGTCTTAGGGGGTGGAGTTACAGGGAACCGGGAAAGTATAAATTTTGACAGGAGGGTTCCAGAAAGTTCCAGTTCCCGGGAGGTGCTCAAGAGACAAGGAGTCTGTGACAGTGTGTGTGCTGTGAGGAGAGCCAAACCAGGGGACTGAGGAGAGAGAGAGTCAGGGGGGTGGTCCTGACATGAATTACCGCAGTACAGATGAGGCCCCGGGGAAAAGCATACCGTATTGAAGATGAAAACTGACCAGTAAAAGTGCTGATGGTTTACGGGCCTAAGGCGGCCACAGTGACTGTGCTGACAGGATCGTCGCTCAGTGAACCAGGGACGGTACGTGTGTTTACGTCCCTGGTGGAAAAGTACGGTGTGGGTAGCGAGGCCTGGAAACGGAGGCCCGAGAAGTTATTACGTGTACTGCTGAGGCCGTCAGTCAGACGGTAAGAAATAAACTTGGACCTGTTGTACCCGAAATCTGCCTCCATCTTTTGTCTGTGACGTCTCTGCGCGATATATAGAGGGACCACCCCCCAGCCCGGCCCACGACACTACACTTGGCGTAGTCGGCAGGATCGCCGCCGCTAATATGATATCTTCTGCGGCAGACCTGCTTCTGAAGAACAGGGAAGGACTTGGACTGCTCAGTTTGGATTGAAAATACCTGTGGATTACAAATTGTTTACCTGTGGATTACAAATTGGGAGCGCTGTGCAAGATGGCGGTGTTGCTCCAACGCAGGAGAGAGGTCCGGGTGTTTGCAGCTGTTCTGGATGGTCTGGGACCCCCTCCAACGTACCCCTGGGGGAAGCGATATGAACCCGGAGGCCGATGCTCCCACATACTGGACCCAGGCCGCTGGGTGGACAAGCCTGCCATCGCCCCACCCAGCAGAGGGAGTGGCACCGAGGGAAAGATTGGCTGCAGCTGCTTGGTGCCATTTGATTGCTGTCCACCGGACGGGATGCGCCACTGTGGTTGTCGAGGCATCGGGCGCCTGGAGTGGCGATGGCGTCGGGAGATCGCGTCTCGCTGGAAGACTTATTCCTCAGAGTCATGGGCAGACATCCAGATCGCGGGTGGAGAAGCAGAGCCATTGCTGGTCCCGCGGAAGCGGCCGCCAACGTTGACAGCAGAGTCCCTCCTCGCGGAACCCCCGAGCCTGGAGGCTAGCCCCGCCGGACAGCGGGGTGAAGGACGTAAACTGCAGGTGGAGCCACGGGATGTTATGTCGGAGGCTGTCACGCCGGGGAAGGTGAGAATTCCCCCGGCTCAGCCGGCGGCTCCGCAGGCGGCCCCCACCACCAGGCCGCAGCACGTGGCCTCTTCCGTTCCTGAAAGCCTGGCCGTGGAGGGTACTACGGTTTATGCTGAGCTGAGCAAGGCCCCCGATCCTGTTCCCGAACCACACCCGTCCGGTGGCGCCACGGCCGGTGTTGCCGGTGCGGAGTCTGTCCATGGAAGGCGCTGATGCTTTCGCCCTGCCAGCAGCGACTTCGTCCACGAAACCGGCCGCTGCTGCAAACCCGTTTGCAACTACGGGTGCGGCCTACCCCGTGGCTGCATCTGTAACGTCACCAAAGTCGACAGCGGGCTATTTGTCAGGCTCTGCGGCCTATTCGGCAGGAATTACGGTTGCCCCTCCCCGCCGCCTGGCCCCAGCGGCTGCTGGGCCGCTGACATCTACGGCCGCCTCTGCCCCGCACTCGACCCCGGCTGAGTCCCGCCCACCGGACTCCAGGGCCTACTCCGGACCCTCTGTTTGGGTAGCGGAAGTCGTTAAGAAGAAAAAAGCCAGGGAGCAGGAAATATGGAACCTGCTCCATGCAAAGGGAGAGGCTGGCATGGAGGCTACACGATCCTTGGGACGGCTTGTCTACACCAACATACCAAAGGGGTACGGGTTTATACGAGACCTTGCGACCAGCCAGAAAGTGTACATCAATGTGGCATCAATCCGCCATGGCCGGGCCTTGCAAGAGGGGGACTTGGTGTCTTATTATAAGGAATATTGTCCATGCGGCTACTACGCGGTAGCCGTGCTCGCTGAACCCGATGATCACGAGCCCCCATAGACAGAACTCTAAAGACACTCCTTGCATCCTGGGAGCTCCACGGCTGTGGGACTCCTCGCTACCATCCACCAGAAGATAGCGTGGACTGTCGGGAATCCACTGCACTGTTATGCAACTCATTGGGACAGTTTGCGTCAAGGGTATAAAAAAAAATAAAAAAAAAATATGTGTGTTTTTTTGGTTATAATTGTTGAAGTTAGTATGCCTGACATGGCGGGGATGCATAAAAAGAAAAAAAGGAGTGCCAATGTTAAAGGAAGGGGGAGCAAGCCTGTTATGTTTTGAGATGGCTAAAAGAAACAGTAAATGAAAAAAGGATACATGTGTTATATTATAAAGTTTGGTTTAATGTGTAATATGCATAAGAAAATTTCAACAGGTCCGGGTACGGGGGTCGGTGTGACCGAAGGAAGTGTGAGACCAAAGGGGTCTATGAGATGAGAGGGTCTGTGTGACTGAGACTCCGACCATGACTTGTTACCAAGAGGAAGGTAAAGAGATGGAAGATGTGAGATGGACAGAAGTCCCAAGTCAGGTCCCTAACACCACGGACATTCCCAAAGAAGAAAGCGGGCGCTGACAATGGTCTGGTAGGAGAAGTTTCAGAATGACAAAGGTAGGGGTTGTGATTGTCGGGGATGACAATGGACAAAGCAAGGGAGAGTGTAGGGAAGGTGACCTGACGGACGGACTTGTCAGCAAATAGGAAAGAGGGTTTGCACATTTTCGACAGATAGCAGTTATGACAGTGGGGTAACAGCTAGGAAAGTGTAGGTGACGTGCAGTACCTTTGGTTGACCATTAGATGGCAGGGAGGAGTGTAAGTTCAGGACTCAACAGCAGCTTAGGGCTTTAGAAACCGTTGGTCATGGGTGGCTGAGTTACAGGGAACTGGGAAAGTATAAATTTGACAGGAGGGTCCAGAAAGTTCCAGTCCACGGGAGGTGCTCAAGAGACAAGGAGTCTGTGACAGTGTGTGTGCTGTGAGGAGAGCCAAACCAGGGGACTGAGGAGAGAGAAAGTCAGGGGGGTGGTCCTGACATGAATTACCGCAGTACAGATGAGGCCCCGGGGAAAAGCATACCATATTGAAGACGAAAACTGACCAGTAAAAGTGCTGATGGTGTACGGGCCTAAAGCGGCCACAGTGACTGTGCTGACAGGATCGTCGCTCAGTGAACCAGGGACGGTACGTGTATTTACGTCCCTGGTGGAAAAGTACGGTGTGGGAAGCGAGGCCTGGAAACGGAGGCCCGAGAAGGTATTACGTGTACTGCTGAGGCCGTCCGTCGGACGGTAAGAAATAAACTTGGACCTGTTGTACCCGAAACCTGCCTTCATCTTTTGTCTGTGACGTCTTTGCGCGGTTTATAGAGGGACCACCCCCCAGCCCAGCCCACGACACTACATGTGCTTCACAGAACTTTTTAGAATGTGGATGTGAATATGTGAATTCAAATATTATGTCTTTTTCCGCAAAAATGTTGTTTTAGCCCCAACTTTGTAATTTTCACAATGGATAATAGGAAACGAAGGACCCTAAAATTTGTTGCACAATTTCTCCTGAACGCGGTAATACCCCATATGTGGTCAAAAAACACTGTTTGGTCACATGGCAGGGCTTGGAAAGGAAAGAGCACAATTGCATTTTTGTAGCGTTGATTTTTCTGGAATGAATTATGAATGCCATGTCACATTTTCAGAGCACCTGACATGCCAAAACAGCAAAAAAAAAAGGCAAAACACAAGTGACCCCATTATTGAAGCTAGATGCCTCAAGACATTCATGTAGAGGTCTACTGAGCATTTTAAACCTACAGGTGATTCACAAAACTTTATAACATTACTTTATAACACTAAAATGCTGTTTTAACACCAAATATATTATTTGCATGAGGGGCAAATTTCACAGAACGTGGCATTACCCCATATTTGGTTGTACACTACTGTTTGAGCATACGGCAGGGATCAGATAGGAAGGAGCACTACTTGGCTTTTAGCACCAGATTCTGTTTGGATAGATTGTGCGCTCCTTTGGTCGAGCCCTTGAGGTGCCAGAACAACAGAAACCCCCACAAGTGACCCCATATTTGAAACTTCACTCCTTATGGAATTTATTGGTGCATTGAGAATTTTGAACCCATAGGTGACTCACAGAATTTTATAGCATTGGGATATAGAAATATAAAATTTTAGTGGGAATTTTTTTTTTTTTTAATACCTGCAAATTTGTCAGTTGCACAAGAGTTAATTAATTGCTAGTGATGAGCGAGTGTATTCGTTACTATTCGCTATTAGCACGGATAGTACTGTATTCAGGTTACTTGTTACATTGTGAGTATTTGTGTAATCGCCTCGCTATATTCGGATTTCCCGCTGTGCAGTTTTGGCGCCTCCTTTGCAGCCACTAAACATGCTGGGCTTCTTAACCAATCACAGTAATGCCGCCAACATCTTGGTTGTGGCATTACTGTGATTGGCTGGCTGCCCAGCATCATAGGGTCTATTTAAGCCCTGGCGCCACCATTTTGTGCACTACGTTCTACAAGCATGGGGAGAGATCGCTCAGCTGCTAGGGAGAGTCTATGGGCCTCTTGAAAACACAAAAGCCCTTTTCAGGGATACCTGCAGTGTACACTAGGTCAGCGTAGAGTAGGGAGAGAGAGATACTCGAGCAGGGACAGTTTAAAGGAGCCAGTCATTAGCTCCATAATACCACCAAAAAATAGCTCTTTTCAGAGCTGAAGTCACACAACAAAGTCAGAGTACAGGGAGGAAGATATTGTGTATTAGGTAGGGAGAGGTTAAAGTGTTCTTCCAGTGTCCATTTGAAAACAGCTCTTGTTAAAGGCAAAGCAATATTTTTCCAGCACACAAAGTACTAGCATTTTGTGCTGCCTTTTTTTTTTTAAAGCACTGGTCTATTTTCCCCGCTGTTTTTGGGGTAAGAGCCTGGCTTCTGCTGTCCACATTAGTCCACTGAAAAAGGCAGTTAGTGCCCTACGCAAAGCAGTAGTCTGCACATTTCCTACTGCCTGCTACCAAGCACGCCCCAGGCCATTTTCCCCACCGTTTTTGTGGTCATAACCTGCCTTCTACTGTCCACATTTGTCCATGCGGTGGAACTCAACCTATCATATGTTGGCGAGGATTACTGAGCAGCAGAGGGCAATACCTGAATACCAGCTTTAACATGCCCATCAGACTGAGAGTCTGCCACCACACATAACACCTGTCGAGTGGGTGTGGATCGCTGACGTTTGTGAGGTTCTTGAGGACTTTGAGTACTGCACCAACCTATTGAGTGGTGATCAGGCTATTATCAGAATAACCATCCCGCTGCTGTGTCTCTTGAAACAATCGCTGCATAATCTCAAACAGGAAGCTTTGAGTGCCCAGCATGTTGGTGTGGATGCCAGATTTCACAATGGGTGATACTACCCAGCCCAGCCAATATTCTGAGGCAATATTGGGTAATGAAGAGGATGAGGAGGGAGAGAACTTGTTTTTCTGTGCTACCAAGGGGACTCCTAATACTATAGAGGGGACACCCAACCCAAGTTTCATGTCTGTGCAGCCTGGATGGGCTGGAGAGGAGGAGATGGAGGAGGAATTGAAAGCGAGTTAGCGTGAGGAAAGGATAGGTACTTGTCCTACTGTTGGGGGAAGAGAACATTTGCCTTTTTGCACTTTGGCTCACATTCCACAGTTCATGTGTAAGTGTCTGTGGAAAGACCCTCGTGTGATACACATTTTATCCAACAATCTATACTGATTGGCCACCTTTCTCAATCCCCAGAATCGCCAAAGAGTTTTACAAAGGAATCATTCAAGAGGGCCATTGTAGATCAGTTGCTGAAAACATCACCCTCAAACATTGCTGGTGGCAGAGTTAGCGGCTGTTTTCAACACCAAGGGATAATGGGGAGACATGAACACCAGGTCCAACAGAGGTGGGGGGAAATTGTGCACAAATTGTGCAATTTTCAATAAACCAGTACTACAGCAAGGGCTATATGTGCCTGTAACAATGCCAAGGAGGGAGAAGTTACAGAACATGGTCAAGGGGTACTTAAATGACCATACGAGCGTCCTTTCTGATGCTTCAGTTCCCTTTAATTATTGGGTGTCCAAGCTGAACGCTTGGCCTGACCTCTCCTTATACGCTTTGGAGGTGCTGGCCTGCCCGGCTGCTAGTGTGATGTCAGATCGTGTTTTCAGTTCCTCTGAGTCAATCATCACTGATAGGCGCACACGCCTCTTCATGGAAAATGCAGACAGACTTACTCTGTTTAAATTCAACAAGGACTGGATATCTCCACAGTTTGCAATCCCTCCAGATGACAGAAAGCCATCCTAAATTCACCAAAAATGCTGATTCATGCTACTGCTGTTAAAGTCAACCCCTTCCCATAAAAACCTGCTTCCTTCCTTTGCTAACCATGACTCAGCCCATAGGGCTAAATTTTACAAACCCTATGCACATTGTGCAGTGGACAAATCTTGAATGTAGAGTGGTCCTATCAAACTAATATTTGACATTGGAGGCCCTTGTGACTGTTTTTCCCACATTGTGACTGAGTTAGGGGATACATATTCAATAGAAATCTACAATCAGTCACCTTACCTGTCAAAAAACATTGCTGACAGTGCAACATTGTAACTGAGATAGGAAATACATATTCAATAGAAATGTACACTGACTGTTGATGACCGAGTGATGGCCCTCTGAACATTTGAATTTAGGGCCGCATAATCACATGGGGGAGGAGGAGGGTGAAGCCCAATGCTACAATGGGCACATTGTAATCTGCTATGGAATATGTATTCCACTATCTGAGTGTCAATGAGGGAGGGACCGCCCAAATGTATAAGTAACAGCAGTCCTTCCAAAACGCATGTTACAGGGCCACCTGAGGCCTCTCAGGTCAAAGATCAACATACCTACTGGTACGTTGTAGCTGGCCTTGTAAAGTGCTGGGGAACAGCTAACTAAAAATGATGTATGACAGAGGGACCTACAAAATGTATAAGTCAGGGCCCTCCTAATTATAAAGGGCGAAAAAAAACAACAGTACGTGTGAACAAACGCTAAAAGGGATATTTTTTGTTTCTCTGGTTTATTTAGCCATATATACAAGTGATTATGCAGGAAAAACTGTTTCTTAACCTTTTTGGTGTGTTAAATGCAATTTAGGTTAGGCTTGGTAGTTGTTCTTGTGTATCTGTAAAAGTGGCTTGTGTATCTGTAAAAGTGGCATAATACTGCAGCAAACTTATTCCCAGAAACCATTTGTGAGTCAGAAATACATGCAGGCATATTCTCCAGGCTCTTCCCTTTCATCACTTTCTGTTGGCAGAGGATTATTCAGGATACCTCTCCAAGCGTGTGACAACAGAGCTTCTTTATTCAGGATTCAGGAACCAATAGAAACAATATATGATAAGCTTAATAGATCAGGAATAAATCATTTGTGTGTCTCTATCTGTGCAGCATCTACAGCAGGCTGCTTCTCTCATACATATACACGGGAAAACAGGAAATACAGTCACATGCTCTCCCTGTGTGAGCCTCTGGGAGTTTTTTTGCTGTTGTTATTGTAACTTTATAAACAGCATACAAATCTAGCAACTAAACTCTCAGACAGGAATGTATTTGTTGCACCAAACATATTCCAACACTTTCCCATCCATTTCAGCCTTTTCTTCATGCCCCCAGACTCCTTTGTAGGGACCAGCAGAAAATTGCTCGCATTATCCTTTGACTTGCATTGTACTCGCTATTCAGAACGAATACGCAATTTTTGCAAAGTACTCATTACGAGTATAGCGATTACGAATATTACGGTACTCGCTCATCACTATTTATTGCACAATTTCTCCCAATTGCGGAGATGTCCTATATATGTCATCAGAAACTACTATTTGTCCACATGTCAGGGCTGAGAAGAAGAGAGGACTATTTGGCTTTTAGAGCCCAAAAATAGTTTGAGGCAACATTTGCAGAGCCCCTAAGGTGCCATAACAGCATAAAACCCCCAAAAGTTACCTCATTGTAGAAATTCAACCTCCCAATGAATTCAACTATGGCTCCAGTGACTATTTTGTAACATCCACAGCAGGCTTTTTTATGAATAATTGCAAATCTGCCAGTTTAGTGCTCATACAGTTTGTCCCCATACTATGTAGTTCCCCAATATATTGAAACACCTCCATACATTATGCCCAGTTTGTGCTTCTGGTGACAGTCACCCCCGTAAAGTGTTAAGTGCACTCTCCCAACTACAGTAATTCAAAACATGTGTCCAGTTACTGTGGTTTAGGCACAGTGGAGCTCAGGATTTGGATTTAGAAGCGCAGATTGCACTGGATTTCATTTGAGGGGGTGGGGTCTTTTGCTTTTCCAGTGTCTTTCTTCTACCAGTAATGTGGGAACCCCTATATTTCCAGTGACAGATGACACATCTGAGTGGGGGCTGCTTTTGTGTGGGATAAGTTAGGGTTTTTATTGGTAACATTTTGAGATACATAA
Organism: Dendrobates tinctorius; assembly: GCF_039654945.1. Classification (NCBI taxonomy): domain Eukaryota; kingdom Metazoa; phylum Chordata; class Amphibia; order Anura; family Dendrobatidae; genus Dendrobates; species Dendrobates tinctorius. Next base: position 1,569,756 of record NW_027361971.1, on the reverse strand, counting down.
CATTTTTTTCTCGCTTTCAGTATAAGGCTGGTTCACATTGTTGTGTTCTACGCTGAGCACTAATCTCGGGGTTTCTACGTAAATCCCACAAAAATGCGATAAAGATGAAATCCCTGATGGAACCACTCACTATCATGAGGCAGATGGAGTCACTTTTGACTACGTTTGCCATCTGTTCTGGTGGTGTCCATCTTTTTAGGCATTCACAGATCTGTGGTTGACCACACTTGCGTGCTAAAAAGACGCCTAAAATGACGTGAAACCACCGGTACACAGACCAGGCCAAAGTGACTCCATCTGCCTCATAAGTGAGTGATGCCATCTGAATTTTTTTTTTTTTCACCATTCACCGTGCGGTATAAGGCTAAGTGCACACGTACCGGAACTCTCGCGGAAATTACCGCGAGAATTCCGGAATTCCAGTCCGCGGGAAAATCGCATTTTAAATTTCCGCGATTTTCCCACGGAAAAACTAGCATTTTGCAAGCGTAATTAGCGTAAATCAGTAGTAAAAGATAGAATGTAAAAAAAAATTAAAAATGGTGTTATTCTTACCCTCAGACGTCCCGCGCAGCCGTTCCCAGTAATCCTTTGCGAAAATGCCCGCGATGACGTACGTTCTTGCGGGATCGCGATGTCTCGCGGTCATTCGCGCGACGTCATCGCGAATTACCGCGAGACTTCGCGATCCCGCGAGAACAGACGCCATCGCGGGCATTTTCGCAAAGGACTACTGGGAACGAGAGCGTGAAGAGAAGCGGGAAGACTGCGCGGGACGTCGGAGGGTGAGAATAACAATATTTTTTATTTTTAAATTCTATTTTTTACAGGGATATGGTACCAATGCCCGGAGGACAGTCTCCTCTCCTCCGGACCGTGGGTACCATCCGCAATTGTTCTACTTACTTTCCGCATGGTGTGCACAGCCACATGCGGGAAGTAAGCGGAACAATGCATTCCTATGGGTGCGGGATCGCCGCGATTCCGCAAATTAATGAGCATGCTGCGGTTTTTACCGCGAAGCGATTCCGCCGGGTAAAAACCGCAGCATTAGCACAGCATTGCGGAATCCCATAGGAATGCATGGGATGCTTATTTTTCGCGTTTTTGCGGCAAAGTCGCGCAGTCAAAACCGCCGCGGAAACGCGAAAAAAACGCCACGTGTGAAAGCCTAAGGGATACCAAAATGGTAACTATTGCATAGTTATACTCTGAGAACTTTATTAGGACTTTGGTTTTGCGGGATGGTTTGGCATTTTTATTTATTTCATTATTTTTTACATATCACATTTTGAATGCTTTTTACAAATTTTTTGTGAGTCACTATAATGGAAAAGTAATTTTGGTGCGTTTTTCATTATTTTTTTTGCGGTGTTCACTGCACAGTAGAAACAATGTGACAGTTTTATAGATTGCGTTGTTCCAGATGCGATGATACCAATTATGTGCTCATTTTTTGTTTTTTATTTTAACAGAAACACTGCCTTTTTAGTGGCAAAATGGGTTTTCGTGTTTTGGGTATTTGTTTACTATTTTACACATTTTACTTTACTTTTTTGAATTTTTCACTTACTTTTACTCTGGGGACATGAATATTTTTTACTTTCTTCCCTAGTTTCGCACACACTGCAGAGCCTGAGACCTCAATGACTTTGCCATGTAGACCCTTCTTTCAGCAGGATCTAAAAGGCCACCATACCCTGGGAAGTGGGAACACCAGATAACCTCAGGGTACAATGGCAACAATCGACACCCGAATTTGCGATTGCAGGGGGCCGATGGTGTCAACCGAGTCATTTAAACTTCTTTAACCACCTATATCCCGCTGTCATGATTGATAGTCATATTAAAGGGGATAATTGGCCCAGGTTGGCTCCAAAACCAGCTGCGGCTGATGCCGCAGGGTGTCAGCTATCATATAGAGCTGTCACCCTAGCGATTTTCGCCCAAGGGGGGGGCGTTATTCACTTAATCCTCATTGCCATTTTAAAATGGCACTGAGTATTAAGGCCCCTTAACATCCACCGTTTTAATGCGTATTGGTGGTCATTAAGGGGTTAAATATGGAAAACATTTGAAATAATTTTCGGTGGCTCAGTGGATAGCACTGCAGCCTTGCAGCGCTGGGGTCCTTGGTTTCAATCCCACTAAGGACAACATCTGCAAGGAGTTTGTATGTTCTCCCCGTGCTTGGGCGGGTTTCCTCCCACACTCCAAAGACATACTGAGCTGGAATCTAGATTGTGAGCCCCAATGGGAACCGTGGCAATAATGTCTGTTAAGGGTTGCAGAACCTGATGGTGCTATATAAGCGAAGCATAATAAAGACCTGGGATTTTAACAGGGTGTATAAACTTTTTAATATCCATAGTAAAGGCATAGAGTTTTCTTTTTATTTCAGAAACACAGCCATACTTGAATGTGACTGCAATTCTACAATTAGTCCAAGTAGAAGTGGGGCGCTGTTCCTGGAGTAAAGCAGATTGGATGCAAAGATTAGCTCTTTCCCAGTGAAGATGTTGATGTTTAGCATGCCCGATCCTTAGTTCTCACAAGAAATATGCCTTTGCCAGAGGTGTCTGTCAGCCACTTACACCCAAGGGTGCATATCTACAAAGAGACAGGGAAAGTGGTTGGGGGTCATGAAGAAGAAAAAAAAACCTGATGAGAAAACCGGCCTCACTGACCAAACACCCATGAAAATCTGTTCCAAAGCACTGAGGAAAATCTGTCCCTCTTTTGTGTACAAGGAAAATCCCTGATATCTGAATGAGGCCTTATTAATATACTGGTAATTTAAATCATGCCATTGATGGGATCTCTTTTCTAGTCATTTAACTTCTGTATATATGCCAAGCGCACCTTTGGTTCATCACATAATGGTCATCTGTTTGCAGAACAGATATGCTGGATTGGACATTATCCCTCTAGAAGAAACCATATTGTACCCAAATGCATTGGCGGACCATCTCCAAAGGGTATCTTGGTGACCTAACATCAGGCCTGTATATCGCACATTGCTTCACTAATCCAAGCAGTCCACCATGACACACATTGCTTTAAAGGGCAGCCAATCTAATCTCCAAATACTTAACTGCCCTACTGTGTATATGCAGGTGTATGCAAAGATCACATAAGGGAAGCCATTGGAAATGTTTATACTTGGGACCGCATTGTAGAGAGATGCAGGATACCATAAATAAAAAGAAATCAAGTAGACTTGTTAGTGGGGGCGGGTGATGCATGGTAACTTCTTTTGGATACCAACTGTCCAAAGTTTATGGTCAACAAACAATAAAAAGTGCCAATATTCCAGAGACAGGAGTCAATGGGTGTATTTGTTGTGTATGCAGCTCCTCCACAAACCTGATGGTATAAAAAACAGCTGCATACTGTCATCAAACCAGAGAAACAAGCATAGCAAGTCTTCGGCTTCTCCATTAGGGTGCTTTCACATGGCGTTTTGACACACGTTCATTGGTGCCGGAATTATGAGTGGTTATAAGGAGGTAACAGAGGCCGTCATATGCCTCCCCCTCTTTGGACATTGTTCACATTTATTACGTGAGGTTCCATAGCATTTATAAATGTTAATGTATTCATTTACTGTAATGTGAATGTACTTTATATGTATTGTGTACAGGATTAGGGATAGAATAGGAGGTAGCAGTAGCATAGGACAATAGAGGGATTAAAATAGTGGAGGCAATAGAGGGATTAAAATAGTGGAGGCATACTAGATATAGAAAATGAGAGTGTTAGAATAGTATAGTTATCACAAGGGGTTCTCCAGATTGCGAGGAGTTACAGCTGGTGTAGTACAGAAGAGGAGCTATAGTGAGCAACTTCCTGGTTTAGTGGGAGTAGTGATACAGCAGTGAAAGAAGACAGTCTGATAGCCGTGGGGGTAAGGTTTCTAAGGCAAGAAGGGACCCCAGGTGGAGTGGTGTGCAAGTGGTCACCATCTTAAACGGTAACCATTCCAAGGAGGATCCGGGGCCTACAGCCGGGATTAGGTGAAGCTGAGATGGAGAGCCTTTTACCTTTTCCTATTGAAGCCGGACAAAAGGAATGGGAGGAAGATGGTGGCCCTAAAGGCACAGATGTCGCAGACAAGCAAAGATTACCAGGAAAGACAGATTGTTAGATGGCACAGGGATTGTCCAGCAAGGCAGAGAATGCCAGGAGAGACAAAGATTTTCAGATGGGACAGGGATTGTCCTGCGGGACAGTGATTGCCGGGAGAAGACCGAAATTGTCGGATGAGATTGTCAGATGAAGCAGACAGTAAGGGTATGTGCACACGCTGCGGTTTCCGCAGCGGTTTTGGCCGCTGCGGACCCGCAGCAGTTTTAGCTGCGGTGTACAGTACCATTCAAATGAATGGTAAAAAAAAAACGCTGTCTAGACGTTGCGGAAAAATCCGCGCGGATTTGCTGCGGTTTTGAAACCGCAGAAAGAATTGACATGTCAATTCTTTCTGCGGAATCCGCTGCGGGTTCCTATCTCCACCATTGTGTAGATGGTGAATCCGCAAGACCAAACCGCAGGCAAAACCGCAGGTAATCCGCAGGTCTTTTGACCTGCGGTTTTTGCAAAATCCGTGCGGATTAATCCGCAGCGGATTCCGCAGCATCTGCACACACCCTAACAGGGAAAGCTTCAGGAATGTCATTACATGAGATCTGTGCTGCATCTGTAATAAGAACCCTGTTGCTAAGTAAGGTTAAACTGTTAAGCATGTATATGGATTCTGGAGTCATTTGTGAGAACTGGGAATCTACAGCCCAGATGGCTGAAGCAGGAGGAACCCTAGAATCTAAAGTGAGTGCTCTAATTTATGCTTCCTCTGTAGGAGCCAGGGTATGATGACGCAGCAGCTCCTCCCCACTACATCCCTGGCCTCCTTACAAGGTTTTGAACATAAGCCCCAATGGGACCAACGAACAAGTGCCAGAATGCAGTGTGAAAGTACCCTTACTTATGGCAATGTGACATTACTAATACTGTGGTTATGTGCAGTGAGAAGTGATAAGACATGTATTGCTACATAATTGAACCCCTAACAGACCAGGCCTGGATGGGCCTTACGGATCGGCCAATTTCAATTTTACCTCTCCTCTTTTCAAAATTCTTTAAAATTTCTGTCATTAGGTGGTTGTATGAGACTTGTATGAGGACAAATTATAAAAAAAACTTTTAGTCCTATTTCAGGTCTTCAGGATTTACGGTCATCTAGTTTTTATATGTACATAAATATATTTTAACCCCTTCACATACATCATTGGCCATGTCCCCGCCCTTGATGGGGGGCTCCCACGCTGAGCCTGCATCTTTTAATCAACCATCAGCCTCTAACAGCTGTGGGTAGATCCGAGATCCTCCTGGCGCTGTTAACCAGTTAAATGCCACTGTCAATCACTGACACCTGCATTTAACACACGCAGATGGGAATTGTGTCATTGCTCCTGCACATCGGCATGCCCATCACACGAACACTGGATGACGATTGCTCATCATGAAAACTGGAGGTCTGCTGAAGACTCCTCTGCCTGTCATAATCCTCCTGTGGATATTGGCCTGTAGCTGGCATTTATGGGAGATCATGATTTTTTATATACATAACAGTGCTTTATGTCTCCTAATGAGACTATTAAACTCGGTAAAAAAAGTTTTAAATATTTAAAGAATAAAAAAACAAGTTCAAATCACCCCCCTTTTGCCCCATTAAAAATAAAACAATTGCAAAAAAAAATATTAGATATAGATATTTGGTTTTGCCATGTTCAGAAATGTCCGATCTATCAAAATATAAAATAAATTAATCTGATCAACATTGCAATAAAATGTAATAAAAGGCAATCTATACATTGTATCTACCCTAACATGGTATCAGTAAAAACGTCAGGTTAGGCGCATAAAAATAAGCCCTCAAATAGCCTCATATCCTGAAAAATGAGAACACTACGAGTCTCGGAAAATGGCAACAAAAAGCTAAACTTTTCTTGACAAATTTCAGAATTTTTTTTTTCAACTTAAATAAAAAAAATAACTATACATTTTGGTATCTACATATTCTTAGGGCCCTGTCACACATAGCGATCTTGCTAGCGAGATCGCTGCTGAGTCACAAGATTTGTGACGTAACAGCGATCTCACCAGCGAGATTGCTGTATGTGACAGCGATCAGCGACCAGCCCCCCTGCCGATATCGCTGATCGCTGTTGGAAAGCCCTGGACATTTTTTTGGTCGCTGGTCTCCAGCTGGTCAGCACGCATCGCTGCGTGTGACAGGCGGGAGACTAGCGATCAGCTGGTAACTAAGGTAAACGCAGGGTTTCTAAGCACGGCGCTGTGCTTAGAAACCCTCTGTGTACCTTAGTTACCAGCGCGCTGATGCAGGGAGCTGGTAACTAAGGTACACGTCTGGTTTCTAAGGGACTCACGTTCCTTAGAAACCCGATGTGTACCTTAGTTACCAGCTCCCTGCATCAGCGCGCTGGTAACTAAGTACACAGCGACGCTGCGCGCTCGGCGTCGCTGGTCCTGATCGCTGGTGAAGCTGTCTGTTTGACAGCTCACCAGCGATCATGTAGCAACTCACCAGCAATCCTGACACGTTGATATCGTTGTCGGGATCGCTGGTTAGTCGCTATGTGTGACGGGGCCTTTACTGACCTGGGGAATCATATTGGTCAGTTTTACTATATAATGAACAGGGTAAATAAAAAATCCCAAAAAAAAACATTGTGGAATTGCACTTTTTTTCAACTTCAGTATACTTGGATTTTTTTCTTATTTTCCAGTACACTATGTGGCAAAACTAATAGTGCCATTCAAAAGTACAACTCATATGGCTACAGGGCTGAAAAAAGGGCTTTTGGACAAAGAGGAGGAAAAAAAACAAACCGGAAATTCGACCGGGAGTGAAGGGGTTAACCCCTTCCCGACCAATGACACCACGTAGGCGTCATGAAAGTCGGTGCCAATCCGACCAATGATGCCTATATGGCGTCATGAATTGATTGCCCTCCTGCAAGTCGGGTGACCGGGGTCACTGAAAAGTCACCCAACCTGCACACAGAGGACCCTTTGTAGTTCACCCCAGGGGGCGTGGCTTAGCCCCCACGCGCCTATGATCACTCTGGCTGTTAAAAGTGAAACAGCAAATCAGAACGATTTGTAATATTTCACCAATGAAATTTGGTGAAATATTACAATCCAGCCATGGCCGATGCTGCAATAACATCTGCCATGGCTGGAGACCGAGATCCGACCCCCCCACACCAACTGGCAGCACCGATCGGCCGCCGCCACCGATTGACAGCACCGATCGGCCGCCGCCATCACCATATGCTTCCCTCCCGCTTCCCTCCACTCCCCCCCACCTTCCGATCCCCCCCTCACCCTCCACGGTGCCTCCAATGTCCCTCTGGCCGTCCTGGTGTCCCACTGTCCCGGATCATGGGCGCCGCCATCTTGGAAAATGGCGGGGGCGCATGCACAGTGCGCCCGTTGTGCTGCAGATTCATTTTTTCATTTTGATCACTGTGATAAATTCTCACAGTCATCAAAATAAAAAAAAGTAAATACACCCCCCCCTTTATGACCCCAATAGGTAGACATAAATAATAAAATAAAAAAATAGTTTTATTTTTCCATTAGGGTTAGAATTAGGGTTAGGGTTGGAAGTAGGGTTAGGGTTGGAATTAGGGTTAAGATTAGGGTTAGAGGTGGGTTGGGGTTGGGGTTAGGCTTGTGGTTAGGGTTATGATTAAGGTTGAGGTTAGGGTTAGGGGTGTGTTGGGGTTAGGGTTGGATTTAGAATTGAGGGGTTTCCACTGTTTATCCACATCACGGGGTCTCCAAATGCGACATGGCGCCACCATTTATTCCAGCCAATTTTGCATTCAAAAAGTCAAACAGTGCTCCCTCTATTCCGAGCCCTGACATGTGCCCAAACAGTGGTTTACCCCCACTTATGGGGTATCAGCATACTCAGGAAAAATTGCACAACAACTTTGGGGGTCTAATTTCTCCTTTTACCCTTGAGAAAATAAAAGATTGGGGGCTAAAAAAATTATTTTTGTTGAAAAAAAAATGATTTTTTATTTTCACGGCTCTGCGTTATAAACTTCTGTGAAGCACTTGGGGGTTCAAAGTGCTCACCATACATCTAGATAAGTTTCTTGGGGGTCTAGTTTCCAAAATGGGTCACTTGTGGGGAGTTTCTACTGTTTAGGCACATCAGGGGCTCTGCAAATGTACATGACGCCCGCAGACCATTCCATCAAAGTCGACATTTCAAAACGTCACTACTTCCCTTCCGTGCCCCGACGTGTGCCCAAACAGTGGTTCCCCCCACACATATGGTGTACCAGCGTACTCAGGACAAACTGTACAAAAACTTTTGGGGTCCAATTGCTCCTGTTACCGTTGTAAAATAAAAAATAGCGGGCTAAAAAATAATTTTTGGAGGAAAAAAAATATTTTTTTATTTTCACGGCTCCGCGTTATAAACTTCTGTGAAGCACTTGGAGGTTCAAAGTGCTCACCACACATCTAGATAAGTTACTTGGGGGGTCTAGTTTCCAAAATGAGGTCACTTATGGGGGGGTTTCTACTGTTTAGGCACATCAGGGGCTCTGCAAATGCAACATGACGCCCGCAGAACATTCCATCAAAGTCTGCATTCCAAAATGGCACTCCTTACCTTCTGAGCTCTCCCATGCGCCCAAACAGTGGTTTCCCCCCACATATGAGGTATCGGTGTACTCAGGACAAATTGGACAACAACTTTTGGGGTCCAATTTCTCCTGTTAGCCTTGTGAAAATAAAAAATAGCGGGCTAAAAAATAATTTTTGAGGAAAAAAATGATTTATTTTCACTGCTCTGCGTTATAAACTTCTGTGAAGCACTAGGGGGTTCAAAGTGCTCACCACACATCTAGATAAGTTCCTTTGGGGGTCTAGTTACCAAAATGGGGTCACTTGTGGAGGAGTTCCAATGTTTAGGCACACAGTGGCTCTCCAAATGCGACATGGTATCCGCTAACGATTGGAGCAAATTTTCCATTCAAAAAGTCAAATGGCGCGCCTTCCCTTCCAGGCCCTGCCGTGCGTCCAAACAGTGGTTTATGATCACATATGAGTTATCGGTGTATTCAGGAGAAACTGCCCAACAAATTTTAGGATCCATTTTATCCTGTTGCCCTTGTGAAAATGAAAAAACTGAGGCTAAAATAAATTTTTTGTGGAAAAAAGTCCATTTTTTTACGGATCAATTTGTGAAGCACCTGGGGGTTCAAAGTGCTCACTATGCATCTAGATAAATTCCTTGGAGAGTCTAGGTTCCAAAATGGGGTCACTTGTGGGGGAGCTCCAATGTTTAGGCACACAGACTCTCTAAATGCGACATGGCAACCGCTAAATATTCCAGCATATTTTCCATTCAAAAAGTCAAATGGCGCTCCTTCTCTTCTGAGCCCTGCCGTGAGCCCAAACAGTGGTTTATGACCACATATGAGGTATCGATGTACTCAGGAGAAATTGCCCAACACATTTTCCAATGCATTTTATCCTGTTGCCCATGTAAAAATGAAAAAATTGATGCTAAAGCAAAATTTTTGTTGGAAAAATTAAAATGTCCATTTTTTCCTTCCACATTGCTTTAGTTCCTGTGAAGCACCTGAAGGGTTAATACTCTTCTTGAATGTAGTTTTGAATAGCTTCAGGGGTGCAGTTTTTAGAATGCTCTCACTTTTGGGTATTTTCTGCCATATAGACCCCTCAAAGTGACTTCAAATGTGAAGTGGTCCCTAAAAAAAATGGTTTTGTAAATTTAGTTGTAAAAATGAGAAATCCCTGGTCAACTTTTAATCCTTATAACTTCCTAACAAAAAAAAATTGTTTCCAAAATTGTACTGATGTAAAGTAGACATGTGGGAAATGTTATTTGTTAACTATTTTGTGTCACATAACTCTCTGGTTTAACAGAATAAAAATTTGAAAATTGCAAATTTGTAAATCATGCAGCTACTTCGACAAAAACTAAATCTCCAAACATGCCAAAATACTTGGAGGACACCCGAGCATGCTCGGAAAACCCAAGCAATGCGTATACTCACTCATCACTAGTTAACATCTGTGAGGGATTGTCTGGAATATAGACCCTTATATACATCATATTGACAACATTCAAACACACCACTTCTGTGGGACCAGTTTACCATCTGCTATGCTAGGCAATGTTCCTACAATGAGTTTTTGGTGCGTTTTTGATGTTGCAGAATTTCTCAGAAAACTCAGCGTGCCCACAAGAGAACTTGACATGTTGTGGATTTGAAAAAATGCACTGTGGGGCATTTACGCAGTGTGTGGTACAGTAAAGGGTGTTTTACTGGATGGGAGATACATTTCTCCCAGCAGATTAATGTTTGGCCAGGTTTTTCCCTAAAGACAGTACCTGCAATGATGTCATGGTCACGTGATCAGCCCATGTGATGCTACCTCACTTGTGGGAGGGGTTATGGGCTATGTAATGGAGGTTGGTGTTTGGCACATGGTGAGTGTGTCTGGAAGTTACAGGAACTTGGCTGGACTTAGCCTGAACTTGTATATAGGATCCCCGTGCTGCAGGACTATAGCAGCAAGACTCTCAAGAACCCTCGAATGGCACCTGGTGGATGCCGTGGACCTAGCAGCTGCTTAGTTAAGCCTGTCCCGTGCAAGGGGTGAGTCTGAGACCAGTGGTTCTCCAAGCTGGAGTATATTTAGGTTTTTCCTTACTTTCTGTTAACCGGCTGTTTGCAACGTGACATTAAACGACTGAAATTGGACGTAAAGCCTGTTTGTTGCCTCGTTACTGCAGCCCTGCCATTACCTACCAGAGCGAATCCCTACAATTGCTAAAAAGAAGCACAGTGGGCACCCAATTTCTTAAAATACCATCCCCTTTGCTCAGGGGTGGACATACAACATGTGCAGCTGCATCGGGGCCCAGAGGCTCTGGGGAGCCCCGCAGAGTGGCTAATAATTAGGGCAATCTGGCCTAATTCTCTGGCCCCGAGGCTCCGGGGGGACCCTGGCCAGATTGCCCTAATGTGTGGCGGGCAGGGAGAGATCCCTGCAGCTCCGCTGCCTACAAGTGAAAATGGTAGCAGAGCTGCAGTGATCCGTCCTGCTTCCTGCCCGCGCTTCCTGTCTTACACAGCAGTCAGCGGTGCAGCAGGATGATATCATCATTCAGAGCCGCGGCCACTGTACCAGTGAGAGGAACCTGCCAGCGATGGTGATGCTGTGGCTGCAGGAGAGCGTGCGGAGAGGTGAGAGGTGCTGTCTGGTGTGTGTGTGTGTGTGTGTGTGTGTAGAGATGAGTGGTGGTGTGTGCATGCGTAGCGCTGCGGGGAAATGTGCAGAGAGGTGAATGGTGCTGTGTGTGTGTAGGTGGAGGAGAGGGCAATGATGGGCTGATGGGGAGAAGGCAATGATGGGGGTGAAGGGGAGAAGGCAAGGATGGGGGTGGTGGGGGAGAAAGCAATGATGGGTGTGGTGGAAAGGGAAATAATGGGGATGGTGGGGAGGAAGAAATGATTGAGTTGGTGGAATGGGCAATGATGGCCATGGTGGGGGAAAAGGCAATGATGGTGGTAGTGGAAAGGACAATGATGGGGTGATAGGGGAGGAGGAAATAACGGAGGTGGTGGAATGGGCAATGATGGGGTGGTGGGGAGAAGGCAATGATGGACGTGGTAGAATGAACTGGTGGAGTGGGCAATGATGGGTGGTGGGGAGAAAGCAATGTTGGGGTGGGGGCGAGGACAACAATGGGATGCGGGGGGAGGAGGACAATGAGGGGTGTGGATGATTGGGAAGGGAGGAAGGGGGATTTATAAAGGATTTAGAAATGGGAGATGGAGGAAGTTATTATCAATTATTATTTTTAACACAGTCCCTTAGTATATAGTGTACTCACTTTTTATGTATAGCACAGTCCCTCAGTATTTAGTGTACTCACTTATTATGTATAACACCATCATTAGTTACATAAACTCCTTTTTTATCATGTACAACACCATTCCTTATTACGTACCATCCTCTCTAGTTATATATGGTGCTGTCCCTTATTATATAGCTTCCTCTGCTGTTATGTACAGTGCTGTCTCTTACATAGTGTATTCTTGTTATTTTTGTTATTCACAGAGCCCTCTTTTATTATAAAGTCCGCTCTTTTGTGAGATATAAAATGACTGCTGATGGAGGAGCCGGTGACCAGACTACCAGTCCATCATCTCCTCTATTAGAAAAGAAGCTTTCCTATGCTCCATCAGCCATCATTGCATTACATATCTAACAAGAGAGGACAATATGTAATAAAAAACAGGGCTCTATATAATCCAGTATTTAAGGGACGGTGCTGTACATAGCAAGAGAGGGCACTGTATAAGGGACAGCAATATGCATAATAAAGGAGATTATGTAATATATACATGTATGTGTGTATGCATATATATGGAGGGGGCACAGACACATTTCTTGCACAGGGGCCCCAAGCTGTCAGTGTCTGCCCCTGCCTTTGCTGGAAGTGTAATGTCAAAAACGTACTGTTCTGCCTTCATACACGTTGACACGGTGTGCACTCTAGCATACAGCATAAACCACCTTCTATCTTCCAAAATAAGCAGACTGTTCTCTGTAGTCTAACTTATTTTTTGGTGAAGAGTATAGAACATGTGGTAAAACTATAAAGAATACAAATGACATGGGTAAGTATTGGGCAGATGATCACACAGCTAACACAATTACAGGAAGTATTCCGTATGATGCAAACTTTACATAGAAATACACAGGTGTCTAATTACATCTGCTGTGCACTGGCTGCCATACAGTTAATAACATCTCTGAACAAACTGCATTGCAAGAAATATATAAATCTTACCAGATATGCTTTACCCGGATAACAAACTCAAGTAGGGGAGTTAAAGGAGGACAGATAAACACGTGTCCTTATGAAATACACAGAAGAAAATGGCATCTTCCTCATCCCAGAATACATTGCTTAATTCCCACAATGCATTGCTTCAATCCTACATGCAACCCTTCTGTTAAAGACACAGGCTGTAAATGCTATTTAAGACACAGCTATAAATTCAGCCACCACTAGATGATTCTATAACTAAACCAGCACATAATACAAACATATTTGCCCTATTCAGAGGGCAGAACATGTACCAAAAACTCATGATGCAGGAGAGAAGGAGCAATCCTATTGTTCTCAGGGAGATGAGATGCTGCCACTGATGTCTGGAAGGGATTTTCATTGAAAACACAGAAATGTGTATCCATATAAATGGCCCACCCAGTATTTCTATGCAGCTGAGCGCTTTGGTCCCGAGTGCTGGTGGCAGTGCCAATATTAATGCGAGAGAGTTGCGCGAGTTTCTCGCATTGCAGTTGCAAGTGTGACCCCAGCCTAAGGTGTCTCAACAGCAGAAACCCCTCCACAGGTGACCACATTCTGGAATTCCTCAAGGATTTTATCCAGGGGTATAGTGAGGATTTTGAACCCACAGGTACTACGCAGGATTTGATAAAATTAGGTTGTCACATTGAAAAGGCTGTCTTCAGTGCCATGGAGTCAAAAAGTGACAATTTTCTCGTGGAACATGAGAAAAGTGAGCGCTACTTGAGATTTCTAGTAGAAGACAGAGCTGTTGCTAAAATGCATCACTGAATAATAAGGCCCCTTCATGCCCTTAAAAGGCCTATTGGTGGTTGATAAAGAGGTTAAACCTGCGAACCGCTTGTGCTATGTACAACAATATCACATTATTGCTGGATATAGCAAGAATGACAGTCTCCTATGAACATCAAAGTTAATGTTGACAGGACTACCTGCATGAAAGGCATTGGAGTCTTCAGCAGACCCCCGGCTATCATGGCAGCTCATCAGTGCCCCGCGATCGTGCTCCCTGTTGGCACTCTGTAAATGCAGCTGTCAGAGATTGACAGGTTAACAACAGTGGCAGGAGCTTTGCTCCATGATTGCCTGTTTGAGGAAGATGAAGGCCGACTATCACAGCCTGTTCCTCAGCCAAAGTCAGGGAGTAACATGATGTAACTGTACGTCATATACGGTCCAATAGAGTTAATACACATTATAGTCTATGAAACATACTGATCATTGTAGACAATATGCTACATCCTGGTCAAAAAAGTGTGATAGAAAAACTCATTGAATAAAAAATTACAATCTTTATTCCAACATATACATATAAAATAAAGTGCCTCATTCCATAGAAAGATCAAAATTTAGCTTTTACATAAGTTTCAGGGACATAAAAAGAGACATATATTCCCAAATGCATATCAGAATAATGCACAAATATTTGCTGTGATATCTACAAACATATAAGACCAAAATGTCACTAAGCTTTCACATTATTAAAAGTATACCATTTCATTTATTGTACAAAGTTAAATTACCCCTTGCAGCTTATTTATCCATAGCAAATATTTCTTTTATCATTGTAATAACCACATGGCCTGATAAATTATAATCCACATAATATTTTAAATTAGCACTATAATATTCACACGAGTATAGCACACTCCAAGCCGCACTATTAAATGAGTGTGTATCCTGCATTAAAAACACAGGAATCTCATTAAGGCAGTTTCCAATGCTTCCATGTGCCTCGCACAGTGCAAAGTCTTATTACAGACCTAAGCATATAAGGCGGCTGCAAGTGTTGCCATTGTATTACACAGAAAGCTCTACTTATGATGGCCAACAATCAGATATGCAAGTAACGCTATAGATGTCTCATAAATACATATTACCTGTTCCCAGCTTTTGTTACATGGATGCCGAATGGCCCGCTAAAAGATCCTAAACCCCGACGCGCGGTTCGCTGTCAATAATTGATTGTGAGCCCTCGCGGGCAGGGTCCTCTCTCCTCCTGTACCAGTTATGACTTGTATTGTTTAAGATTATTGTACTTGTTTTTATGTATACCCCCCTCACATGTAAAGCGCCATGGAATAAATGGCGCTATAACAATAAATAATAATAATAATAATAATAATAATGCTTCCTCCAGGGGGTGTGTCTATGAAATGGATCGTCACATTATTTGTATCAACTACTGACCAATCACGAAGAAGAGGGATTGGCCATCGTGACTCATTCATTCATAAATCTACTCGCTAGTTGCAGCCGAATTAGACAGGTGACATGTTAACCACTGTTATACCACATCCAATTATAACGCGGTCGTGCTGATTAAAGCCAAGTCAAGATAGATTCTAGCAATGCGATCCTGATGTACTAAAAATGTTCTCAAGTTTCCTGCAGCGCATTCAGTTATAATGGTGCACAACATTGCCTCGCATTTCTTTATAATAAGGCAGTGCTGACAGCCGCCAAGTCATCTCAAGACATAACAATATAATGCAGCCGAATTAGAATTAAACACAGGTGGAATGTTAATCACTGTCATACCGCATCCAATTATAACGCAGCCGTGCTAATAAACACCAAGTCAAGATAGATTCCAGCAATGCGATCCTGATGTACTAGAAATGTTCTCAAGTTTCCTGCAGCGCATTCAATTACAAGAATGCACAATATTGCCTCACATTTCTTTATAACAAGGCAGTGTTAACAGTCGCCAGAGCATGTGAAGACATAACAATATAGTGCTGGCATTGTTGCACATGCAAATTAGATCATACCAGTATAATACCAACATGCTGAGAGCTATCTCCAATTTCAATTAACCATTTCACCCTTCAGCCAGTATAATAAATTTAAAGCCACATCACAGCTAACAACTACTATGGCGCTTGATATATTATAGCAGGCTGTTACAAGCAACCCTAACCACCTGGACTTTCTAAGCTCACTAACGTACTTGAGCCAGCCTTATATGTCTTCATTAGATATACTTACACAATTATAGATAGATAACAAAATATTTTTTAAAATATAATTGTTCATATTAAAACAAACGTCAGTGTTACTATAGTAGTTATCCACTACATTAAAAAGTCAAGGAAACAGATGTTACTAATTTTAACACCTAGTATGTTCACAGCAGAGGGGCAATGAAGGGCATTTTTTTCACTAAAGAAAAGGGATTACATATATGCCTTTTATCTACATCGTTTCACAACAGTAAAATACAGTTCCCGATATATATCAAAGATGTTATTTCTGAAGGATTATATAGACCCAAATTAATAAAAAATAAAAAGTAATAAATTATATTTTTTTAAATATTAAAAAAGTGAAATGAGAAATACTAAATATAGAAAGAGGTTAGCCTGGCCTTCTAAATGGAAATATGGATGCTGATTGGCCCCCCTGCAGGTGGGAGCCAAGTACAGCCATTCCATATACCAAATATGATCGGACAGGACAATCATCTCTATAAGTACAGTGATAAAAGTGATAAATATAATATAAAAATAAAAGAATTCATCTGATATTTATATTGTCAAAGTGTGAAACCTTGCTAGTAATTTTTTAAAGGTGTAAAAAAATAAGCAGTGGTTAAATATTAATAACAATAAAGACTTCACCAAAAATTAAATGGTGGTGAATATAGTGATTTACCTATAGATAGATATCTATTGAAGTGTAAAAAAATAAAAATAAAATATGATTAAAATTGCTACTAATGAACCATAATAAGCAAAAAAACTGAAGTCAGAAACCTATTATATGAGATATATATATCAAGTTTAAAGTTTCTACATATAATTATAAAGAGCACATTATTCAGCTCCATCTACTAATATAGCGAAAAGACTGATAAACCACAGCATCAAATTCCCTGCAGTGTCCCTCCATGTCAAAACTACAGATGTGGGGCGCTGTCTTGATTAAAGGCATAACAACCATGACTAGATCACATAATAGAAGATAACCATTTTTTTATATAAATATAACATTCACGCTGCCCATAGAAATTCCATATGCCAAAATATTACACACAAAAAATTGTCCAAAATCCTAGAATATGAACTTTCTGTATCCATCTTCTGTGTATTGTTCTTCAAAACTTCTTCATAAATACGGGTAATTTCCATGATTCTTCATACAAATGGTAATTCTTCAACTTGACCGACTATTAAAGCCAACCCCCAACTTCACCGATTGCAGATATAGATGTACAAATACGGACCTAGATTACTAAAAACAACAGAATTAAAAACAAGACAATAAACACAGACACAAATAAAATTAAAAACTGGATACTTGGAAAAGAAAACTATGCAACAACATCTACATCAAATCTCACAAGAAAGATCCAAAGCCAAGATTCTCACTGAGACCTTGTGGAGTTAATGTGCCTAATCTGTAGATCCAGCGGCTTTCTACCTGGGCCAACAATTTACCCAGGTCTCCCCCTCTGGATCCCACATTAACCATATCTATCCCTTTTACCTACATACAGTGAGGATTACAGTCATGAAACCTTTTATAGTGTCTAGGGATTGTCTTCAAGCTTGCCACATCCTCAACCTCCTTTGCTTTAACTATGTCCAAATGGTGTTCTCTTACACGAACCCTTAGTTCTCTAGTGGTAAGGCCTATGTATACCTTACCACAAGTGTAGGTAGAGTGGTAAATAACACCCTTTGAAGCACATGTGATAAATTTTCTAATTTGATAGATCTTAGATCTATCATGATTAGAAAAATTGTTTGCTTCTATTCAAGAGATGAAGATTTTGAAAATCAATCTAAAGATCTAACTAACAGATTTCTAGAGCGGGGCTGCAATCCAGAAACTGTTTCTAAAGGTTATTTACGTGCAAAAAGTATGCCTAGAAATCAACTTTTATATGGGCAGAAAACAAAAAATTCCGAAGAAAATCAAGTACGGTTTATTACCGTATACCATAATAAATGGCATTAATTCAGACAGATTATTTCCAAACATTGGTCAGTTTGGCACACTGATCCAATATTAAAAACAGTTTTGTCCTCTGTTCCATCTGTTGTGGCTAAAAGACTGAGAAATCTTCGAGACCACTTGGTACGCAGCCACTATCAGCCTGTAAAGATGAACAGTCAACGTGATGATACAATGGCAGGATTTCATCCATGTGGTAAATGTAAAGCGTGTTCCAATTGCATTAAAGCAAAAAAAATTTCTAATCATGATGGATCAAAGATCTATCAAATTAGAAAATTTATCACATGTGCTTCAAAGGGTGTTATTTACCACTCTACCTACCCTTGTGGTAAGGTATACATAGGCCTTACCACTAGAGAACTAAGGGTTCCTGTAAGAGAACACCATTTGGACATAGTTAAAGCAAAGGAGGTTGAGGATGTGGCAAGCTTGAAGACAATCCCTAGACAATGTAAAATGTTTCATGACTGTAATCCTCACTGTATGAAGGTAAAAGGGATAGATATGGTTAATGTGGGATCCAGAGGGGGAGACCTGGGTAAATTGTTGGCCCAGGTAGAAAGCCGCTGGATCTACAGAATAGGCACATTAACTCCACAAGGTCTCAATGAGAATCTTGGCTTTGGGGCTTTCTTGTGAGATTTGATGTAGATGTTGTTGCATAGTTTTCTTTTCCAAGTATCCAGTTTTTAATTTTATATGTGTCTGTGTTTATTGTCTTGTTTTTAATTCTGTTGTGTTTAGTAATCTAGGTCTGTATTTGTACATCTATATCTGCAATCTGTGAAGTTGGGGGTTGGCTTTAATAGTCGGTCAAGTTGAAGAATTACCATTCGTAATCAGCATCCATATTTCCATTTAGAAGGCCAGGCTAACCTCTTTCTATATTTAGTATTTCTCATTTCACTTTTTTAATATTTAAAAAAATATAATTTATTACTTTTTATTTTTTATTAATTTGGGTCTATATAATCCTTCAGAAATAATATCTTTGATATATATCGGGAACTGTATTTTACTGTTGTGAAACGATGTAGATAAAAGGCATATATGTAATCCTTTTTCTTTAGTGAAAAAAATGCCCTTCATTGCCCCTCTGCTGTGAACATACTAGGTGTTAAAATTAATAACATCTGTTTCCTTGACTTTTTAATGTAGTGGATAACTACTATAGTAAAGCGCCCGTTACACACTGCGATATCGCTAACAATATCGCTGTAAAGTCACCGATTTTGTGACGTTACAGCGATATTGCTAGCGATATCGCTGCATGTGATACTTACCTCCGACCGACTCCCCCGCTGGTTATCGCTGATCGCGCGAGAAGCTGCTGGACCATTCCTCGTCGTCCACTTCCTGCGGCGCTTCCTGCTGTGACAACGAGCGACGCGTGGAGGCGGGCGGGAGGACGCAGGATCGCCGCGTCTGACAGGTAAGTAGCGATCCCCGTCCCAAGCGATGTCGCTGGTGAGATCTGCCTGAGTGGCAGCTCACTAGTGACCACCTAGCGATGCACCAGCGATCCTGACCGCGTCATATCGCTAGTAGGGATCACTGGTACATCGCTAGGTGTAATGGTACCCTAACACTGACGTTTGTTTTAATATGAACGATTATATTTAAAAAAATATTTTGTTATCTATCTATAATTGTGTAAGTATATCTAATGAAGACATATAAGGCAGCACGGTGGCTCAGTGGTTAGCGCTGCAGCCTTGCAGCGCTGGGGTCCTGGGTTCGAATCCCACCAAGGACAACATCTGCAAGGAGTTTGTATGTTCTCCCCGTGTTTGCGTGGGTTTCCTCCGGGTACTCCGGTTTCCTCCCACATTCCAAAGACATACTGATAGGGAATTTAGATTGTGAGCCCCCATCGGGGACAGTGATGAAAATGTGTGCAAACTGTTAAGCGCTGCGGAATATGTTAGCGCTATATAAAAATAAAGATTATTATTTTATTATATAAGGCTGGCTCAAGTACGTTAGTGAGCTTAGAAAGTCCAGGTGATTAGGGTTGCTGGTAACAGCCTGCTATAATATATCAAGCGCCATAGTAGTTGTTAGGCTGGAGTCACACACAACGATGAAAAAAAGATCCGATTTTAATGGTCCGTAATCGCACAAAGGTATCTTAACCTGTGATCCGTTTTTGATGCGATTTTTGTTCATTGATGCGATTTTAATCGCATGTAAGGATCCGTTTCACATCCGTCTGCCGATTTTTTTTATCTGACCATACAAAATTGACAAATAACGGTTTTTAGGCCTGAAACTCATTTAAAAAATCATCGCACCCTATATTTATGGCCTCTCCTACAGGTGTGAGGCTGCGACCTTTGAAATACAGTCACTGCTTGGATTTGGTTAGCTCTGCTTTGTGCTAAACATGACAGACAGGCTGACTTTTTACACCACTGAGCGTGTTCTTTTCTATTGGGTTTTATCCCGACGTTTTGGAGAGCAATACCCTGTGATTGTGGATCCGAGGAGGCGTAGGCGAATGTGGGTCCATCCCCTTTTGCTCCGAATGATATCTAAAGGCCATTTCCACCGTCTCTATACATCTCTGCGTAGCCATCGGATGAGCCTTGCTGCCTTTGATATTTTGCTGGAGATTGTGCGCCCTGGGATCACGTTTCAGGACACGAGGATGCGCAAAGCTATTTCTGCAGAGGAGCGTCTATTCCTCACCTTACGGAATGTCTCAAACCAATATGTTGATGATGTGTGAAGCTGCATATTTATTTAGCACACCTTGAATCTTATTTTGTATTGCCCTATTATCTTAAATGATGTAGAAAACATTTACCAAAAAAATTTGTATGCTTGTGGCTTACGTAACCAAGCCATGGCATGTAATGTAATGTTCATCATGCCTACTTTAGACTTCCTCGACTTTAAATGTTTTTGAAACTGTATCTGTTGTTTGTTGGGCTGTGTACTCAATGTTTTTTATTTTCCTTTTTTTAGGTTCCTTTCAACTGGCCTTTCATATGCTGGTCTGCATTTAGAATTTTTAATTGGGAAATCAACAATCTCTGGCATTGTACGGTCTACATGCTTCGAAATCTGGACCAGACTCCATCATGTGGTAATGCCAGAGCCCAAAATGCCTGACTGGTTGTGTATCTCCCGTGGATTTGAGGACATGTGCCAGTTTCCACAATGTATTTGAGCTCTAGATGGGAAGCACATCCGTGTGCGTAAGCCGCCCAACTCAGGGTCCCAATTCTATAATTATAAACAATATTTTTCAGTAGTATTGTTGGCTTTGGTTGACACTCACTACAGGTTTATAATTGTAGATATTGGGGCCTATGGAAGAACTGGAGACTCCAGAGTCTTCACTTCTTCCATTATGGGTCGGCGGCTGCGTAACAATGAACTTGACCTACCACCACCACGTCAGCTTCCCAACTCAAATCTGGAACCGGTGCCTTATGTTATTGTAGCAGATGAGGCACTTCAATTGAGCAGACATGTCATGAGGCCATATCCACGACGAACCCTTGACCACCGGCGGAGAATATTTAACTATCGCCTATGACGTGCTCGGCGACTGGTGGAGTGTGCCTTTGGCATTCTTACGGCCAAATGGAGGGTCCTACAGTCCGCAATTCAGCTGAGTGAAGCTAATGTCAATGAAGTTATTAAAGCCTGTGTTGTTCTACATAACTTCACAAGAATTCATGACTGCCCCTCATATGATGATGCTCAAGTGGACTCTGCTAATGTGTCTAGGCCTAGGACACATGTAAACCCACCCCGTCGTCCAATTTGCGGACTCAAAGTACGTGATGTGTTTACAAATTATTTCATAACACCTCAGGGTGCAACTCCATGGCAAGATGATGCCGTATCTATGTAGTGGTTTGGTAGTGTTGTGTTCTCATAAAGATTGTTTGCTTCACCTTTTTGTTAATATTTTTTAACCAATACTTGTTACTATATCTATCTAACACATTACAGAACATGTACGTACATGAACAGATACACATTGTGAATATAGCCAAGTTTATTACTTGTTTTTTTTTGGCTTATTGCCGTACCAAATAACCATAGTACTGGCCTATGGCCTAATGTTGTCAGCACATTTGTTTTAAACATTACAATCAAAAAATTAAATATCATGTAGAATACACAAAACCTACCAACAATGTAAAAAGGAAAACCTACAAGTCATGGTAGGTTGGGGGTGGTGAAGGTGGGGGGCCTCTTTGTACATTTGGCCTTGGTTGCTGGCCCACATCTCTGTCCCCCTGTGCACTGGCAGCTGGCTGTGGCATCTGTTGCATCCTGCCAGGATCATTTTGTTGGTTTTGGTAGGGGTAATTTGGATATTGTTGTGGGTAGTCCTGGTAGGGCTGCCCAAATTGCCCATATCCCCCAATATGTCCATGTCCAACATACCCATGTTGGGGCCAACCACCAACATTGGGTAAGTTAAAGTGGCCATATTGGGCATGTGCGCCCTGCCCCATATATTGGACCTGTGGAGCCACATTGGGGATGTGTGCAGGCTGAGGCGGAGGTGTTGTCACCCGTGGAGGAGGAGGAGGAACAGGTTCCAAGGATGGTTGAATTGTCACATCAAGTCCAACCAGCCTATCAATCTGATTCTCATCTGACAGCTGCCACCTTTCAAGAAACTGAAAGACACTGCGGGGATTATTGGGTGGTGTGCTGCCATCCAAAACAATTTGGAGAGCCCCTCTCGTACGCAGCCTGTACCCACGGGGAATTGCCCTCAAATACTGTGCAAGACTGCGCCCATAAGCCTCCTCCCCATCATCATGAGCAGCTGTGGACAAGAAGTTCAATACACCTCGGTCAACCTGCATCCTTGTTCCCGAAGCTGCTCCTTCTCTCCTGCACCTGCCTCGTCGTGGTAGGGCAGAAGGCTGTGGCGAGGTCTCCAGTGGCATGGTGGGGCTGCTACTGTTGCCCCGGTCTTCAGGCTGTGCTGGCTGGCAAACTGATTCTGGTGGTGGTGATCTTGGTGGTGGTGGTGGTGTTGCTCTGGGAAGTCCTGCAGATGGGCCGGATCCTGCAGCAACATCCGACTCAGGATCATTCAGCACCTCAGAGTCGGAACCCGTCTCCCTCTCTGTGAGGTTTGACTCGGTGCTACAATGGTAAAAATAACATAAAGTAAATTGTGCATACAGAATATACAAAGTACTACATTAAATCATGTACTTACGGTCTCAGCTCCATCACAGGAGCCAGGAAATGTAGGCGGTCGTAATAGAGGTATTTCCTCTTGGTGGTTCCGGCCGCTCCATTACGGGACCTCAGCTGTCTCTCCCTCCTATATGTGTCCCTGCAGCTGCGCCAACACCTTGTCACATCATTCACTACAATGTTAACAAAAACACAGGATTTAGTTACTACACACATATGGCTATGGTATCAAGGGTTAACCTATGCTTAGGCACACATTTTTACAAATCATATGATTTATATTCCTGCTGACTCCACACCAATCCAAAATAAAAAAAAAAGGTTGGGGCCTACTACAAAGAACCTTCGAAAAAACATAATTGCTAAAAAAATGTAAAAAATCCTGTGGTATTAATGCGAACATCTATGATGTTTTTCTTACAAAAACACTAGTTATATAGTGGCTAAGATACAGGCCCTAAAAAAAGAAGATCACTGCATTTGGTGGCAGAACAATTAGCTGAATAATTTAAATTTTTTTAAGGCAAAATCTTCATGCGGCCACCAGTCAGGGAGTTGGAATGTTGATGTTGTAAATATGGGCCAAAAAAAAAGGTGAAGTAATTAATTACTGATGTCTGAGCAATGACGACACTTATTGGGCCTTACATTGTGCAGATTAGATTTGGCGATTTGATAATGTGTACACATTCTTTCACTTACTAATTTGGTCACGCTCCTCACGAGGTCTTGCCGCATATCCAGGGAACATCTGGCCACAGATTCTTGTCCACGTTGCCTCCCTGCGTCTGCGGTCAGCATAGTGGGGATCTCTCTTGTCCCATAGATGTGGCCTCTCCTGGACCAGAACTATCAGCATTTCCACATTGACTGGCGTGGGCATGATGGAGGACTCCGTGGAGGCGTTCTTCCTGGGTTTTTTTATGCTGCAAGAGAAATTTGCATACCCAAGCTTCCTGGCCATGCCTCCTGCTCTTTCCTGTTGCCCAGGAGAAGTCTTGCGATTTAATCGCAAGTCACACGTGTGGTGCGTTTTCAATACGATTTTTAATCGCATCCATAGACTTGCATTGTCGAATCCGATCCAAAAATCGGTGACAATCGCAGCATGCTGCGATTGTCTCTGTCCGACGATTGGATCCAATAAAAAATGCATGATGGGAGCTGCCCCATAGAATAGCATTGGGACGAATGCAATGCGATTTTTTATCGCATTGCATTCGTCCGATTTAATTGCTAGTGTGACTCCGGCCTTAGCTGTGATATGGCTTTAAATTTATTAGACGGGCTGAAGGGTGAAATGGTTAATTGAAATTGGAGATAGCTCTCAGCATGTTGGTATTATACTGGTATGATCTAATTTGCATGTGCAACAATGCCAGCACTATATTGTTATGTCTTCACATGCTCTGGCGACTGTTAACACTGCCTTGTTATAAAGAAATGTGAGGCAATATTGTGCATTCTTATAATTGAATGCGCTGCAGGAAACTTGAGAACATTTTTAGTACATCAGGATCGCATTGCTGGAATCTATCTTGACTTGGTGTTTATTAGCACGGCCGCGATATAATTGGATGCGGTATGACAGTGATTAACATTCCACCTGTGTTTAATTCTAATTCGGCTGCATTATATTGTTATGTCTTGAGATGACTTGGCGGCTGTCAGCACTGCCTTATTATAAAGAAATGCGAGGCAATGTTGTGCACCATTATAACTGAATGCGCTGCAGGAAACTTGAGAACATTTTTAGTACATCAGGATCGCATTGCTAGAATCTATCTTGACTTGGCTTTAATCAGCACGGCCGCGTTATAATTGGATGTGGTATAACAGTCGTTAACATGTCACCTGTCTTTAATTCTAATTCGGCTGCAACTAGCGAGTAGATTTATGAATGAATGAGTCACGATGGCCAATCCCTCTTCTTCGTGATTGGTCAGTATTTGATACAAATAATGTGACGGTCCATTTCATAGACACACCCCCTGGAGGAAGCATTGACAGTGAAACGCGCGTCGGGGTTTAGGATCTTTTAGCGGGCCATTCGGCATCCATGTAACAAAAGCTGGGAACAGGTAATATGTATTTATGAGACATCTATAGCATTACTTGCATATCTGATTGTTGGCCATCATAAGTAGAGCTTTCTGTGTAATACAATGGCAGCACTTGCAGCCGCCTTATGTGCTTAGGTCTATAATAAGACTTTGCACTGTGCGAGGCACATGGCAGCATTGGGAACTGCCTTAATGAGATTCCTGTGTTTTTAATGCAGGATACACACTCATTTAATAGTGCGGCTTGGAGTGTGCTATACTCATGTGTGAATATTATAGTGCTAATTTAAAATATTATGTGGATTATAATTTTTCAGGCCATGTGGTTATTACAATGATAAAAGAAATATTTGCTATGGATAAATAAGCTGCAAGGGCTAATTTAACTTTGTACAATAAATGAAATGGTATACTTTTAATAATGTGAGATCTTAGTGACATTTTGGTCTTATATGTTTGTAGATATCACAGCAAATATTTGTGCATTATTCTGATATGCATTTGGGAATATATGTCTCTTTTTATGTCCCTGAAACTTATGTATACGCTAAATTTTGATCTTTCTATGGTATGAGGCACTTTATTTTATATGTATATGTTGGAATAAAGATTGTAATTTTTTGTTCAATGACTTTTTCTATCACACTTTTTTGATCAGGATGTAGCATATTGTCTACAATGATCAGTATGTTTCATTGATATCCAAAGTGTGGCCAATCCCTTGATAAGGGAAATGGGTTTGGGTAGTGTGCTTACCACACTATAGTCTATGCGCGAGTTCACATTTACAGACTGAATGGTCTGCACAAAATTATGGAGACGTCTGTTTTTGAGCCAGTTCTCAGATCAGTCTCATCAATGCAAGTCTATGGGTCAGTGAAAAAAATCAGACACAACTTGGATGCCATTTGTGGGCTGTCTGTTTTTCACAGACTGTTTAAAAGAAGATTTAAAACCTCCAGATTTTTAAATCGAAAAAGGCTGATGAAATTTGGACCAAACTCCAAGGAGACTGATAAGAAATGCTGATGAAACTCGGACCAATTTTTGAGTACGGCCACATGCACACATCTAGTATTTGGTGAGTTTCTTTCCCCAGTATTTGTAAGCCAAAACCAGGAGTGAGTGAAAAAAGGCAGAAGTGGTGCAAATGTTTCTATTAGGCCGGGGTCACACTAGAGAGAAATACGGACGAGTGAGAGGCGTAAAAACCACAAATTGCACACGGACCAATGATTCTCTATGGGGAAGCTCCCATCAGCCGTATATTTATCGCGCGTATTTTATGGTCCGTGCTAATTGCAGCATGCTGCGATTGTCAGCGTACTACGCCCATAATACGCCAATGCAAGTCTATGGGTGCGCAAAAACAACGCATTACACATGGACCAGATGTGTGACTTGCGAGAAATACGCATCCGGTGTCCTTTAGAAAAGCCGGCAATTCAGTTCACGATACAGTAAAGTCAAACTGACAGGTTTAATAAAGAATAGAAAGAATGGATATACACACATATATACAGTGGGGCAAAAAAGTATTTAGTCAGTCAGCAATAGTGCAAGTTCCACCCCTTAAAAAGATGAGAGGCGTCTGTAATTTACATCATAGGTAGACCTCAACTATGGGAGACAAACTGAGAAAAAAAAATCCAGAAAATCACATTGTCTGTTTTTTTTTCATTTTATTTGCATATTATGATGGAAAATAAGTATTTGGTCAGAAACAAAATTTCATCTCAATACTTTGTGATATATCCTTTGTTGGCAATGACAGAGGTCAAACGTTTTCTGTAAGTCTTCACAAGGTTGCCACACACTGTTGTTGGTATGTTGGCCCATTCCTCCATGCAGATCTCCTCTAGAGCAGTGATGTTTTTGGCTTTTCGCTTGGCAACACAGACTTTCAACTCCCTCCAAAGGTTTTCTATAGGGTTGACATCTGGAGACTGGCTAGGCCACTCCAGGACCTTGAAATGCTTCTTACGAAGCCACTCCTTCGTTGCCCTGGCGGTGTGCTTTGGATCATTGTCATGTTGAAAGACCCAGCCACGTTTCATATTCAATGCCCTTGCTGATGGAAGGAGGTTTGCACTCAAAATCTCACGATACATGGCCCCATTCATTCTTTCATGTACCCGGATCAGTCGTCCTGGCCCCTTTGCAGAGAAACAGCCCCAAAGCTTGATGTTTCCACCACCATGCTTTACAGTAGGTATGGTGTTTGATGGATGCAACTCAGTATTCTTTTTCCTCCAAACACGACAAGTTGTGTTTCTACCAAACAGTTCCAGTTTGGTTTCATCAGACCATAGGACATTCTCCCAAAACTCCTCTGGATCATCCAAATGCTCTCTAGCAAACTTCAGACGGGCCCGGACATGTACAGGCTTAAGCAGTGGGACACGTCTGGCACTGCAGGATCTGAGTCCATGGTGGCGTAGTGTGTTACTTATGGTAGGCATTGTTACATTGGTCCCAGCTCTCTGCAGTTCATTCACTAGGTCCCCCCGCGTGGTTCTGGGATTTTTGCTCACCGTTCTTGTGATCATTCTGACCCCACGGGGTGGGATTTTGCGTGGAGCACCAGATCAAGGGAGATTATCAGTGGTCTTGTATGCCTTCCATTTTCTAATTATTGCTCCCACAGATGATTTCTTCACTCCAAGCTGGTTGGCTATTGCAGATTCAGTCTTCCCAGCCTGGTGCAGGGCTACAATTTTGTTTCTGGTGTCCTTTGACAGCTCTTTGGTCTTCACCATAGTGGAGTTTGGAGTCAGACTGTTTGAGGTTGTGCACAGGTGTCTTTTTATACTGATAACAAGTTTAAACAGGTGCCATTACTACAGGTAATGAGTGGAGGAAAGAGGAGACTCTTAAAGAAGAAGTTACAGGTCTGTGAGAGCCAGAAATCTTGATTGCTTGTTTCTGACCAAATACTTATTTTCCACCATAATATGCAAATAAAATGAAAAAAAAACAGACAATGTGATTTTCTGGATTTTTTTTTCTCAGTTTGTCTCCCATAGTTGAGGTCTACCTATGATGTAAATTACAGACGCCTCTCATCTTTTTAAGTGGTGGAACTTGCACTATTGCTGACTGACTAAATACTTTTTTGCCCCACTGTATATATATATATATATATATACACACACATACACACACATCATTGAGACACACATATATATATATATATTTATTTCATAGATTTCTACATAGCAGAATGGCCGCTAATTCAATTGCCGGCTTCTGTAAAATCATTCTCCAACCCGACATGAAATGACACATGGTTTACATACAGTAAACCATTTCATTTCATGCTTTTTTTTATATGTCTTTCACTATTAATTAAATGAGGGTTTATATGTAAAATTTGGGAGGTGTAGGTTTTAATTTAAAGGGTTAATTCTTTGTAAAAAATTGCGTGGGCTCCCGCGGTATTTTGTTAACCAGAGAGGTAAAGCAGGTGACTGAGGGCAGATTTTAATAGCCTTGAGGGACCATTGTTTTTGCCCCCCCCCCCCCCCCCCCCCGGCTACAAAAATCTGCCCCCAGACACCCCAGAAATGGCGCATCTATAAAATGTGCCATTTCTAGCACTTATCCTCTCTATTCCCATTGCCCTGTAGTAGTGGCAAATGGGTTAATAACAAAGGATTAATGTCACCATTCGACTGTAAGGTGACCTTAAGCCGATTAATAATGGAGAGGTGTCAATAAGACACTGATCCATTATTAACCCCAGACTATGAAAGGGTTAAAAACCACACACAGACATTAAAAAGTCTTTTAATGAAATTAAGACACCAAGATTTTAACAAATTTTTATTACTCTGCTATTCCAAAAATAAACCATGACCTGCAAAAAAAAACGTAAAAAATCACCAATATCCACACGAACCCTCATCTAATTACTAGTGAAAGACATATAAAAAAAATGAAATGAAATGGTTTACTGTATGTAAACCATGTGTCATTTCATGTCGGGTTGGGGAACGATTTTACTGAAGCCGGCAAATGTTTCAGCCGCTAATCGGCTATGTAGAACTATATGAAATCTAATATATAAAGCTCAATGTGGGTGTGTATGTACAGTTGTGGCCAAAAGTATTGACACCCCTGCAATTCTGTCAGATAATACTCAGTTTCTTCCTGAAAATGATTGCAATCACAAATTCTTTGGTATTATTATCTTCATTTAATTTGTCTTAAATGAAAAAACACAAAAGAGAATGAAGCAAAAAGCAAAACATTGATCATTTCACACAAAACTCCAAAAATGGGCCAGACAAAAGTATTTGCACCCTCAGCCTAATACTTGGGTGCACAACCTTTAGCCAAAATAACTGCGACCAACCGCTTCCGGTAACCATCAATGAGTTTCTTACAATGCTCTGCTGGAATTTTAGACCATTCTTCTTTGGCAAACTGCTCCAGGTCCCTGATATTGGAAGGGTGCCTTCTCCAAACTGCCATTTTTAGATCTCTCCACAGGTGTTCTACGGGATTCAGGTCTGGACTCATTGCTGGCCACCTTAGAAGTCTCCAGGGCTTTTTCTCAAACCATTTTCTAGTGCTTTTTGAAGTGTGTTTTGGGTCATTGTCCTGCTGGAAGACCCATGACCTCTGAGGGAGACCCAGCTTTCTCACACTGGGCCCTACATTATGCTGCAAAATTTGTTGGTAGTCTTCAGACTTCATAATGCCATGCACACGGTCAAGCAGTCCAGTGCCAGAGGCAGCAAAGCAACCCCAAAACATCAGGGAACCTCCGCCATGTTTGACTGTAGGGACCGTGTTCTTTTCTTTGAATGCCTTTTTTTCTCCTGTAAACTCTATGTTGATGCCTTTGCCCAAAAAGCTCTACTTTTGTCTCATCTGACCAGAAAACATTCTTCCAAAACATTTTAGGCTTTTTCAGGTAAGTTTTGGCACACTCCAGCCTGGCTTTTTTATTTCTCGGGGTAAGAAGTGGGGTCTTTCTGGGTCTCCTACCATATAGTCCCTTTTCATTCAGACGCCGACGGATAGTACGGGTTGACACTGTTGCACCCTCGGACTGCAGGGCAGCTTGAACTTGTTTGGATGTTAGTCGAGGTTCTTTATCCAACATCCGCACAATCTTGCGTTGAAATCTCTTGTCAATTTTTCTTTTCCGTCCACATCTAGGGAGGTTAGCCACAGTGCCATGGGCTTTAAACTTCTTGATGACACTGCGCACGGTAGACACAGGAACATTCAGGTCTTTGGAGATGGACTTGTAGCCTTGAGATTGCCCATGCTTCCTCACAATTTGGTTTCTCAAGTCCAAAGAATTTGTGTTTGCAATCATTTTCAGGAAGAAACTGAGTATTATCTGACAGAATTGCAGGGGTGTCAATACTTTTGGCCACAACTGTATATGGAGCATTATTTGGGCCCATAAGACACTGGAGCATCATCCATGGGGACCAACATATACTGTAGCATTTTGTGGAGCTCATCATATACTGTATGGAACATTATATGGGACCAATGATTCTGTATGGAGAAATATATGGGCCTCATTACTCTGTATAGCGCACTATGCGGTGGCCATAATACTGTATGGAGTAATATACTGTCTGTTTTTGGAGCTATTGGAGAATTTAAAATGGATATCAGTCATGTGATGTAAGAAGTGAAGTATTTTTCATTGTACTATACCGCTATTTCTCTGCCGTATCAGAGGATCATGAATTGTGGCATGTGTTAAAGGAGCCCAGTGACACCTGTCAGGAGCCACAGGTAAGTTACAGGTGCTGTTAATTACACAAATTAGAGAAGCATCACGTGATTTTTCGAACAGTGCCAATACTTTTGTCCACCCTCTTTTTTATGTTTGGTGTGGAATTATATGCAATTTGGCTTTAGGACAATTCTTTTTGTGTTTTTTCATTTAAGACAAATTAAATGAAGATAATAATACCAAAGAATTTGTGTTTGCAATCATTTTCAGGAAGAAACTGAGTATTATCTGACAGAATTGCAGGGGTGTCAATACTTTTGGCCACAACTGTATATATGTATGTATGTGTGTGTGTATATCTGGGATTGGCATCCGCACCGTCGCAGCTACAGCCACAAAATTTGGCACAGTCACACATCTGGACCCCGAGAGTGTCCTAGGCTATGTTGTGAGGCGAAATTTTAACCCCGCGCATTCCAATTCACCAAACAATTTTGCCCCTATCTACATAATGGGGAAAAAGTGGGTGCATATCAAGCCCCGCCCCTCATTATGATGTCATAATGGTTGCCATCGCAACGCTGATGTCATCATAGGTTGCAATCCCCGCCGCTCATTATGATGTCATAATGGTTGACTATAGGATGGAGGATGTGTGATGGGTATATGGGCACTGGACTATGGGATGGAGGATGTGTGATGGGTATATGGGCATGGGACTATGGGATGGAGGATGTGTGATGGGTATATGGGCACTGGACTATGGGATGGAGGATATGTATGACGGGTATATGGGTACGGGACTATTGGATGGCGGATATGTATATGGGCACGGGACTATGGGATGGAGGATGTGTGATGAGTATATGGGCACTGGACTATGGGATGGAGGATACGTATGACGGGTATATGGGCACGGGACTATGGGATGGCGGATATGTATGATGGGTATATGGGCATGGGACTATGGGATGGAGGATGTGTGATGGGTATATGGGCACTGGACTATGGGATGGAGGATATGTATGACGGGTATATGGGCACGGGACTATTGAGTGGCGGATATGTATATGGGCACGGGGCTATGGGATGGAGGATGTGTGATGAGTATATGGGCACTGGACCATGGGGGAGGATATGTATGACGGGTATATGGGCACGGGACTATGGGATGGCGGATATGTATGATGGGTATATGGGCACGGGACTATGGGATTGCGGATATGTATGATGGGTATATGGGCACGGGACTATGGGATGAAGAATGTGTTATGGGTATATGGGCACTCAACTATGGGATGGCGAATATGTAACTCACCAAATACTCAATGTGTGCCCATGGCCTACAAGAAAAATGATGGACATCTGAATGAGATCAGCAAAATATGAGGTAAGGTAAGGAAGCCACAGATGCACCTGGGGAAGTGAGAGTATGTTATTTTGTTACATTTTAACCTTTGCAAAAAGAGTTTTTTAGGAGTTTTAAAAATGTGAAAACATTCATCTATATTTAATCTACTCTGCTGCTCCTGTGAAACACTGCAGATTTCCACCCAAACGTTGTATATAGAAAGTCACAGCGTATCCACCTGGTGTGGCTAATTTTTGTTGAAAAAATTCACAATATGATTGGAACATGTCAATAAACCACTAAAACACTTAGGGGGCGATTCACCAAGACTGGCATTCTGTTGCTGGTTTTGATTAGGGGGTGTTTTGGAGCTCCCATTCCGAATACACTACGAGGCTCATGCCTCTTAACAAACCAGTGAGGCGCGTAGCCAATATGTGGAGTATGATTTGTGGTGTAGCGAATGCCGCTGCTTATCGTGTTTTTTGGGCAGCAGGGTGGCTCAGTGGTTAGCACTAGAGTTGAGCGACTTTTGGTTTTTTAGGGTCGCGTTTCGTTTCGTGAAACCCGACTTTTCCAAAAGTCGGGTCGAGCAAGATCGTCCGATTATAGGGAAAAGTCGGGGTCGTCCCGAAACACGAAACCCAATGTAAGTCAATGGGGAATAAAAGTCGGCAGTGAGAGGAGGACAGGAAACACACCTACAGTGCCCATTTGAATGCCAAAAGCATCAATTCTTCTTTCTTAAGCTTGTCAACCTTAATTAACTTCATAATACAAGTTACGCACTGAAAAATGGGGGTTATTTGGCTACAAACTGGGGGGGGGAGGGCTGGCTCCAGGTTTTCATGTGCCCTGGGCGAAAGAGCGCCCCTTTAACACATACCACAACTCATCATGCTCCGATACGGCAGAGAAATAGCGGTATAGTACAATGAAAAATACCTCACTTTTTACATCTCATGACGAGGCCCATCTATTTCTCCATACAGAATCATTGGTCCCATATAATGTTTGAAACAGTATATGATGAGCTCCACATAATGCTACAGTATATGTTGGTCCCCATGGATGAAGCTCCACTGTCTTATGGGCCCAAATAATGCTCCAAACATAATGGGCCCCATTTCTAATGCTCTAGTGTATAATGGGCCCTGTAAATGCTGCTGCAGTGTCTGATGTCCACCTTTGGAATGTTCCAGTGTATGGTGGGCCCCATCTATCATTCTCCAGAGTATAGTGCTCCCCAAAAATTGCTGTCCCAACATTGAAAACAATCAAATAAGTCTCCTCGCTAGGGAATCCCTGTACTTGTCTGGACAGGTGCTGTAGCTTGCTTAACAGCTCGCCAGCCGTTCTCACGCCCAGTATGGATTACACGTGATTGCACAAAGGTGAGAAAGGGTACCGTATCCCCAGATAACATGTATGGATAGCGTACACATTCAAAATATATGTCTCAGGAGGCAGGCTCAGACGGTGTTAGGCCCAGTATGGATTGCACGTGATTGCACAAAGGTTAGAAAGGGTACCGTATCCCCGGATAACATGTATGGATAGCGTACACATTCAAAATATATGTCTATACAGCATGAGGCAGGCTCAGACGGTGTTAGGCCCAGTATGGATTGCACGTGATTGCACAAAGGTTAGAAAGGGTACCGTATCCCTGGATAACATGTATGGATAGCGTACACATTCAAAATATATGTCTATACAGCATGAGGCAGGCTCAGACGGTGTTAGGCCCAGTATGGATTGCACATGATTGCACAAAGGTTAGAAAGGGTACCGTATCCCTGGATAACATGTATGGATAGCGTACACATTCAAAATATATGTCTATACAGCATGAGGCAGGCTCAGACGGTGTTAGGCCCAGTATGGATTGCACGTGATTGCACAAAGGTTAGAAAGGGTACCGTATCCCTGGATAACATGTATGGATAGCGTACACATTCAAAATATATGTCTATACAGCATGAGGCAGGCTCAGACGGTGTTAGGCCCAGTATGGATTGCACGTGATTGCACAAAGGTTAGAAAGGGTACCGTATCCCTGGATAACATGTATGGATAGCGTACACATTCAAAATATATGTCTCAGGAGGCAGGCTCAGATGGTGTTAGGCCCAGTATGGATTGCACGTGATTGCACAAAGGTTAGAAAGGGTACCGTATCCCCGGATAACATGTATGGATAGCGTACACATTCAAAATATATGTCTCAGGAGGCAGGCTCAGACGGTGTTAGGCCCAGTATGGATTGCACATGATTGCACAAAGGTTAGAAAGGGTACCGTATCCCCGGATAACATGTATGGATAGCGTACACATTCAAAATATATGTCTATACAGCATGAGGCAGGCTCAGACGGTGTTAGGCCCAGTATGGATTGCACGTGATTGTACAAAGGTTAGAAAGGGTACCGTATCCCTGGATAACATGTATGGATAGCGTACACATTCAAAATATATGTCTCAGGAGGCAGGCTCAGACGGTGTTAGGCCCAGTATGGATTGCACGTGATTGCACAAAGGTTAGAAAGGGTACCGTATCCCTGGATAACATGTATGGATAGCGTACACATTCAAAATATATGTCTCAGGAGGCAGGCTCAGACGGTGTTAGGCCCAGTATGGATTGCACGTGATTGCACAAAGGTTAGAAAGGGTACAGTATCCCCGGATAACATGTATGGATAGCGTACACATTCAAAATATATGTCTATACAGCATGAGGCAGGCTCAGACGGTGTTAGGCCCAGTATGGATTGCACGTGATTGCACAAAGGTTAGAAAGGGTACCGTATCCCTGGATAACATGTATGGATAGCGTACACATTCAAAATATATGTCTCAGGAGGCAGGCTCAGACGGTGTTAGGCCCAGTATGGATTGCACGTGATTGCACAAAGGTTAGAAAGGGTACCGTATCCCTGGATAACATGTATGGATAGCGTACACATTCAAAATATATGTCTCAGGAGGCAGGCTCAGACGGTGTTAGGCCCAGTATGGATTGCACGTGATTGTACAAAGGTTAGAAAGGGTACCGTATCCCCGGATAACATGTATGGATAGCGTACACATTCAAAATATATGTCTATACAGCATGAGGCAGGCTCAGACGGTGTTAGGCCCAGTATGGATTGCACGTGATTGCACAAAGGTTAGAAAGGGTACCGTATCCCTGGATAACATGTATGGATAGCGTACACATTCAAAATATATGTCTCAGGAGGCAGGCTCAGACGGTGTCAGGCACAGTATGGATTTGACGGCCCAGATTACACAGCGGAGGAGCAGGGAGAGGTAAAGATTGCAAATGCTGGGGCCCTGCCCAAGCAAGGGGGGCCCACTCGTGGGCGTCGGTACTGGCACTGGGCCCCTCATAGTACAGCGGTGTGTCTGACGGCGGGTGTGCACCACCACCGTCAGAGACACTTGATTGCACTATAAGGGACCCTGTGCCAGTGCCCGCGCCTAAGAGTCGGCCTACCCACCTGTCCAGGGCAACGGCACTTGCACGGTGTCGTGCGGTAGGTGGTGACCCCGGCCATGGGGGGGGAGGCAGGACAGTTAGGGAGTTTTAGAAAGTGGCATATGTTGATGTTGGACATTCAGCTGATGCAAAAGGCG
This sequence comes from Dendrobates tinctorius, assembly GCF_039654945.1. NCBI lineage: Eukaryota > Metazoa > Chordata > Amphibia > Anura > Dendrobatidae > Dendrobates > Dendrobates tinctorius. The sequence continues at coordinate 1,533,883 of NW_027361971.1, read as the reverse complement.
AAATAGGTGAAGTACCAGGAAGAGGTGGACCAAAGCAAGCCATTTTTCTGTCACCCTATGTGTCATCAGGGGAAGGTGGGACAAAATCCTTGGAAACCCATGCGTTGTTCATTTTAATGAAGGTTAGATCATCCACATTTTGGGTTGACAGACGGGTCCTTTTTTCTGTCAGGATTGATCCAGCTGCACTGAAGACTCTTTCCGATAGCACACTTGCAGCTGGGCAAGCGAGCTCCTGTAAGGCATATTGGGCCAATTCAGGCCAGGTGTCCAGTTTAGCGGCCCAATAGTCAAAGGGGAATGACCTGTGTGGGAGAACATCGATATGGGAGGAAAAGTAGTTTGTTACTATAGTTGACAACTGCTGTCTCCTGTCACTTTCCATCGATGCAGTATTACCAGTTGTGTGAGCGGTATTTGAAAAATCAGTCCACAACATTGTCATGAAACCCCTGTCTCCAACGCCACTTCTGCTGTGTGCACCACGAACACCTCTGCCAAGCTGCCCCCGGCCCGTACGGCTCGTGTGAGAACCATCACCGCTGCTGTGTGCTGGGAATGCCTCAAGCAACCGATTTACCAGAGTTGCTTGTTTATTAGCCAATATTAGGTCAAGGTTCTCCTGTGGCATGATGTTTTGTAATTTGCCTTTATAGCGTGGATCCAGGATGCTGGCCAACCAGTAGTCGTCATCGTTCATCATTTTGGCAATGCGGGGGTCCCTTTTTAGGATCCGCAAGGCATAATCTGACATGTGGGCCAATGTTCCCGGTGTCAATGATGCACTGCGAGTGCTGGGTGGAGGAGCACTTTCTGGCAAATCCACATCCCTCCAGTCACGCACAAACCCTGTACCAGACCTTGCCACGCCAACATTTTCACTTGCCCCACGAGATGCATCCTCCTCCCCTAAGTAATCATCCCCATCATCCTCCTCCTCCTCCTGTTCTTCCTCCACCTCGTCCAGGAGAGGTCCCTGAGCAGACAACGGCTGAATGTCATCAAGGATTCCCTCCTCCTCTTCCTCCTCATCAACATTGGCTGCAGACGCCTGCTCCTTAAGGTGCGTCAAAGTTTGCATGAGCAGACACATAAGTGGGATGCTCATGCTTAGGATGGCGTCGTCTGCGCTTACCAGCCGTGTGCATTCCTCAAAACACTGAAGGACTTTACAAAGGTCTTTCAGCTTCGACCACTGCACTCCTGTCAACTCCATGTCTGCTCTCAAAGTGCCTGGCCGTGTATCCTCCCACAAATGCATTATGGCCTGCCTCTGCTCGCACAGCCGCTCCACCATGTGCAGGGTGGAGTTCCACCTTGTTGCAATGTCGATAATGAGGCGGTGGTTGGGAAGGTGGAGTAATCGCTGCAGCTTCTGCATATGAACGGAGTGTACAGGCGACCGGCGGATGTGCGCGCACAGTCTTCGCACCTTCTGGAGCAGGGCTGTTAACTCCGGATAATTTTTGAGGAAGCACTGCACCACCAGGTTCAAGGTGTGAGCCAAGCAAGGTATGTGGCTGAGTTTTGAAAGGGCTATGGCTGCCACAAAATTACGGCCGTTATCACTAACTACCTTGCCTGCCTCAAGATGTACACTGCCCAGCCATGACTCAGTTTGTCGCTTCAAGCACTCGGCCAGCACCTCGGCGGTGTGTCTGTCGCCCAAACACATCATCTGCAACACAGCCTGCTGACGCTTTCCACTAGCTGCTCGATAGGGGGACACATCGTGTGCAACAGTGGCAGCTGCAGATGGAGTGCTCGTACGACTGCGCTCTGTGGACGAGCTTTCGCTTCTGGAGGAGGTGGAGGAGGGTCGAACGCCTACAGCCAACTGTTTCCTATACCGTGGGCTAGGCAGCACTGTCCCACCACCGCTGTCCCCTGTGGACCCTGCATCCACCACATTAACCCAGTGCGCAGTGATGGACACGTAACGGCCCTGGCCATGCCGACTGGACCATGCATCAGTTGTGAGGTGCACCTTTCCGCTCACTGACTGCTTGAGTGCATGGACAATGCGGTCTTTCACATGATGGTGGAGGGCTGGGATGGCTTTGCGAGAGAAGAAGTGGCGACTGGATAGGTCATAGCGTGGTACTGCATAGGCCATGAGTTCGCGGAAAGCTGTGCTTTCCACCAACCGAAAGGGCATCATCTCAAACGAGATTAGTTTGGCAATGTGGGCGTTCAAACCCAGTGTACGCGGATGAGAGACTGAGTACTTTCTTGACCTACTCATAGTGTCTGGGAGGGTGAGCTGGACTTGAGAGCTGCATATGGTGGAAGTAGCGGTGGACAGGGCGGACTGAGAGAGGGTTGATGATGGTGATGGAGTTGGTGTTCTTTCTGATGGCCTAGAATCAGTATTTCGTTGATATAACAGTGGGATTCCCTGACTGCTGTGGTCTTGCAACGACACCTCAACATTTGCTGCTGTGCTAACCGGTGGGCTTACAGTGGGGGAAACAATGTAGCGTTGCTGACTACCTTCGTTGTGATCAGTTGCACATGTGGCACTTGAGGTTTGGTGTTGTGTCCACGCTTGCAAGTGCATGCTGGTTAAATGTCTAAGCATGCAACTGGTATTCAAATTTTTCAGATTTTTCCCTCGGCTAAAGGTCTTTGCGCACTTCTTACAGATAACCTTGGCCTGATCATGAGGATTTTGTTCAAAAAAGTGCCACACTGCACTCTTCCTACTTTGGCAGACATTTTGCGGCCTAGCACGCTGTGATCTTTTGACCCTCTGGACAAGCTGTCCAGCAACTCTTTTGATGTTTGGAACCTGTCTTTGGAGTGCTCCGGGCCTGCCAGATAACAGCTGTTGCGATGTCGATGTCTGCTGTGGATGCTCCTCATCTGAGCTATTGGAAGCAGCACCCTCTTCCCCCAATGGATGCCAATCTGGGTCAACAACTGGGTCATCCATCACCTCCTCTTCTATGTCATGTGCACCTTCCTCTGTGTCACCGTGTATGGTGGTATAGTGTGCGGGAAGGGGCACCTGAGTCTCATCAGGGTCAGAATCTGGCTCTGTACACTGCGAGGACAATGTAGTGCTCTGAGTGAATGTACCAGCAGAATCATCCATCAGCGGCTGTGCATCAGTGCACTCCATGTCAGATTCATCTTGGCCTGGGTAATTCACCATTTCACTTGATAATCCAGGCATGGTATGTGAAAACAGCTCCATGGAGTAATCAGTAGTATGGCCTGCGTCATCCTTCAATCTTGGTTGGGGTGAAGGACACAAGGAAAGGTGTGGTTCATGAACATGAGCCTCCAATGACGACTCAGTGCTTTTACTTTTTACAACTGAAGAAGAGGAGGCGATAGAGCTGGAGGCTGAGTCAGCAATGTAAGACAAAACTTTTTCCTGATGCTCTGGCTTTAAAAGCGGTTTGCCAACTCCTAGAAAACTAAGCGTTCGAGGCCTTATGTAGCCAGACGATGACGCAGGGTCAGCACCTCCTGCATTCGGTCCTATTTTGCTCTTGCCACTACCATCAGATCCACCACCAACACCATCATTACCAGCTGCCAACCCCCGCCCAATTCCACGGCCTCTTCCACCAGCCTTCCTCATTTTTGGTAGAAATGTAGACAAAATCCAACAAACTATATAGTAATGTAAAACAAGGTACAAGGTGTCTATGGGGCAGGGGAGATTTTGAATTTCTGCACACACTTGTGGACAGTGGACACTTTTGGATTGTGTGAGGCCCACTGATATCTGAGCGCTATGTGACAGGCTCGATGGCACTGCTGTGACAAAAGTGACTAGAGGATAAGGGAGATTTTGAATATCTGCACACACTTTTGGACACTGGACACTTTTGGATTGTGTGAGGCCCACTGATATCTGAGCGCTATGTGACAGGCTCGATGGCACTGCTGTGACAAAAGTGACTAGAGGATAAGGGAGATTTTGAATATCTGCACACACTTTTGGACACTGGACACTTTTGGATTGTGTGAGGCCCACTGATATCTGAGCGCTATGTGACAGGCTCGATGGCACAGCTGTGACAAAAGTGACTAGAGGATAAGGGAGATTTTGAATTTCTGCACACACTTGTGGACAGTGGACACTTTTGGATTGTGTGAGGCCCACTGATATCTGAGCGCTATGTGACAGGCTCGATGGCACTGCTGTGACAAAAGTGACTAGAGGATAAGGGAGATTTTGAATATCTGCACACACTTTTGGACACTGGACACTTTTGGATTGTGTGAGGCCCACTGATATCTGAGTGCTATGTGACAGGCTCGATGGCACAGCTGTGACAAAAGTGACTAGAGGATAAGGGAGATTTTGAATATCTGCACACACTTTTGGACAGTGGACACTTTTGGATTGTGTGAGGCCCACTGATATCTGAGCGCTATGTGACAGGCTCGATGGCACAGCTGTGACAAAAGTGACTAGAGGATAAGGGAGATTTTGAATTTCTGCACACACTTGTGGACAGTGGACACTTTTGGATTGTGTGAGGCCCACTGATATCTGAGCGCTATGTGACAGGCTCGATGGCACTGCTGTGACAAAAGTGACTAGAGGATAAGGGAGATTTTGAATATCTGCACACACTTTTGGACACTGGACACTTTTGGATTGTGTGAGGCCCACTGATATCTGAGCGCTATGTGACAGGCTCGATGGCACAGCTGTGACAAAAGTGACTAGAGGATAAGGGAGATTTTGAATTTCTGCACACACTTGTGGACAGTGGACACTTTTGGATTGTGTGAGGCCCACTGATATCTGAGCGCTATGTGACAGGCTCAATGGCACTGCTGTGACAAAAGTGACTAGAGGATAAGGGAGATTTTGAATATCTGCACACACTTTTGGACACTGGACACTTTTGGATTGTGTGAGGCCCACTGATATCTGAGCGCTATGTGACAGGCTCGATGGCACAGCTGTGACAAAAGTGACTAGAGGATAAGGGAGATTTTGAATTTCTGCACACACTTGTGGACAGTGGACACTTTTGGATTGTGTGAGGCCCACTGATATCTGAGCGCTATGTGACAGGCTCGATGGCACTGCTGTGACAAAAGTGACTAGAGGATAAGGGAGATTTTGAATTTCTGCACACACTTGTGGACAGTGGACACTTTTGGATTGTGTGAGGCCCACTGATATCTGAGCGCTATGTGACAGGCTCGATGGCACTGCTGTGACAAAAGTGACTAGAGGATAAGGGAGATTTTGAATATCTGCACACACTTTTGGACACTGGACACTTTTGGATTGTGTGAGGCCCACTGATATCTGAGCGCTATGTGACAGGCTCGATGGCACAGCTGTGACAAAAGTGACTAGAGGATAAGGGAGATTTTGAATTTCTGCACACACTTGTGGACAGTGGACACTTTTGGATTGTGTGAGGCCCACTGATATCTGAGCGCTATGTGACAGGCTCAATGGCACTGCTGTGACAAAAGTGACTAGAGGATAAGGGAGATTTTGAATATCTGCACACACTTTTGGACACTGGACACTTTTGGATTGTGTGAGGCCCACTGATATCTGAGCGCTATGTGACAGGCTCGATGGCACAGCTGTGACAAAAGTGACTAGAGGATAAGGGAGATTTTGAATTTCTGCACACACTTGTGGACAGTGGACACTTTTGGATTGTGTGAGGCCCACTGATATCTGAGCGCTATGTGACAGGCTCGATGGCACTGCTGTGACAAAAGTGACTAGAGGATAAGGGAGATTTTGAATATCTGCACACACTTTTGGACACTGGACACTTTTGGATTGTGTGAGGCCCACTGATATCTGAGCGCTATGTGACAGGCTCGATGGCACAGCTGTGACAAAAGTGACTAGAGGATAAGGGAGATTTTGAATATCTGCACACACTTTTGGACACTGGACACTTTTGGATTGTGTGAGGCCCACTGATATCTGAGCGCTATGTGACAGGCTCGATGGCACAGCTGTGACAAAAGTGACTAGAGGATAAGGGAGATTTTGAATTTCTGCACACACTTGTGGACAGTGGACACTTTTGGATTGTGTGAGGCCCACTGATATCTGAGCGCTATGTGACAGGCTCGATGGCACTGCTGTGACAAAAGTGACTAGAGGATAAGGGAGATTTTGAACATCTGCACACACTTTTGGACACTGGACACTTTTGGATTGTGTGAGGCCCACTGATATCTGAGCGCTATGTGACAGGCTCGATGGCACTGCTGTGACAAAAGTGACTAGAGGATAAGGGAGATTTTGAATATCTGCACACACTTTTGGACACTGGACACTTTTGGATTGTGTGAGGCCCACTGATATCTGAGCGCTATGTGACAGGCTCGATGGTACTGCTGTGACAAAAGTGACTAGAGGATAAGGGAGATTTTGAATTTCTGCACACACTTGTGGACAGTGGACACTTTTGGATTGTGTGAGGCCCACTGATATCTGAGCGCTATGTGACAGGCTCGATGGCACTGCTGTGACAAAAGTGACTAGAGGATAAGGGAGATTTTGAATATCTGCACACACTTTTGGACACTGGACACTTTTGGATTGTGTGAGGCCCACTGATATCTGAGCGCTATGTGACAGGCTCGATGGCACTGCTGTGACAAAAGTGACTAGAGGATAAGGGAGATTTTGAATTTCTGCACACACTTGTGGACAGTGGACACTTTTGGATTATGTGAGGCCCACTGATATCTGAGCGCTATGTGACAGGCTCGATGGCACTGCTGTGACAAAAGTGACAAGAGGATAAGGGAGATTTTGAATATCTGCACACACTTTTGGACACTGGACACTTTTGGATTGTGTGAGGCCCACTGATATCTGAGCGCTATGTGACAGGCTCGATGGCACTGCTGTGACAAAAGTGACTAGAGGATAAGGGAGATTTTGAATATCTGCACACACTTTTGGACACTGGACACTTTTGGATTGTGTGAGGCCCACTGATATCTGAGCACTATGTGACAGGCTCGATGGCACAGCTGTGACAAAAGTGACTAGAGGATAAGGGAGATTTTGAATATCTGCACACACTTTTGGACACTGGACACTTTTGGATTGTGTGAGGCCCACTGATATCTGAGCGCTATGTTCAGGCTCGATGGCACAGCTGTGACAAAAGTGACTAGAGGATAAGGGAGATTTTGAATTTCTGCACACACTTGTGGACAGTGGACACTTTTGGATTGTGTGAGGCCCACTGATATCTGAGCGCTATGTGACAGGCTCGATGGCACTGCTGTGACAAAAGTGACTAGAGGATAAGGGAGATTTTGAATTTCTGCACACACTTGTGGACAGTGGACACTTTTGGATTGTGTGAGGCCCACTGATATCTGAGCGCTATGTGACAGGCTCGATGGCACTGCTGTGACAAAAGTGACTAGAGGATAAGGGAGATTTTGAATATCTGCACACACTTTTGGACACTGGACACTTTTGGATTGTGTGAGGCCCAATGATATCTGAGCGCTATGTGACAGGCTCGATGGCACTGCTGTGACAAAAGTGACTAGAGGATAAGGGAGATTTTGAATCTCTGCACACACTTTTGGACACTGGACACTTTTGGATTGTGTGAGGCCCAATGAATATCTGAGCGCTATGTGACAGGCTCGATGGCACAGCTGTGACAAAAGTGACTAGAGGATAAGGGAGATTGGATTGCTTTTAAAAAAGCAGTTTGCGGAGCAGTGGGTAAACAGCAATGCCAGCCTGTCAGGAAGCCTTAGAAGGCAGCCCAACAACCAACACCACTGATACACCACTATATAGCCTCCCCTTGCACTGCACACACAGTGACTGGTGTGTTGTGCAGGCCAAATCGCTAGCAGCAGAAGCAGTTTTTTTGTCTTCTTCCCTGCCTAACGCTCTCCTTACAGAATCAGCAGCAACCTCTCCCTATACTAAGATCGGCAGAAGTAAGATGGCGGTCGGCGTGCACGCCCTTTTATACCCCCTGTGACGCCCACCAAAGCAAGCCAATCACTTGCATGCCCTTCTGAAAGATGGTGGTGACCCGTGCCTATGTCATCACGTTGTCCACAGTGTCCGTGGATCCTGATTGGCTGAAAAAGAGCGCAAAACAAACTTTTGAAACGCGACTTTGGCGCGTAAGTCGCCGACCTCGTGGCCGACCTCATCCTAGGGTCGGGTTTCGTTTCATGAAACCCGACTTTGCTAAAAGTCGGCGACTTTTGAATTTTTTCGACCCGTTTCGCTCAACTCTAGTTAGCACTGTTGCTTTACAGCACTGAAGTCCTGAGTTTAAATCCCACCAAGAAGTTTGTATGTTCTCCCTGTGTTTGGGGGTTCTCATTTCCTCCCACACTCCAAAGACATACTGACAGGGAATTTAGGTTGTGAGCCCCATTGGGGACAGTGATGATGATGTCTGTAAAGCGCTCTGGAATATGATAGCGCTATATGAGCAATGCATAATAAATAAAACTTGACGAGTGAGGCTAAGTGCACACGTTGCAGAAAATTTCTGCTCAAAAACCTGAATCTCTTCCCAGAAACCGCACCTATTTTTCCACAGCGGTTTTGATGCGTTTTTTTCCGCAGCGGTTTCAAACTGCATGGAAGAGGCCAAAACTGGGGAAAAATCCGCAAAATTAATGTGCATGCTGCAGTTTTTTCGCGGTAAAAAACGCATCAATGTGCACAAAAAGTGCAAAATGCATAGAAATGACTGGGAAGCTTATTTTTAGTGGTTTTATAGTGAAAACCGCGGTAAAAACCGCTAAAAAAAACGCTGTGTGTGAACACAGCCTAAATGTCATGGATATGCTAAGAGAAAATTTGTGGTTTTTGAACAGAAATGGGACTTTCCCAAGCTTCTTCTACCACAAATCTGGTGAAATGTTTAGATGAATTTTCTCCCTAGTATTCTGCCAATAGGCTGTGTGCCACGATGAGCTTTTGATAGTTCCGATTTTCTGTCGCAATTCTGCACCTTGCCGCTAAATTCCGTCCTTGTATCAGGTTTTTGACGCTGCGGTGGTGGTCTCTTTTTGATGTCATGTTGGAAAGACAACCGCTTTGCTTTCGATATGCCATTTTTTACCTACAAGTCTCTGCATCTAATGCGATTCTACAAGTAAAACCTGCACGGAAAACTCTGCGTACCAGCAAGAGAACTTGACATGATGCAGGTCTGGGATTCTGCGGGAGAGGCACAGTGGTGGAAATCTCATCCTCTTCTCTGGTTTATTGCACTTGGGAAATACGTGGCGTCTCTTGGCCCTAAGAGAACATAGAGACGCTAAAGAGCTTTTCTTTTATTCTCCTCTAAGGTCCTTTTCTCCTTCAGGGCACATGTCTGCTGACGGGAAGCCCATGCATACACGAGTCAGCCTCCTCCAAGGTCATCAGACGACATGTGGCAAAAGCCTGCCTGATCCCCTGGATACACACACAGAAGCAGCCTCTGATTGGCGGACAGTAAGCCAATCGGAAGAAGCCGCCATGTGCCTCGTTACATGTGGTCTGGGCACAAAACAAATCTGCAGGGAACCTGGCTGACTGCCAATGTACACACTATTGGGGGAGGGGATGGAGGAACTTTCCAAAAGGACTCAGAAAACCAATGATAAAGAGGCAGTGACAGGACTTTATTCATATCCTCACATACAAGGAATATTGGCAGTCAGGACAGCACGTGCAAACCGCAAACGCGTTTCAGGCTCAGTGTGCAATATGGGCAGAGAAAACAAGTATTGTATTAAAAAGAATATAGGTCACTATATGGTCCACATTGTGTCTATGGAGCACAATCACAAAGTCGCCTTTATCAAGGCCGTATAGTGCAGGAAACACAGAGTATAGTATATTGCACAGTGTGAACAGAGCTCTGAACTATAAAGCGCCTTATAGTATGGCCCACCTGTGTCCGCATAGCAATATATCATGTAATATGCTGTGGACGGACCTCAGATTACACCCCACAGTAACACACAGAATACATCTGCAGTCACAACTGCCAGCTAGCTGACCTACCATGTAGTAACAGGCCCAGAGGACCCACCAAAACAAGATCTTTATATGAAAAGCTGTCTCCATATATGTACAACAGATGATTTGTGTAATTCAGCCCATTGGGGCATCTTGTCCCCAGATCCCAAATGCCTCTATATTAGGCCGAAGTCCGACTAAATGTATGGAATATTGTTCTGAGTCTCCCTGCCGAGAGTCGCACAATTGTTCTCCGCAATTTCTCCCACCCATGTATCCGTATGGCATTATATTTCTCAGTCATTTCCCCATCGAATTAAATGGCTCAAGGTGGATGGATGGTCCGTGTGGTGTCCGGGTTTTTCTCGCTTCCATAGGCTTGCATTGGCGAGTTTCGGACGATATACATGTACAATCTCTACATGCTGCGATTTTACACACATATCCAATACGCCTGAGAAAAAGAACAGTGATGTGAGCTGCCCCATAGATTAACACTGATCAGAGTGCTATGTGATGTTTTCTCACATAGCACTCGCATGTATTCTACAGTAGTGTGACTCCGGCCTTATACATTTTCTCTTCTCAATTCCCTCCTCTTATTGGGCTTTGCAAATTTTCAATAAAAAAAGGAATCCCTTTTCAACAAAATGTCTCCTCATTTTTGTCTTAATGGCAGCTATGTGTTCAGCAATCCTGACTTTTCTTTTTTCTAGGTGTGCGCTGTGCCATATGTATGACGTGATGAGACTGAGTTGATAAATCCTTTTATCACATACTAGATGGTGGCCCAATTCTAACGCATCGGGTATTCTAGAATAGGTATGTCGTTTATTTATGAAGTTTTAATAATAATGCAATAATGCACCCCCCAATCCTGATATGCATGGTCCTCTCACCCCTGAATCCTTATATGCATGATACCCCTCCCCCCCATCCTGGTATGCATGGTCCCCTCACCCCCCAATCCTGATATGCATGGTCCCCTCATCCCCCAGTCCTGATATGCATGGTCCTCTCACCCCCAAATCCTGATTTGCATGGTACCCCTCACCCCCCAATCCTGGTAAGCATGGTCCCCTCACCCTCCAATTCTGGAATGCATGGTCCCCTCACCCCCCAATCCTGATATGCATGGTCCTCTCACCCCCCAATCCTGATTTGCATGGTACCCCTCACCCCCCAATCCTGGTAAGCATGGTTCACTCACCCCTCTTTCCTGGTAAGCATGGTCCCCTCACCCCCCTTTCCTGGTATGCATGGTCCCCCTCACCCACCTTTCCTGGTATGCATGGTCCCATCACTCCCCTTTCCTGGTATGCATGGTCCCGTCACCCCCCTTTCCTGGTATGCATGGTCCCCTCACCCCCAATCCTGAAATGCATGGTCCTCGCACCCTCCAATCCTGGAATGCATGGTCCCCTCACCCTCCAATCCTGGAATGCATGGTCCTCTCACCCCCCTTTCTTGGTATGCATGGTCCCCTCACCCCCTTTTCCTGGTATGCATGGTCCCCCCTCACCCCCCTTTGCTGGTATGCATGGTCCTCTGACCCCCCAATTTTGATATGCATGGTACCCCTCACCCCCCCCAATCCTGGTAAGCATGGTCCCCTCACCCTCCAATCCTGGAATGCATGGTCCTCTCACCCCCCAATCCTGGTATGCATGGTCCTCTCACCCCCCTTCCCTGGTATGCATGGTCCCCCTCATCCCCCCCTTTCCTGGTATGCATGGTCCCGTCATCCCCCTTTCCTGGTATGCATGGTCACCCTCACCCCCCTTTCCTGGTATGCATGGTCCCCTCACCTCCCTATCCTGGTATGCATGGTCACCCCCATCCCCCTATCCTGGTATGCATGGTCACCCTCACCCCCCTTTCCTGGTATGCATGGTCCTCTTACCCCCCTTTTGGGGTATGCATGGTTCCCTCATCCCCCCTTTCCTGGTATGCATGGTCCCATCATCCCCCTTTCCTGGTATGCATGGTCCCCTCACGCCCCAATCCTGATATGCATGGTCCCCTCACGCCCCAATCCTGATATGCATGGTACCCCTCACCCCCCAATCCTGGTATGCATGGTCCTCTCACCCCTTTTCCCTGGTATGCATGGTCCCTGGCGGCCACGACCAATCAGCGCAGCGGGATTTCGGTTACAAACAGACATGATAAGATGATTATATATATACTTTTGTATAAAAAAAACTGTAATCTTTAAAATGTAGCAGCATACCACATCTCCTGCAGCTTCTGGCAGCACTCCTGAGGAATCTTAGCCCATTCCTTGTGCCACATTACGAATATTATTGGCATTGTATGCTGAAACCTCCTTCTTCAAATCCCATCAAACGTTTTCTATGAAGTTCAGAGAGGGAGATGGTGACAGCCATTCCAGAACCTTTCAGGACTTCTGAAACCACTTGAGATATGCTTATGATCGTTGTCCTGTTAAAATGGCCAGAGTTCAGCTTTCTCATCGAACTTATTACTTTTTCTATTACAATTTTACAGAAACTGCCCTCCAGACGCTCCAGTACAGAGTAAGCAAGCAGCCCCAAAGAATAATGAATCCCACCACTATCCTTCACCATGGAAGGGAAGAAAGACGCTTCTGCTGAAAGAACACTTTACAGACATATCGCTGATCCATAAACCATAATAGATGTGCCTATTCTTGGTGTCTGCAGGCTGCTATTTTCAGGCTGGGGGGGTGGGTGACAAAATCCATGGCCTCTTACCAGTCTGAGTATACCAGAACCCCAGCTGCCTGCTTTAGCAGGGCTGGTTGTTAAAAATGGGGGACCTAGTAATGTAACATCACCCATGAGGAAGACACTTGTTAGTGTAGATATGCGTACGGCACCTGCCCCCCAGGCTGCACACACAGCACTTTTTCTCCAAATGGCTACTTGACTGCCTGGCATCCCTTGTGTCTATACAGGCTGGATTCTCACTTGGTAATAGCTCTGTCATTTCTAACAGGGCGTTTCTTCCTAGTTGTCTACTCTCTTTTTGATCTGCTATCTTTTGCTTTATAGAGGTAGTTATTCCAATAGGGCTGGCAGCACACCATCTATTCTTTGAAGCGGTGTTTTTCAGTATAAACTCATGTACCCAGTTTCCGTACTATTCTATTTATGAATGTAATCACACTGTTAAATACTATTGGCTATTGAGCTTCGTGGTTTTTGCCCTGGGGAGGACCTTATTTGGTCAGGTCTTTTGTTAACCGTTTTGGCATTTAAAGGGAATCTGTCACCTATTTTTGGGCTTTGAGATGCGGCCATCACCATCAGGGGCTTATCTGTAGCATTCTGTAATGCTGTAGATAAGCCCCCGATGTAACCTGAAAGATAAGAAAAACGAGTTATATTATACTCACCCAGGGGCAGTCCGGGTCCAGTCCGGTGCCTCCCATCTTGTAGCGATGACGTCCTCTTCTTTGCTTCCTGGCACGGCACCGGCACACTGCTCTGCAGTGCGCCGGAGCCAGGAAGCAAAGAAGAGGACGTCATCGCTACAAAACGGGAGGCGCCGGACCGGACCGCGACACCCTCCGGACCCGAACTGCCCCTGGGTGAGTATAATGTGACTCGTTTTTCTTTCAGGTTACATAGTGGGCTTATCTACGGCATTACAGAATGCTATAGATAAGCCCCTGATGGCGGTGACAGCATCTCATAGCCCAAAAAATAGGTGACAGATTCCCTTTAAATGTTTTTATATTGTGGTGTATATGTTTTTTCTTGCATCGAATTAAATAAAATTATTTTTTAAGGAGATCCCTGTTTGTATGCATACTCTTTGCTCCTTGCTGCTCTTTACAAAAATGGGGGACCATACGCCACTTTTTAAAAATTATTTCAATAAATAAAAATATGACGTGGGGACCCCTCTGTGCTTTATAATGAGTCTTGCTAAAGCTGACAGCTGAGGGTTGCATAAAAAAAGGTCCACTATTGGACGTGTTAAAAAAAATGTTCCTGTCCAGAAATAATCTTAATGTGCCCATGTGTTTGATCATAAATAACGTGATCTCAAGTACAGAATGCATACTATATGGCAAAACCCTAGTATACCACTAGGATAACATTGGGTATATACCCTATGGAGCGCCAAAAAATGGGGCATAACCCATAAAGATTGCACAAGATATACAGTTGTGGCCAAAAGTATTGACACCCCTGCAATTCTGTCAGATAATACTCAGTTTCTTCCTGAAAATGATTGCAAACACAAATTCTTTGGTATTATTATCTTCATTTAATTTGTCTTAAATGAAAAAACACAAAAGAGAATGAAGCAAAAAGCAAAACATTGATCATTTCACACAAAACTCCAAAAATGGGCCAGACAAAAGTATTGGCACCCTCAGCCTAATACTTGGTTGCACAACCTTTAGCCAAAATAACTGCGACCAACCGCTTCCGGTAACCATCAATGAGTTTCTTACAATGCTCTGCTGGAATTTTAGACCATTCTTCTTTGGCAAACTGCTCCAGGTCCCTGATATTTGAAGGGTGCCTTCTCCAAACTGCCATTTTTAGATCTCTCCACAGGTGTTCTTTGGGATTCAGGTCTGGACTCATTGCTGGCCACCTTAGAAGTCTCCAGTGCTTTCTCTCAAACCATTTTCTAGTGCTTTTTGAAGTGTGTTTTGGGTCATTGTCCTGCTGGAAGAACCATGACCTCTGAGGGAGACCCAGCTTTCTCACACTGGGCCCTACATTATGCTGCAAAATTTGTTGGTAGTCTTCAGACTTCATGATGCCATGCACACGGTCAAGCAGTCCAGTGCAAGAGGTAGCAAAGCAACCCCAAAACATCAGGGAACCTCCGCCATGTTTGACTCTAGGGACCGCGTTCTTTTCTTTGAATGCCTCTTTTTTTCTCCTGTAAGCTCTATGTTGATGCCTTTGCCCAAAAAGCTCTACTTTTGTCTCAACTGACCAGAGAACATTCTTCCAAAACGTTTTAGGCTTTTTCAGGTACATTTTGGCAAACTCCAGCCTGGCTTTTTTATGTCTCGGGGTAAGAAGTGGGGTCTTCCTGGGTCTCCTACCATACAGTCCCTTTTCATTCAGACGCCGACGGATAGTACGGGTTGACACTGTTGTACCCTCGAACTGCAGGGCAGCTTGAACTTGTTTGGATGTTAGTCGAGGTTCTTTATCCAACATCCGCACAATCTTGCGTTGAAATCTCTTGTCAATTTTTCTTTTCCGTCCACATCTAGGGAGGTTAGCCACAGTGCCATGGGCTTTAAACTTCTTGATGACACTGCACACTGTAGACACAGGAACATTCAGGTCTTTGGAGATGGACTTGTAGCCTTGAGATTGCTCATGCTTCCTCACAATTTGATTTCTCAAGTCCTCAGACAGTTCTTTGGTATTCTTTCTTTTCTCCATGCTCAATGTGGTACACACAAGGACACAGGACAGAGGTTGAGTCAACTTTAATCGATGTCAACTGGCTGCAAGTGTGATTTAGTTATTGCCAACACCTGTTAGGTGCCACAGGTAAGTTACAGGTGCTGTTAATTACACAAATTAGAGAAGCCTCACATGATTTTTCGAACAGTGCCAATACTTTTGTCCACCCTCTTCTTTATGTTTGGTGTGGAATTATATCCAATTTGGCTTTAGGACAATTCTTTTTGCGTTTTTTCATTTAAGACAAATTAAATGAAGACAATAATACTAAAGAATTTGTGTTTGCAATCATTTTCAGGAAGAAACTGAGTATTATCTGACAGAATTGCAGGGGTGTCAATACTTTTGGCCACAACTGTAAGACACTGTCTTCTTAGACATATATATGTATTTTTCGATATATGTGTGGGGTTTTTAGGGTATTGTATTGACCTTATCCTGCTCTTTGGTGCTCATTATGCAGCACGTTTTAGTCTAATTCTGGTGTACTCTGACCTGTGTCAAAGGCTCTGTAATTGTTTGTGATTACTTTGTGTATGATCTTAAATATTTGTACTATTAAAAGTTTTATACTTATATCTTGTGCAATCTTTATGGGTTATGCTCCATTTTTTCTGTGTGTTTAAGCCATGTGTTTGATCATGCAGGAACATGGTCTAATCATACCATATCGCATGGGCAGGAGAGGAAGCAAAAGAGTACACAGACAGGACAGCTCGAATTCACAGAGGATTCTTTCTTTGAGGTAAAACAAGTTTTTAAACAGGCAATGATATGTGTTTCCATTCAGAGATAATCAGCTGTGATCCTCTGCTGTCCTGTCTGTATACTCTTTTCCTTTCTCCTCAGCCCAAGAGATGTGGTATGATCAGACCATGTTCCTGTATGGTCATACACAGCAAGGGCGCTTTTATAAAATTACAGTTCTGCTCAAAAGTTTACATACCCCTGGCAGAATTTTTGCTTTCCTTTTTTCAGCGACTATCAATTCCTTGGATATCTTTTTGTATCCCTTTCCTATTTTATACAGTTCAACTACCTTTTCCCGTAGACAATTCTTTTGCTTTCCCCATGACTCACAATCCAGAAATGTCAGTGGCTGGATGAAAGATGCAAGAGTCTGTCTGGATCCCAGAAACTCACTCAGCTTTTATGCACACTGATAACAAGCAAACAGGTCACAGGTGAGGATGTGACCTTTAGTAGCCATTCAAACCCATTTGTGTCAACTTCTGAGCATGTTATCAGGTCAAAATCACTAGGCTATGTAAACTTTTGATCAGGGTCATTTGGATGTTCTGGGTCGTCATGATTTAGAAAGAGAAAACACAGTAGTCTGACAATAAATGGCTTCACCCAACCACTAACCATGAGTGGAGAAAAAGTTTTGGTGTTATCATTCATTTTCTCTGAAAAAAGGCCAAGAAAGCAAAAATTCCACCAGGGTATGTAAACTAAACTATTGAGCACAACTGTATCTTGGCACAGGAGCATCTTATTAAATCATCCAATGGTGAAACTTATTTTTATTCCAAGATCTATTGATTATTATATTTGTGTGATTCACCGCGCTATGCTGAGCAGATGTATAAAAAAAAAAAAAAAAAAAGGGGGGGGGGGGGGGGGAAATACTTAACAGCAGTTATACGTACTTACTTAAAAATGAAGTTGATGTAGAATATTCTGTGTAAGTTGAGATGTCTACGTGGCAAGTAATTTGCAGGTTATCTGTTGGTAGAGATCTCGTTTTTGATAGCTGCTGATGCTATTGGAACAATGATATATTAAGGTACCAATAAAACATACAAAAGGTCACACCACTCCATGCATGTCCACCATACTCACTGGTTGTATCTTAACGTTTATATTCTCTTCGGGGTGTTCCCTTTATGGTGGATCAATTGATACAATACTAAATATGAAGAGAATTTCAATTACTAACAGTGACCACAACCTTGATATTCAGTCCCAGTTCCTGGGGTACATATGCACTTACTTGTGCTAGATTTGTTATGCTACCCAGGTGTAAATCCTGATAGACTCTCTATAGTGGTCTTTGTTGGCTGTATTTAGAGCCGATGCAGGGACGATATCCACTGTAGAAAAAAAATGACAAAGTGCTGGGTAAGGAGGGATCCACTAAACCCACAAATAGTGCTAGCGTTCCAGTAGCCAGTTAGTCCTGGTAGGACTTCTATGCACTTCTAGTAATTGCTCTGTCGCAGTCTGGCTGAGGGAGCGGCTGCTGATAGAGTGATAAGTGATGCAGTGTAAGGAGGGATCCACTAGACACCCTAATTATGCTAGCGTTCCAATAATCAGTTAGTCCTAATAGGACTTCTATGTACTTACTTCTGGTGATTGCTCTGGCGCAATCTATAGCCCTGACGAAGAGGGAAGCCCCCCTCGAAACGCGTTGGTTGGTTTGTGCCTCTCGTGCACCCGTCCCCCTCCCTGTGACGTTACAGTAGCTCCGCCCCCCAACTCACGCCGCATCCTCGTCAATACTTCCGGCCGGAGTACACGAGGTGCTGGCGTCTACCCGCTCCCCTACTACACGCTGCATAGCTTATCGCTGCCTCAGCCAGACTGCGACAGAGCAATTGCCAGAAGTGCATAGAAGTCCTATTAGGACTAACTGGCTACTGGAACGCTTGCACTATTTGTGGGTTTAGTGGATCCCTCCTTACCCAGCACTTTGTCATTTTTTTTCTACAGTGGATATCGTCCCTGCACCGGCTCTAAATACAGCCAACAAAGACCACTATAGAGAGTCTATCAGGATTTACACCTGGGTAGCATAACAAATCTAGCACAAGTAAGTGCATATGTACCCCAGGAACTGGGACTGAATATCAAGGTTGTGGTCACTGTTAGTAATTGAAATTCTCTTCATATTTAGTATTTTATCAATTGATCCACCATAAAGGGAACACCCCAAAGAGAATATAAACGTTAAGATACAACCATTGAGTATGGTCGACATGCGAGGAGTGGTGTGACCTTTTGTATGTTTTATTGGTACCTTAATATATCATTGTTCCAATAGTATCAGCAGCTATCAAAAACGAGATCTCTACCTTCAGATAACCTGCAAACTACTTGCCACGTAGACATCTCAACTTACCTAGAATATTCTACTTCAACCTCATTTTTAAGTACGAATAACTGCTAAGTATTTATTTCCTCCCCTTTTTTTTTGTATACATCTGCTCAGCATAGCGCGGTGAATCACACAAATATACGTTTCGCTCAGACTTTATAACAGGAGCCGACACAGTCCTGTCTCTTCACCAGCTGCATCTGAGTTTTTTGGATAGGTAGCGCCCGTGTTACTTTACCGTAATTATCTATTGATTATTAAAGTGTACTTTGTTCATGGGAAAACCCCTTTAGCCATACAGTCTAACATGGAAGCAAACTTCTCAGTCCCTTAGCTAGTCCATTTATTTGTGCTTTTAATCT
This sequence comes from Dendrobates tinctorius, assembly GCF_039654945.1. Taxonomy (NCBI): domain Eukaryota; kingdom Metazoa; phylum Chordata; class Amphibia; order Anura; family Dendrobatidae; genus Dendrobates; species Dendrobates tinctorius. Next base: position 1,515,013 of record NW_027361971.1, on the reverse strand, counting down.
GAAGCACAACTGATGCACGGAAGGGTGCGTTTGTCGTGGCCGTGTGTAAACACCTTCAGAAGTTTGCCTTTGGCAGTCAATAAGCTTTTCCCCTAGTCCCATCTGCAGCACAATGATCCCTTCCTATATTTTGTCAGTGTGCTAATGAAAGGTTAAAGCTTACATAAAAAGGTAAGTTCTTACAAGTGTATAAAAAAAAAATTGGTGACTAATCTCACTAGTCATCCGTGTCTATTTTTTTTAACAGCAGCTATTACTCATTTACAAGAACCATTTATAGTTTATTTTACAAAATTGCAATGCATCCATAAAAATCAGACGCCATACTGTGGCTCCGTACGGCATACAATTTCCAAAACTGATGCATGCTGCAAATTTAGTCAGTGAAAAAAAATAACTAATCGCTCATCTGCACTGCCTTATGGCATAACAAAGGTCCAAGTAGTACTCAGACCAAAAATACAGCTAGGTTTTGTTTTTTGTTTTTTTTGCCAACAGCAGAAAGTTTGTAAATGATGATAAAACTGAAATTTCACTTGAAGGTGAATAATTGATTACAAATATATTCGTTTTTGGGCTTGAAGACCCTTTTACAGATTTTTTTTCTTGAAAATGGGCTCTATGGTCATTTATGGCTTGGTTCCTCACAACTTTGTTAGTCCAGTTTTTCTTTCTACTTTCCAGAAGAACAATGAAAGTAACGGCAGTGCGGAATCCATCACACAACTGACACCAGCGGACTCCCATTGACTATAATGGGCGTACATCATTTCACCCACAAAAAATGAAATGAATGCATTCTTAAGGCTTCTTCTATCCATAGGAGACTAACAAGTCAATGTCCACTGGATTGTGTAAAGTGTATGAGAGCCTTCAGACTCTTGCCCAACAGATTATGTCGGGAGGAGAAACAGCCAGCATGTCTGATTTTGGAATGCCGCTCCTTTTGTTCTCCCGGATATAAGCTGCCACCAGAAGAGCATTCAGCTGTGCCGTGTAGTCAGGAGACCTAGCTGGCAGCTGAACCATCTTTTTGCTGACTGGTATTTGAAATGGAGGCCTTTAGTATTTGTAGGCCAAAGTTGCCATTCATTCTTATGGTGCACCTGGTAGGACCATGCATGTGAGATGGTTTGACAAAATGGGGAAAAAAAAAAAAAAAAAAAACCCCCACAGTATTCCTTCACTAGAAAACAATGTCTGAAGGGTGAATTACCAAGTAGTAGTATTATATGAAAAAGATTACCAATGCCATAGTATATCTACACATCACACTGCTGTTACATGGAAGAGCCCCCTCCACATTGAGGCAATGTTTCGGAGAATTTCTCCATGCAGAAGGTATTCTGCAGTGCCCAAGCCCTCGTTCAGTCAGACAGGTATTGACTGATTACATGGGTTAAAAAAAAAAAAAAAAAAAAAAGTCTGAGGTCCATCAAACTCAACCTGTCTCCAATTACCTATGAAAACGCTATAAATTAACCTTTTGTCATGGCAGCACTGCAGATCTATGGTCATTCACATACTACAGGCATGAGCATGCTTATATAGAAGACCACTGTACGGAAAGAGCCCCATGGAATACAACACAGCGTAGAAGATAGAGGTATGATCGTTGGGAGCACCAGCAATCACTAGAAAGGATGTCCCAAATCTCCATTCACGGAAACTACAACCTGATCTTGGCTGTAGTGGGTGCGCAGTGCCATTCCTACGCCATGGCTAAGGGGCTAACAACCCAGCGGACCACTGTCTGCCATTCCATATACTATACAGCCTCAACGTACCAGAACTGTAAAGACTGCACGAAATGTATTGCAAATGGGGCAAGGCCACATGCTAGATTGACTGGCTCTGGATTTTCAAAATAGTGTATTGATGAGATTGTGTAGTAGCTCATCTAGATTTAGACCTTGCACACATTTTAGAAGGAACGTTTTGTATGAACATACTCAAGGACATGGCATTAGAACAAGGGCTCTCAGTTCTAATTATTGCAATCCCTCAAACACTGCTGCAATTATATACCCTCCAGACATACTTATTCACATGCCATCAGCTAAAAGCTCATTTGAATACAAGCAACTGCCCAAACTCTACCATCAGGCAGCATTCACATTGGTCTGGGGTGGATAATCACATTTGCAGGTGCTACTGCAAACTCACATGACTAACCCTGGCAAATAGGAGCGTAGCCGCCAAAAGAGACATCCACTGGTCAGCCGAGCGTAGCCAAAGAAAGTGTGGCAGTTAATACTCTGTGGGGAACCAAAATTGGTCCAGCTCTGCTGCAGACAAGCAGTACCCCATACATACGCACCAGTCGTGGTAAGAGTATCCAGCTTCTCCTCTTTAGGAACATGGCTACACCGATGGAGTAGCATTTTACACATACATAGCTTTTTCCTCAACGCAGCATAGGATAAGTACATATTCTCTGCTTGGGATTAAATTCTGAACCACCTAGTCTAAAAACAGTCTGCATTCCCATGCAAGGAGTCTGTGATTGAGGCCTAAACCCGACTAGAAGAAAAGGAAGGCCGAATCCTAAGAAGTTAAATGTTGACGACAGCTTGAAGACTAAGACAAGTCGACACTAGAGCAATTTCTCTTTTATTACAAAAGTAACAACTGTACCGTACCCAGTAGCAAGATATTCACAACTTTACTGCTCATGTCAAGCAGCACAGACAGATGAAACACGGGCAGTTTACAAAGCTTGGCAGTGATATGGGAGCACATACTTATTGACAGTCTGTATACAGGTATTGTGCAAATATAACGGGCCGCAGTTTGACTCAAAGACCCCTTGATGCAGCATGAAAAAGGCACAGAGTGAGTAGTAACTACATGAGAAACAGCAAACAATAAGGGAAAGTGCCAGCCCGGTCAGACTGCATGGCACACACAGCAGTTGGCAAAATTCATTTGTGCAAGGTAAGTGTCTGCAGAGACCAACAATACAGGAAACCTAAGGCCTGGCTGAGTGGGCCATTAGTGTAAACATTAAAGTGCTTTCATCTCGCAAAACATCTCCACTGTGCCCAGCAGTACAGGACGTCTGAGCCTGAAACTGCATTGCTTGTACTTAGAAGTTAAAGTTTGCCAATGTGATGGGGAATGCCCATATTCCTCCTCCACATCTGATGAGAGCACTGTCCCATCCCAAATAAAGTTTACCCACTGCCATAAGGAAAGGTACGAGCAGAGAACAGGTCACTGACCATACATAAAATAATCATTGGTGACAGGATTCGGTGCATGATAGGTCCTGTGCTGTCAGTAGGCTGCTGGCCGTCAGTGTCACTGCTGGATCCCAATAGGTCTGCTCTACAGACATCCACCGTGCACAGCAACAAGCGGAGTCTCCAGCAGTGAGCACCGCAACCAGATGAGGCAAAGTGCAATATAGCCAAACCGGCCCATACAGGTCATGTAACAGTGTATATACAAGTGTGGCGACTCCCATATTCCGCAGTGTGCCCCATGTCAGATGCTGGACAAGTTTGGTAGTGGGCTGTACATGTTGTACTAGTGCAGTAGTGTCTCATAGTGAGATAATTAAAAATACTAGACATTACTTTCAATTTATCCAAAAATTTCTTTAAAAATATAAATAGATCTTCATTAGAAAACATAGCTCCCAGAGCGAGGTATTTACACATACACAAGCAGCAGACGTGGAGATCATTGCCAGGGTTAGCTGCCCACAGTCATCAGGTACTGGTTCAGGGCGCTGGAGCACCCCAGGAGCTCGCTCTTACAGTTAAGTGGGCCACAGGGTTTAGGAGCAGATGCCTCATACAGCACACAGATGGAGCCATCCTCGCCAATCCGGTACGAAACCTCATAAGGATCCACCCACAGTGTCAGCTCTTTGGGCAAGAGGCAGAGTAGATTGCTCATCTTTATACGAGCTGCAACTTTGCTGATGATGGGGTCCATTTTATGGTTGATCCGAATGCAGCGGTAGCCAGAACCCTTGGCGGGCTTGTCTGGAAACCAGTGGTGCCTATAATGCTCTGCAAAGAGAAAGGGGGATTAGTCTTATGCCCCAAAATGGTCAGCCCTTATTAGTGTGTATATACACAGCCTCCCTATGTAGTATACTAGTACGCAATCATCCTCCAGCACTATACAAAGACAGTCAGCCCCCTCCCCATATCCTCCACTAGTATAGTCATCTCCCTCCCCATGTAGTATACTCTCCAGTACCATTTACTCATCTCCCTCCCCATATGGCATACTCTTCAATACTACATAGTCAGCCCCCTCCTCATATGGCATACTCCACTATACAGTCATCCCCCAGTACTATACATATGTCATCCCCCCATATAGTAAACATTCAAATTCAAAGAAGCTTTATTCGCAGGACTAAATAGATATTAGTTTTGCCAAAGCAAGTGTACAAGAGGGAATGGGGATAGGGACTGTAGGGATGTTGGGTAGGGGTTGTAGGAAAGGTGGACGGGGGCAGATTCAGGATGGGGCTATAGAAGTCCATAAAGTATACCCTCCAATTCTATAGAAATCCCCCTGCCCATATGGTATTCTCCAATACTACATAGAAATCTCCTCCTCCATGTTTTATCCTCCAGCACTATACAGATACAGTCACCCCAACGCCCCCTGGCTCACCCTCCAGTACTACCTAGTCATCCTCTTATCCTCCACTAGGATACCATCACCCCCCCCCCCCCATATGGTACACCCTCCAGTACTACACACAGTTAACTCCCCCCCCCCCCCATATGGTACACCCTCCAGTACTACACACAGTTAACTCCCCCCCCCCCCCCCCCATATGGTACACCCTCCAGTACTACACACAGTTAACTCCCCCCCCCCCCCCCCCCATATGGTACACCCTCCAGTACTACACACAGTTAACTCCCCCCCCCCCCCCCCATATGGTACACCCTCCAGTACTACACACAGTTAACTCCCCCCCCCCCCCATATGGTACACCCTCCAGTACTACACACAGTTAACTCCCCCCCCCCCCCCCCCCCATATGGTACACCCTCCAGTACTACACACAGTTAACTCCCCCCCCCCCCCCCCCCCCCATATGGTACACCCTCCAGTACTACACACAGTTAACTCCCCCCCCCCCCCCCCCCCATATGGTACACCCTCCAGTACTACACACAGTTAACTCCCCCCCCCCCCCCCCCCATATGGTACACCCTCCAGTACTACACACAGTTAACTCCCCCCCCCCCCCCCCCCCATATGGTACACCCTCCAGTACTACACACAGTTAACTCCCCCCCCCCCCCCCCCATATGGTACACCCTCCAGTACTACACACAGTTAACTCCCCCCCCCCCCCCCCCATATGGTACACCCTCCAGTACTACACACAGTTAACTCCCCCCCCCCCCCCCCATATGGTACACCCTCCAGTACTACACACAGTTAACTCCCCCCCCCCCCCCCCATATGGTACACCCTCCAGTACTACACACAGTTAACTCCCCCCCCCCCCCCCCCATATGGTACACCCTCCAGTACTACACACAGTTAACTCCCCCCCCCCCATATGGTACACCCTCCAGTACTACACACAGTTAACTCCCCCCCCCCCATATGGTACACCCTCCAGTACTACACACAGTTAACTCCCCCCCCCCCCCCCCCATATGGTACACCCTCCAGTACTACACACAGTTAACTCCCCCCCCCCCCCCCCCATATGGTACACCCTCCAGTACTACACACAGTTAACTCCCCCCCCCCCCCCCCCATATGGTACACCCTCCAGTACTACACACAGTTAACTCCCCCCCCCCCCCCCCCATATGGTACACCCTCCAGTACTACACACAGTTAACTCCCCCCCCCCCCCCCCCATATGGTACACCCTCCAGTACTACACACAGTTAACTCCCCCCCCCCCCCCCCCATATGGTACACCCTCCAGTACTACACACAGTTAACTCCCCCCCCCCCCCCCCCATATGGTACACCCTCCAGTACTACACACAGTTAACTCCCCCCCCCCCCCCCCCCCATATGGTACACCCTCCAGTACTACACACAGTTAACTCCCCCCCCCCCCCCATATGGTACACCCTCCAGTACTACACACAGTTATCCCCCCCCCCCCCCATATGGTACACCCTCCAGTACTACACACAGTTAACTCCCCCCCCCCCCCATATGGTACACCCTCCAGTACTACACACAGTTATCCCCCCCCCCCCCCATATGGTACACCCTCCAGTACTACACACAGTTAACTCCCCCCCCCCCCCCCCATATGGTATACCCTCCAGTACTACACACAGTTAACTCCCCCCCCCCCCCCATATGGTATACCCTCCAGTACTACAGTTATCCCCCCCCCCATATGGTATACCCTCCAGTACTACACAGTTAACTCCCCCCCCCCCCCATATGGTATACCCTCCAGTACTACAGTTATCCCCCCCCCCATATGGTATACCCTCCAGTACTACACACAGTTAACTCCCCCCCCCCCCCCATATGGTATACCCTCCAGTACTACACACAGTTAACTCCCCCCCCCCCCCCATATGGTATACCCTCCAGTACTACAGTTATCCCCCCCCCATATGGTATACCCTCCAGTACTACACACAGTTAACTCCCCCCCCCCCCCCATATGGTATACCCTCCAGTACTACAGTTATCCCCCCCCCCATATGGTATACCCTCCAGTACTACACACAGTTAACTCCCCCCCCCCCCCCCATATGGTATACCCTCCAGTACTACAGTTATCCCCCCCCCCATATGGTATACCCTCCAGTACTACACACAGTTAACTCCCCCCCCCCCCCCCATATGGTATACCCTCCAGTACTACAGTTATCCCCCCCCCCCATATGGTATACCCTCCAGTACTACACACAGTTAACTCCCCCCCCCCCCCCATATGGTATACCCTCCAGTACTACACACAGTTAACTCCCCCCCCCCCCCCCCCCCCATATGGTATACCCTCCAGTACTACAGTTATCCCCCCCCCCCATATGGTATACCCTCCAGTACTACACACAGTTAACTCCCCCCCCCCCCCACATATGGTATACCCTCCAGTACTACACACAGTTAACTCCCCCCCCCCCCCCCATATGGTATACCCTCCAGTACTACAGTTATCCCCCCCCCCCCCATATGGTATACCCTCCAGTACTACAGTTATCCCCCCCCCCATATGGTATACCCTCCAGTACTACAGTTATCCCCCCCCCATATGGTATACCCTCCAGTACTACACACAGTTAACTCCCCCCCCCCCATATGGTATACCCTCCAGTACTACAGTTATCCCCCCCCCCATATGGTATACCCTCCAGTACTACACACAGTTAACTCCCCCCCCCCCCATATGGTATACCCTCCAGTACTACACACAGTTAACTCCCCCCCCCCCCCCATATGGTACACCCTCCAGTACTACACACAGTTAACTCCCCCCCCCCCCCCATATGGTATACCCTCCAGTACTACAGTTATCCCCCCCCCCATATGGTACACCCTCCAGTACTACACACAGTTAACTCCCCCCCCCCATATGGTATACCCTCCAGTACTACAGTTATCCCCCCCCATATGGTATACCCTCCAGTACTACACACAGTTAACTCCCCCCCCCATATGGTATACCCTCCAGTACTACAGTTATCCCCCCCCCCATATGGTATACCCTCCAGTACTACACACAGTTAACTCCCCCCCCCATATGGTATACCCTCCAGTACTACAGTTATCCCCCCCCCCATATGGTATACCCTCCAGTACTACACACAGTTAACTCCCCCCCCCCCCCCCATATGGTATACCCTCCAGTACTAGACAGTTATCCCCCCCCCCATATGGTATACCCTCCAGTACTAGACAGTTATCCCCCCCCCATATGGTATACCCTCCAGTACTAGACAGTTATCCCCCCCCCCATATGGTATACCCTCCAGTACTAGACAGTTATCCCCCCCCCCCATATGGTATACCCTCCAGTACTAGACAGTTATCCCCCCCCCCATATGGTATACCCTCCAGTACTAGACAGTTATCCCCCCCCCATATGGTATACCCTCCAGTACTAGACAGTTATCCCCCCCCCCATATGGTATACCCTCCAGTACTAGACAGTTATCCCCCCCCCCATATGGTATACCCTCCAGTACTAGACAGTTATCCCCCCCCCCATATGGTATACCCTCCAGTACTAGACAGTTATCCCCCCCCCATATGGTATACCCTCCAGTACTAGACAGTTATCCCCCCCCCCATATGGTATACCCTCCAGTACTAGACAGTTATCCCCCCCCCATATGGTATACCCTCCAGTACTACAGACAGTTATCCCCCCCATATGGTATACCCTCCAGTACTACAGTTATCCCCCCCCCCATATGGTATACCCTCCAGTACTACAGTTATCCCCCCCCCCATATGGTATACCCTCCAGTACTACAGTTATCCCCCCCCCCATATGGTATACCCTCCAGTACTACACACAGTTAACTCCCCCCCCCCCCCATATGGTATACCCTCCAGTACTAGACAGTTATCCCACCCCCCATATGGTATACCCTCCAGTACTAGACAGTTATCCCCCCCCCCATATGGTATACCCTCCAGTACTAGACAGTTATCCCCCCCCCCATATGGTATACCCTCCAGTACTACAGACAGTTATCCCCCCCATATGGTATACCCTCCAGTACTACAGACAGTTATCCCCCCCATATGGTATACCCTCCAGTACTACAGACAGTTATCCCCCCCATATGGTATACCCTCCAGTACTACAGACAGTTATCCCCCCCATATGGTATACCCTCCAGTACTACAGACAGTTATCCCCCCCATATGGTATACCCTCCAGTACTACAGACAGTTATCCCCCCCATATGGTATACCCTCCAGTACTACAGACAGTTATCCCCCCCATATGGTATACCCTCCAGTACTACAGACAGTTATCCCCCCCATATGGTATACCCTCCAGTACTACAGACAGTTATCCCCCCCATATGGTATACCCTCCAGTACTACAGTTATCCCCCCCCCCATATGGTATACCCTCCAGTACTACAGACAGTTATCCCCCCCATATGGTATACCCTCCAGTACTACAGACAGTTATCCCCCTCCCCATAGGCTTTACTCTCCAGTACTGTATAGATAGTTATCCCCCCTCCCTCCCCGAGAGGAGCCGCATAGGTTAATATGGCGGGGACCGCTGACCCCACAGTGCCATAAGCCCGCCATAACGGCTGCCCCGGGCTCTCACCGATAAGCGTATCCCGTAACGCTCCACTGAAGCCATGCAGCTGCTGCTCACTGAGGCGGCTGCGCAGTAGATCAGACAGGAAGCTGACTGCCGCCGTGATCTCCGGTACCGTCTCCGAGTGAACGTCTTGTGAAGACCCGATGGTCATGGCTGCCAGGGTGAGGTTACAGTGTAGGCCTGACTGGGTGCTGCCTCTATACCGTTCCCGTTGCTTCCTCCGTGCAGCTCCGACGCTGTGACTGATGGAAGAACAGCGTGTCCTCGCTCTTTTATAGTTATACCGGACAACCCGTAGCTCCCCAGAGAGCACTCCACCAATCAGCGCCGCCGTAGCTCCTCTATGCTAATAAGCTAATGAAGCTGCTGCAGGCTGACGTCACCATCAAATCCGTGCTAAGAAAAGCAGGAGGGAGGGAAAGCGGGGCATTGTGGGTAGAAGAGCTGAAAACAAAGCTTAGAGGGGCTGTCACTACCCGGTGAGACCCTGTTTATAGGAAGAATAAGATGTACTTCATTTAAACAGTTAAAAAGTGGTTGTCCTTTTAACCTCTTAGTGACAGCCAATTTGGTACTTAATGACCGGGCCAATTTTTACAATATTTACCACTGTCCCTTTATGAGGTAATAACTCTGGAACGCTTCCATGGATCCCAGTGATTCTGGGATCATTTTCTCGTGACATATTGTACTTCATGTTAGTGGTAAAATTTCTTCAATATGACTTACGTTTATGAAAAAAACGGAAATATGGCGAAAATTTGTAACATTTTGCAATTTGCAAACTTTTAATTTTTATACCCTTAACTCAGAGAAATATGTCACACAAAATAAATAACATTTCCCCCAGTTATAGGGGTTAAAAGTTGACCAGCGATTTCTCATTTTTACAACACCATTTTATTTTTACGGACCACATCACATTTGAAGTCACTTTGAGGGATCTATATGATAGAAAATACCCAAAAGTGACACCATTCTAAAAACTGCACCCCTCAAGGTGCTCAAAACCACATTCAAGAAGATTATTAACCCTTCAGGTGCTTCACAGTAACTGAAACAATATGGAAGGAAAAAATGAACATTTAACTTTTTTTTACTTCAGAATAGAGATGAGCGACTTTGCCTTTTTTCGGGTCGAGTCGGGTTTCATGAAACTCGACTTTTGCAAAAGTCGGTTCGAACGCAATCGGCCGATTATCGTGAAAAGTCGGAGGTCCGACTGAAACATGAAACCCAATGCAACATAATGGGGAACCAAGGTCGTCAGTGAGTGGAGGACAGGAAACACACCTACAGTGCCCATTTTAATGCCAGAAACATCAATTCTTATTACTTAAGCTTGTCAGCCTTAATTTACTTCATAATGATAGGCATTGAAAACTGGGGGTTATTTGGCTAAAGTTGTGGGGGGGGGGTAGGGCTGGCTCCAGATTTTCGTGGGCCCAAGGCCAAAGAGTGTCAGTGGGCTCCGTTAACACATGCCACAATTCATGATCCTCTGATACGGCAGAGAAATAGCGGTATAGTACAATGAAAAATACTTCACTTCTTACATCTCATGACTGATATCCATTTTAAATTCTCCAATAGCTCCAAAAACGGACAGTATATTCCTCCATACAGTATTATGGCCACCGCATAGTGCGCTATACAGAGTAATGAGGCCCATATATTTCTCCATACAGAATCATTGGTCCCATATAATGTTTGAAACAGGATATGATGAGCCCCACATAATGCTACAGTATATGTTGGTCCCCATGGATGAAGTGCCACTGTGTTATGGGCCCAAATAATGCTCCATACACAGTTGTGGCCAAAAGTATTGACACCCCTGCAATTCTGTGAGATAATACTCAGTTTCTTCCTGAAAATGATTGCAAACACAAATTCTTTTGTATTATTATCTTCATTTAATTTGTCTTAAATGAAAAAACACAAAAAGAATTGTCCTAAAGCCAAATTGGATATAATTCCACACCAAACATAAAAAAGAGGGTGGACAAAAGTATTGGTTGGCACTGTTCGAAAAATCATGTGATGCTTCTCTAATTTGTGTAATTAACAGCACCTGTAACTTCCCTGTGACACCTAACAGGTGTTGGCAATAACTAAATCACACTTGCAGCCAGTTGACATGATTTAAAGTTGACTTAACCTCTGTCCTGTGTCCTTGTGTGTACCACATTGAGCATGGAGAAAAGAAAGAAGACCAAAGAACTGTCTGAGGACTTGAGAAACCAAATTGTGAGGAAGCATGAGCAATCTCAAGGCTACAAGTCCATCTCCAAAGACCTGAATGTTCCTGTGTCTACCGTGCACAGTGTCATCAAGAAGTTTAAAGCCCATGGCACTGTGGCTAACCTCCCTAGATGTGGACGGAAAAGAAAAATTGACAAGAGATTTCAACGCAAGATTGTGCGGATGTTGGATAAAGAACCTCGACTAACATCCAAACAAGTTCAAGCTGCCCTGCAGTCTGAGGGTACAACAGTGTCAACCCGTACTATCCGTCGGCATCTGAATGAAAAGGGACTGTATGGTAGGAGACCCAGGAAGACCCCACTTCTTACCCCGAGACATAAAAAAGCCAGGCTGGAGTTTGCCAAAACTTACCTGAAAAAGCCTAAAACGTTTTGGAAGAATGTTCTCTGGTCAGATGAGACAAAAGTAGAGCTTTTTTGGGCAAAGGCATCAACATAGAGTTTACCGGAGAAAAAAAGAGGCATTCAAAGAAAAGAACACGGTCCCTACAGTCAAACACGGCGGAGGTTCCCTGATGTTTTGGGGTTGCTTTGCTGCCTCTGGCACTGGACTGCTTGACCGTGTGCATGGCATCATGAAGTCTGAAGACTACCAACAAATTTTGCAGCATAATGTAGGGCCCAGTGTGAGAAAGCTGGGTCTCCCTTAGAGGTCATGGGTCTTCCAGCAGGATAATGACCCAAAACACACTTCAAAAAGCACTAGAAAATGGTTTGAGAGAAAGCACTGGAGACTTCTAAGGTGGCCAGCAATGAGTCCAGACCTGAATCCCATAGAACACCTGTGGAGAGATCTAAAAATGGCAGTTTGGAGAAGGCACCCTTCTGATATCAGGGACCTGGAGCAGTTTGCCAAAGAAGAATGGTCTAAAATTCCAGCAGAGCATTGTAAGAAACTCATTGATGGTTACCGGAAGCGGTTTGTCGCAGTTATTTTGGCTAAAGGTTGTGCAACCAAGTATTAGGCTGAGGGTGCCAATAATTTTGTCTGGCCCATTTTTGGAGTTTTGTGTGAAATGATCAATGTTTTGCTTTTTGCTTCATTCTCTTTTGTGTTTTTTTCATTTAAAACAAATTAAATGAAGATAATAATACCAAAGAATTTGTGTTTGCAATCATTTTCAGGAAGAAACTGAGTATTATCTGACAGAATTGCAGGGGTGTCAAAACTTTTGGCCTCAACTGTATAATGGGCCCCATTTCTAATGCTACAGTGTATAATGGGCCCTGTAAATGCTGCTTCAGTGTCTGATGTCCACCTTTGGAATGCTCCAGTGCATGGTGGGCCCCATATATCATTCTCCAGAGTATAGTGCTCCCCAAAAATTGCTCCCAACCTTTAAAACAATTAAATAAGTCTCCTCGCTAAGGAATCCCTGTACTAGTCTGGACTCGTCGTCGTCCCCATCTTCCATCTCTCTGCACTTGGACTGTTTAGGCAGAAGGCGTACAGACGTGATGTCATCGCGCTCTCTGACCAGAATGTCACTGTCAGGAAACGCGGAAGACATCACGGCGGTGGAGCAGGGAGAGGTAAGTATTTCAACTTTGCTAGTGCTGTGATCTTGAGCAAGCAGGGGGAGCCCACACGTTGGCGATGGCACTGGCACAGGGCCCCTCAAAGTACGGCGGTGTGTCTGACGGTGGGTGGGCCCTGCCACCGGCAGAGACACTTTTGCGTACTATGAGGGGCCCTGTGCCAGTGCCATCGCCAACGTGTGGGCAACATCTTAGCTGCACCACAACATTTGTCCCAGAGAAGCGACACTGCAGCGCTGGACAATCTGATCAGAAACCACAGGTGGCATCATGTATCATTCACTTATAAACGTTATTCACCCCTTTGCATGGACGCCCAGGGCCACGGACCAGGTCACCACCACCGTGACACATCCCTCTGAGACACCGGCCCGGTACCGATTAACCCCACTGCCCTGGCTGGTGACCCACACTCCATGTCAGATTCATCTTGGACTGGGGAATTCACAATTTGACTTGATAACCCAGGCATGGTATGTGAGAAAGAGCTACATGGACTAATGTGAAGAACGAAAGGGGTTCTTCCTGACCAGGAGCCAGCACTTGACGACTCAGTGCTTGCATTTTTTGAAACTTCAGAAGAGGAGGGCATATTAGCTAGAGTCTGTTTCGGCAATGTAAGCCAAAACCAGTTCCTGATGCTCCGGCTTTAAAAGCAGTTAACCTACTCTCAGAAAAGGTAGCCTTCCAGGCCTTCCGGAGACAGACCATGACGCAGGCTCAACACCTCCTGCCTAAGCTGCTATTGTGCTTTTGCCACTACCAGCAGATGCACCACCACCATCAGTACCAGCTGGCCCCCCCACGCCCACGTCCGCGGCCTCTTCCACAATACTTCCAAATTTTGGAGAAAATGTACCCAAAATAACATCAGATATATGGTACCGTATCAGAAGTGTACAGCTGTATACAGTCAAAGGATAATTGTAAATCTCCGTATATATTTCATGAGTCACACAGAGACGCTCACAGGCTCAGTATGGATTAGACAAGAATATAAAAAGTAGAAAAAGGGTACAGTATCATCAGATAGAAGGTATATATAGTATAGTTTAAACAATCTAAATCTCCGTATATATTTCAGGAGGCAGACACAGACACTCTCAGGATCAGTATGGATTACAACACAATATAAAAAGCCGTAAAACAGTAATGGATCTGAAGCGCAAGCTGTATACAGTGTAGGGGTCATTGTCAATCTCAGTATTTATTTCCAGAGTCAGAAACAGACTCTCACTTGGTCAGTTTGGAATAGACCAGAATATAAAAACCAGTAAATGGCTAATGTATCACAAGCGTAAAGCTGTATACAGTGTTGGGGGTAATTTTTAAATCTACATATAAATTGCAGGAGTAACCCACAGGTAACCCACAGACTCTCACACACTCAGGATGGATCACACCACAATATAAAAAGAAGATCCGCAAGAAATAATCAAACATGTGGGCCAATGTTCCAGGTGTCAATGATACACTTAGAATGGTGGGTGGAGGAAGACTTCCTGGCAGAAAGGGTACAGTATCACCAGATACCAGGTATATACAGTATAGCATAGTTTAAACATTAAAAATGTACGTCTATATATCAGGAGTAGTGTTGAGCCACCCCGCTAGTGTTCGAGTTTGGTTCGGTTCGTCGAACAGGAGGCAAGTTCGTCGAATGTTCGTCGAACGTTCGACGAACACCGTCGAACCCCATTGAAAACAATGGCAGGCAAATGCAAACACATACAAACACATAGAAAACACATACAAAACACCTTAAAAGGTGTCCCAAAGCAGACAAAATCCTCAGAAGACACAAATAACATATGGAAAAGGGCAACTACATATAGAAAAGAGGTGGAGGAGTAAAAGGAGGAGGAGACACAGATATAGGCATGTCATGCCCTTATAAAGTCAAGATAGGCTGGAATAAAAATCTAAAATACAAAAAAAATTCTAAAATTCTAAAATCGAAGACGATCATATACCGTCGGACTTCCCACCATAAATTATGCCAACAGCCGATCGGGCGGCGTTATTCCCACGACCCTCCGAACAGCGTCCATGAAGGCAAAGTGTTTGTGTTTGGTTTACGGGGGCAGTATGGTTGCAAAACTGAACCTTAAAGGAATGTCCAGAAGGGCACCACCACAAGGAGTGGAGCCTGCGACTTAATTGGACTCCACATGGGCAACCTCAACCATGCCAGCCACGGAAAGGATGGACAGATTGCAAGCTTTCTCGATTCTGTGGGTGGTGGTGCATGGCCGTTTTTAGTTGTGCTAGCGATTTGTCAGCTTAATTCCGTTAACGAACGAGACTCCGGCATGCCCCCGTGGTCCGCGTCCAGCTTACTACAGGGACACGCGAGGCTCTGGCACGCGAGATCAAGCAATAACAGGTCTGTCATGCCCTTACATGTCCGGGGCTGCACACGCGCTACACTGAAAGGACCAGCTTACAAGTGCGGATAATCCGATGAACCCCGTTAGTGATGGGGATCTGGGATTCCATTTCTTCCCCGCGAACGAGGATTTCCCAGTAAGTGCAGGTCAACCGGAATTCCGGAATTATGCCTAACCGGCATTCTAGAAAGAATGTGCAAAAATTAAGTGTCCAAACCACAGGTGCTGTAGCTTGCTTAACAGCTGGGCTCCACTGCTGAGTAGAACACAGTTCTTACATAAACAGGCAGCATAGTTTTCTTCACGGGTGGGCAACTCTTCTGAGTAGCAGACAGTGCTTGCATAAACAGGCGGCATAGCTAGGTTCACGGGTGGGCTCCTCTGCTGAGCAGTAGACACAGGTACTAGGCCCAAAGTATTGACTGGGCTAAATAGAGTTAAAAAATGATTCTTACATAAACAGGCGGCACAGCTTGGTTCACGGGTGGGCTCCTCTGCTGAGTAGCAGACACAGTTACTAGGCCCAAAGTATTAACTGGGCTAAATGCAGTCAAAAACTGGTTCTTTCATAAACAGGCGGCATAGCTAGGTTCACGGGTGGGCTTCTCTGCTGAGTAGCAGACAGTGCTACAAGGCCTAAAAGGATTTTCTGGACAAGATGCGGTAAAAAATTATTAGAAACACACACGGTGTAACTCCTTGACAGGTGTACTACACCGCTGGCTACCAGACACCGCTACTATGCCATGAAACTGTCTATTAACATTGAAAAACATTATTAATGTGAAAATAAAGTTACGCTTTTGGTGAATGAACCGTTCTCGAGCGGAACCTCGAACAGCCGAATTTTAAGCAAAGTGTTCAAGTTTGACGAACGTCTCGAACACCGCCCAAAACAGCTCGAAATTGAACTTGGACAACAGATCGACTCGAACACCGCTCATCTCTAATCAGGAGGCAGACTCAGACGGTCTCAGGCCCAGTATGCATTCGACAAGATGGTAGAAAGTTGAGAAAGAGTACAGTATCACCGGATACCAGGTATATATAGCATAGTTTACACATTAAAAATCTATGTGTATATATCAGGAGGCAGACTCAGACGGTCTCAGGTCCAGTATGGATTCGACAAGATTGTAGAAAGTTGAGAAAGGGTACAGTATCACCGGATAACAGGTATATATAGCATAGCTTAAACATTAAAAATCTATGTGTATATTTCCGAAGTCCGACAGAGACACATGTTATGAATGAGTCACGGCAGGAGGCAAAAACAGAAATACCAGCTAAGTCCAGAAAACCAGAGAAGTTGGCAGCTATCGGATTGCAGACCCCTGAACCTAACAACAACAACTAGCAGTAGCCGTGGGGGGTTCCTATGGTGCCCTAGACCCCTCGATCACAGCCGGAGAACTACATAGCCTAAAGACAGAAAGTGAAATCTAAACTGCCCCAGAGCAGACCCCAAAGCAATAGGCAGCCCCCAACATATAATGACGGTGAAGCAAGATGAAAAAACACTCACACAGATGGAAAGATAGGCTGAGCAAATGATGGGGCCCAAGTTAACTAAATAGGACAGGATAGAAAAGCTGCTGTCTGCAATCCGCCAAAACCCTCTCAAAACAAGAGCCAACAGACTGATAGAGAAAAAAGCCCTGAAGGCGCTAGGCTTCAAAAAGACTATATCAGTACTCAGGTATTTTCTGAAGACAGAGCAAAAAGGAATTCAGCTCACCCAGAAGGGAAAGGCAGAAATCCAGAAAAACAAGGCAAAACAAAACCAAAACACAAATGCAAAAAGCAGAGAAGAAAACTTAGCTTTTGAGGAGCAGGAATCAGACTGGTCTCCAAGAATCCCTCAGAGAAATCACCCGCAAGGCAGAAGGGCGTCGGCTGCCTTATATCCAGTCAGCAATTCCAGTCACCCAGTCATCATCATTCTGCTCAAGTGCTTTGTAATCAGCCTCACTACCTTCCTTCACCAGAAGAGGGAGTTCATCAGACCTCAATGGTGAAGGGGAAAATGAACTCACAACAGTATCTCCCCCTTGAGGAGGGGTCACCGAACCCTCATCCACGCCACCAGGGCGATCAGGGTGAGTCCGATGAAAGGCACGCACCAATCTTTTGGCATGAATATCAGAGGCAGAGACCCAGAAATTATCCTCCTGACCATAACCCTTCCACTTAACCAAATACTGGAGTCTCCGTCTAGCCAGACGGGAATCCAGTATCTTCTCTAACTCATATTCCATGTTACCTTCAACTAATACAGGGTCCGGAGGTGCCACCCCAGGAACAAGTGGTTCAACAAACCTCTTCAACAAGGACTTATGAAACACATTATGAATTTTAAATGTGACAGGAAGAGCCAAACGAAAAGAGACCGGATTAATAATCTCCAAAATCTTGTAAGGTCCAATAAATCTAGGCTTAAACTTAGGAGAAGCCACCTTCATAGTGATATTTTTTGATGATAACCAAACCATATCACCAACCTCAAACTGGGGACCAATGGTCCTTTGTCGGTTGGAAAACCACTGGGCCTTTTCCTGGGAGAGAGATAACTTATCCACCACTTGATCCCAGATCTGGTGCATTCTCTCCACCACAGTGTCAACACCTGGGCAGGCAGAAGGCTCCACCTGCCCTGAAGAAAATCGAGGATGAAACCCAAAGTTACAAAAAAAGGTGACATCAAAGTGGCAGAACTAGCTCTATTATTTAAAGCAATTTCGGCCAAGGGCAAAAATGAAACCCAATCATCCTGATCAGCGGAAATAAAACATCTCAAATACGACTCCAAGGTCTGGTTTGTTCTCTCCATCTGCCCATTGGTCTGAAGGTGAAAAGCAGAGGAGAAGGACAACTGAATTCCCAGCTTGGAACAGAAAGTTCTCCAAAATCTAGACACAAACTGAACTCCGTCAGATACAATGTTCTCAGGAATCCCGCGCAAGCGAACCACCTGTTGCAAAAACAGGGGCACCAATTCAGAGGAAGATGGTAACTTATGGAGTGGTACAAGATGAACCATCTTAGAGAACCTATCACAAATCACCCAAATAACAGTCATTCTCTGAGAGACAGGCATATCAGAGATGAAATCCATTGAAATATGGGTCCATGGCCTCCTGGGGACCGGCAAAGGCATCAACATCCCACTAGAGCGAGAACAAGGTTTAGACCGGGAGCAAGTCCCACAGGACTGCACAAAATTCCTGACATCACGAGACAAGGCGGGCCACCAAAAAGACCGACTCACCAGATCTCTAGTACCAAAAATACCTGGATGACCAGCCAATGCAGAGCAATGAACTTCAGACATCACTCTCTTCTTCAACTGGTCAGGAACATACAACTTTCCACTGGGACAACGCTCAGGTTGGTCCTCCTGGAACTCTTCCAGAGCACGTCTCAAATCGGGCGAGATGGCAGAAAGAACTACCCCTTCGCCTAAGATAGGAGAATCAGCAAAGAAGCTCTTAGAGAGGGCGTCTGCCTTGACATTCTTAGTGCCAGGAAGAAAAGAGACCACAAAATCAAAACGTGTAAAAAACAAGGCCCACCTAGCCTGTCTAGGGTTCAAGCGTTTGGCCGACTCCAGGTAAATCAAATTCTTCTGGTCAGTGAGGACCACGACTTGGTGTTTAGCTCCCTCCAACCAATGTCTCCACACCTCAAATGCCCATTTCATGGCTAACAGTTCCCGATTCCCCACATCATAGTTACATTCAGATGGAGAGAACTTTCGGGAAAAGAAAGCACAGGGATTCATTTTAGATGTTACAGGATCCTTTTGGGACAAAACAGCTCCTGCACCAATCTCAGATGCGTCCACCTCTACCTGGAACGGAAGTGAGACATCAGGTTGCCGCAAAACCGGGGCAGAAATGAATCTTCGCTTCAGCTCCTGAAAGGAAGAAACAGCCTCCAGAGACCAATTCAACACATCAGCACCCTTCTTAGTCAGATCAGTCAGTGGCTTGGCAATATTAGAAAATTTAGCTATAAATTTACGATAAAAATTAGCAAAACTCAAAAACTTCTGGAGGGCCTTCAAAGAAGTGGGCTGAACCCAATCATAAATGGCCTGTACCTTGGCCGGGTCCATTTCAATAGTTGACGGAGACAAAATAAATCCCAAAAATGAAATCCTCTGTACCCAAAAAGGCATTTTGATCCTTTGACATACAGGGAATTCTCCCTCAAGATCCGGAACACAGTCCGAACATGTTCCACATGAGAATCCCAATCCTTGGAGAAGATCAAAATATCATCCAGATAGATAATCAAAAATTTATCGACAAAGTCTCGGAAAATGTCGTTCATGAAGCACTGGAAGACAGAAGGGGCATTAGTGAGCCCAAAAGGCATCACCAGGTACTCAAAATGTCCCTCCGGAGTATTAAATGCCATCTTCCATTCATCCCCATGCTTAATGCGGATAAGATTATACGCCCCCCTGAGGTCAAGCTTGGTAAACCAGCAAGCACCTTTAACTCTGGAGAATAGATCCGAAATCAGGGGTAACGGATACTGATATTTAATAGTAATTTTGTTGAGGGCACGATAATCAATACAAGGCCTTAATGAACCATCCTTTTCGGCCACGAAAAAAAAACCGGCACCTAAGGGTGAAGAGGATGGTCTAATATGACCCTTCTCCAACGCCTCCTTAATATAGGATCGCATAGCCTCGTGCTCGGGTACAGATAAATTGAAGAGCCGACCCTTGGGAAATTTACACCCCGGGCTCAGTTCAATTGCACAGTCATAATTCCTATGAGGAGGCAAAGACGCAGACTCATTCTCACTAAATACATCATAAAAGTCCGCCAAATAGTGAGGAACAGCATGCGACTGAGGAGAGGTGGAAAAAACCGGAGCCTCACTAAGGGCACACCGACAGCCCCAACTCACCACAGACACAGATTTCCAATCCAAAACTGGATTATGAATTTGCAACCAGGGAAACCCCAGAACAATGGTATCATGCAAATTATGCAACACGAAAAAATCTGCAATTTTCTTGATGGTCTGGGGCGACCCGCATTACCACCTGGGTCCAAAACTGTGGTTTATTTTTAGCCAAAGGTGTAGCATCAATCTCCCTCAAAGGGATAGGCGTCCGCAGAGGTGTCATCGGAAATCCACAACGTTTAGCAAAATCCAAGTCCATTAGGTTCAGGGCAGCTCCAGAATCCACAAAAGCCTTGGCGGAAAATGTGGACAGGGAGCAGATCAGAGTATTTGCCAGAAGAAACTTAGGTTGAACACCACCCACAGAAAACGTGTGTGCAAAATGTTTCTCTCGTTTAGGACAGACAGAAATAATATGCGAGGCATCTCCACAAAAAAAACACAGCTTATTACGCCTTCTGAACTCCTGACGTTGCTCCCTGGACAAAACTCTATCACATTGCATAGGTTCAGACACTTGTTCAACAGGTGGCAACACCTCTCGTGCAGTCCTGCGTTCACGTAAACGCCGATCAACCTGAATGGCTAATGACATAGAATCGTCAAGACCAGAGGGAACAGGAAATCCCACCATGGTATCTTTTACGGCTTCTGACAAACCCTTCCAAAAGAGAGCTGCCAAGGCATTATCATTCCAGGTAGTAAGGACCGCCCACTTTCGGAATTTTTGACAGTACAATTCTGCAGAATCTCGACCCTGGCTCAATGCCAACAGGGTCTTTTCAGCCTGATCAATAGCATTAGGTTCATCATACAACAACCCCAAGGCTTGAAAAAATGCGTTAACATTAGTCAGAATAGGATCATCTGGTTTCAAAGAAAATGTCCAATCCTGGGGATCGCCACGCAGCAAAGAGATGACAATTTTAACCTGCTGCAAGGAGCTCCCTGACGAGTTAGGCTTCAAGGCAAAAAATAATTTACAATTATTTTTGAAATTCAAAAATTTGGACCGATCCCCAAAAAACACATCAGGAGTAGGGATCTTTGGTTCAGCCGCATGTGAATGAGCAAGGTAGGTGGAAATTCCCCGCACTTCCGCAGCGAGCTGCTCCACACGATCAGACAATTGCTTTATCTCCATTGAGAGGAAAAAAAATTCCCCCTACGGCCTCAGAGATCTAGAGGAAAAAATATACACACCTTTTTTTTTTTTTACAATTCTTTCCTGCTATTGAGTACCCTATGATCTGCGGTATGGCGGGTGATTCTGTTATGAATGAGTCACCGTAGGAGGCAAAAACAGAAATACTAGCTAAGTCCAGAAAACCAGAGAAGTTGGCAGCTATCGGATTGCAGACCCCTGAACCTAACAACAACAACTAGCAGTAGCCATGGGGGGTTCCTACGCTGCCCTAGACCCCTCGATCACAGCAGGAGAACTACATAGTCTAAAAACAGAAAGGGAAATCTAAACTGCCCCAGAGCAGACCCCAAAGCAATAGGCAGCCCCCAACATATAATGAAGGTGAAGCAGGATGAAAAAGCACTCACACAGATAGAAAGATAGGCTGAGCAAATGATGGGGCCCAAGCTAACTAAATAGGACAGGATAGAAAAGCTGCTGTCTGCAATCCGCCAAAACCCTCTCAAAACAAGAGCCAACAGACTGATAGGGAAAAAAGCCCTGAAGACGCTAGGCTTCAAAAAGACTATATCAGTACTCAGGTATTTTCTGAAGACAGAGCAAAAAGTAATTCAGCTCACCCAGAAGGGAAAGGCAGAAATCCAGAAAAACAAGGCAAAACAAAACACAAATGCAAAAAGCAGAGAAGAAAACTTAGCTTTTGAGGAGCAGGAATCAGACTGGTCTCCAAGAATCCCTCAGAGAAATCACCTGCAAGGCAGAAGGGTGTCGGCTGCCTTATATGCAGTCAGCAATTCCAGTCACCCAGTCATCATCATTCTGCTCAGGTGCTTTGTAATCAGCCTCACTACCTTCCTTCACCAGAAGAGGGAGTTCATCAGACCTCAATGGTGAAGGGGAAAATGAACTCACAACAGACACAGCCTCAGTATGGATTAGACAAGAATCTAAAAAGTAGAAAAAGGGTAATGTATTCGAAGAGTACACCAGTATACACTGTTGGGGTATTTTTAAATCTTCATATATATTTCAGTCTCAGTAAGACAGTCCAGACTCTCCGCAAGAGGAAACGAGATGGATACAAGTACAGACGGAAAGTCGAGTGATTGCAGAAATTTTGGAATTACTAATCACGGGAAAAACTCCCGGGAGAATTCTCAGAGGTGATGCTGACCCTCAATTACTTTGTCTGTGGAGACAGCGAAAACAGTTCTTTGTGAAGAAAGGGTTGCTGTATCACAGTACTGTGGATCCCATCACCGTTACTCATCTCCATCAAATTGTGATCACAGGGAGAGATGTAGACATGGTCCTCACTGCCTATCATGATCGGTCAGGTAACTTTGGAGAGCAAAAGACAGAAGCCACAGGCCGTAGGCGATTCTATTGGATTGGCATGAGAGGACACATTTAAAAATGTGGGCAGGAATGTCACACAGTAGGAAAACTGTGAAAGCTGATGATAAACCACTGCATCTCATTGTGAGTCGAAGTCCATAACAAATGGAAGCCATTGATAATCTGAAGATAGAGCCCAGCAGGACAGGGCATAGCTACGTCTTAACCATCATCTATCAGTTCACCAATTTTGTAGTGGCAGTCCCAGTGAAGGATTTAACAGCCCAGACTACACAGTGGTGGAGCAGGGAGAGGTAAGTATTGCAAGTGCTGGGGCCCTGAGCAAGCAGGGGGGGCCCACTCCTGGGCGGCGGTACTGGCACAGGGCCCCTCATAGTACGCCGGTGTGTCTGACGGCGGGTGTGCACCCCCATCGTCAGAGACACTTGATTGTACTATGAGGGACCCTGTGCCAGTGCCGTCACCCAAGAGTGGGCCCACCCACCTGTCCAGGGCAACGGCACTCGCAAGGGTGCGTGCGCCAGGTGGTGACCCCAGCCCTGGGGGGGAAGGCAGCCCAGTTAGGGAGGTTGAAAAAATGGCATATGTTGATGTTGGACATTCAGCAGCTGCAAATGGAGGAATTGGAGAAGTCCGAGGAAGAGGAGGACGAAAGCAAGCCTTTTTTCTGGCAACCCATGTGTCAGCAGGGGAAGGTGGGACAAAATCCTTTGAAACCCATGCATGGTTCATTTTAATGAAGGTTAGATCATCAACATTTTGGGTTGACAGACGGGTCCTTTTTTCTGTCAGGATTGATCCAGCAGCACTGAAGACTCTTTCGGATAGCACACTAGCAGCAAAGCAAGCGAGCTCCTGTAAGGCATATTGTGCCAATTCAGGCCAGGAGTCCAGTTTACAGGCCCAATAGTCAAAGGGGAATGACTTGTGAGGGAGAACATCGATATGGGAGGAGAAGTAGTTTGTAACCATAGTTGACAACTGCTGTCTCCTGTCACTTTCAATCGATGCAGTATTACCAGTCGTGTGAGCGGTTCTTGAAAAATCAGTCCACAACATGGTCATGAAACCCCTGTCTCCAACGCCACTTCTGCTGTGTGCACTACGAACACCTCTGCCAAGCTGCCCCCGGCCCGTACGGCTCGTGTGAGAACCATCACCGCTGCTGTGTGCTGGGAATGCCTCG
This sequence comes from Dendrobates tinctorius, assembly GCF_039654945.1. Classification (NCBI taxonomy): domain Eukaryota; kingdom Metazoa; phylum Chordata; class Amphibia; order Anura; family Dendrobatidae; genus Dendrobates; species Dendrobates tinctorius. The sequence continues at coordinate 1,490,928 of NW_027361971.1, read as the reverse complement.
AACAAACGGTTTACCAGAGTTGTTTGTCTGTTAGCCAATATTAGCTCTATGTTCTCCTGTGGCATGATGTTTTGGAATGTGCCTTTATAGCGTGGATCCAGGATGCTGGCCAACCAGTAGTCGTCATCGTTCATCATTTTGGCAATGCGGGGGTCCCTTTTTAGGATCTGCAAGGCATAATCTGACATGTGGGCCAATGTTCCCGGTGTCAATGATGCACTGCGAGTGCTGGGTGGAGGAGCACTTTGTGGCAAATTCACAACCCTCCAGTCATGCACAAACCCTGTACCTGACCTTGCCACGCCAACATTTTCTCGTGCCCCACGAGAAGCATCCTCCTCCCCTAAATAATCATCCCCATCATCCTCCTCCTCTTCCTCCACCTCATCCAGGAGAGTTCCCTGAGCAGACAATGGCTGACTGTCATCAAGGCTTCCCTCCTCCTCTTCCTCCTTGGCTGCAGACGCCTGCTCCTTAATGTGCGTCAAAGTTTGCATGAACAGACGCATAAGTGGGATGGTTATGCTTATGATGGTGTCGTCTGCGCTTACCAGCTGTGTGCATTCCTCAAAACACTGAAGGACTTTACAGAGGTCTTTCAGCTTTGACCACTGAACACCAGACAACTCCATGTCTGCCCTCAAACTGCCTGCCCGTGTATCCTCCCACAAATGCATTACAGCCTGCCTCTGTTCGCACAGCCTCTCAACCATGTGCAGGGTGGAGTTTCACCTTGTTGCAACGTCGATAATTAGGCGGTGCTTGGGAAGGTGGAGCAATCGCTGCAGCTTCTGCTTACGACTGGAGTGTACGGGCGACCGGCGGATGTGCGAGCACAGTCTTCGCACCTTATGGAGCAGGGGTGTTAACTCCGGATAATTATTGAGGAAGCACTGCACCACCAGGTTCAAGGTGTGAGCCAGGCAAGGTATGTGTCTGAGTTTTGAAAGGGCTATGGCTGCCACAAAATTCCGGCCGTTATCACTAACTACCTTGCCTGCCTCAAGATGTAGACTGCCCAGCCATGACTCAGTTTGTCGCTGCAAGTAGTCGGCCAGTACCTCCGCGGTGTGTCTGTTGTCGCCCAAACACATCTTCTTCAACACAGCCTGCTGACGCTTACCACTAGCTGTTCGATAGTGGGACACCTCGTGTGCAACACTGGCAGCTGCGGATGGAGTGCTCATGCGACTGCGCTCTGTGGACGAGCTTTCGCTTCTGGAGTAGGAGGAGGGTCGAACGTCTACAGCCAACTGTTTCCTATACAGTGGGCTAGGCAGCACTGTCCCACCGCCGCTGTCCCCTGTGGACCCTGCATCCACCACATTAACCCAGTTCGCAGTGATGAACACGTAATGGCCATGCCTACAGGACCATGCATCTGTTGTGAGGTGCACCTTTCCACTCACTGATTGCTTGAGTGCATGGACAATGCAGTCTTTCACATGCAGGTGGAGGGCTGGGATGGCTTTTCGAGAAAAGAAGTGCTGACAGGGTAGGTCATAGCATGGTACTGCATAGGCCTTGAGCTCGCGGAAAGCTTCGCTTTCAACCAACCAGTAGGGCATCATCTCTAACGAGATTAGTTTGGCAATGTGGGCGTTCAAACACAGTGTACGCGGTTGAGAGGATGAGTACTTTCTTGTCCTACTCAGAGTCTCTGGTAGGGTGAGCTGGACTTGAGAGCTGCATATGGTGGAACTAGCGGTGGACATGGCGGACTGAGAGAGGGTTGGTGATGGTGAAGGTCATGGTGCTGGTGGTCTTGCTGATGGCCTAGATTCAGTCTTTCATAGCAATAACATTGTGATTCCCTGACTGCTTTGGCCTTGCAACGACACCTCAACATTTGCTGCTGGTGGTGTGCTAAATTGGTGGGCTTACAGTGGGGGAAGCAATGTAGCGTTGCTGACTACCTTCATTCGGAGCAGGTGCACATGTGGTACGTGAAGTTTGGTAGTCCGTCCACGCTTGCAAGTGCATGGTGGTTAAATGTCTAAGCATGCAACTGGTATTCAAATTTCTCAGATTTTTCCCTCGGCTAAAGGTCTTTGTGCACTTCTTACAGATAACCTTTGCATGATCATTAGGATTTTGTTCAAAAAAGTGCCACACTGCACTCTTTCTACTATGGAAGACATTTTGAGGCCTTGCACGCTGTGCTAATTTGACTGTCTGGCGAAGCTGTCCTGCAACTCCTTTGGTTTTTGTAACCCGTTTTTGGACTGCTACGGGCCTGCCAAATAACAGCTGTTGCGATGTCGATGCCTGCTGCGGATCCTCCTCCTCCTCTTCTGAGCTATTGGCAGCGGCACCCTCTTCCCCCAATGGATGCCAATCTGGGTCAACAACTGGGTCATCCATCACCTCCTCTTCAATTTCATGTGCACCTTCCGCTGTGTCACCGTGTAAGGTGGTATAGTATGCGGGAAGGGGCACCTGAGTTTCATCATGGTCAGATTCTGGCTCAGTACACTGCGAGGACAATGTAGTGCTCTGAGTGCATGTACCAGCAGAAAAATCTAGCAGTGGCTGTGCATCAGTGCACTCCATGTCAGATTCATCTTCGACTGGGGAATTCACGATTTGACTTGATAACCCAGGCATGGTATGTGAAAAGAGCTCCATGGAGTAATCTGTAGTGTGGCCTGCTGCATCATTCACTTTTGGTGGGGGTGAAGGACACAACGAAAGGGGTTCTTCCTGACCAGGAGCCAGCACTTGACGACTCAGTGCTTGCATTTTTTTGAAACTTCAGAAGAGGAGGCGATAGAGCTGGAGGCTGTGTCAGCAATGTAAGCCAAAACTTGTTCCTGAAGCTCCGGCTTTAAAAGCGGTTTACCTACTCCCAGAAAAGGGAGCCTTCGAGGCCCTGTGGAGCCAGACGATGACGCAGGCTCAACACCTCCTGCCTTAGGTGCTATTGTGCTTTTGCCACTACCAGCAGATGCACCACCACCACCATCAGTACCAGCTGGCAACCCCCACCCACATTCACGGCCTCTTCCACCATACTTCCTCAATTTTGGGAAAATGTACCCAAAATACCACCAGCTATATGGTACTGTCAAACAAGGTACAAGGTGTATATAGTATTGGGGAGAATTTGAATCTCCCTAGAGATTTTAGGAGGCTGAACTATTATCTCAGGCCCACTATAGATTACACCTCAATTTAACAGGCTGAAATTGGCTGGTGTATGACAAAGTATAAGGTGTATATAGTATTGTGGAGAATTTGAATCTCCCTAGAGATTTTAGGAGGCTGAACTATTATCTCAGGCCTACTATAGATTACACCTCAATTTAACAGGCTGAAATTGGCTGGTGTATGACAAAGTACAAGGTGTATATAGTATTGTGGAGAATTTGAATCTCCCTAGAGATTTTAGGAGGCTGAACTATTATCTCAGGCCCACTATAGATTACAACTCAATTTAACAGGCTGAAATTGGCTGGTGTATGACAAAGTCCAAGGAGTATATAGTATTGGGGAGAATCTGAATCTCCCTAGAGATTTTAGGAGGCTGACAATGATGCTCTCAGTCCAAGTATGGCAGCAGGCAGCCTAATAAGCAGGACTGCTGCACACAAAAGTGTGGAAAAATGAACGCTTGGTAACTGCAGAAAAGAGGAAGAAAAGTATTTTTGCTTTTAAAAAAGCAGTTTGCACAGCAGTGTGCAAACAGCAATGCAGCTATCAGGGAGCCTTATAAGGCAGCCTAATAACGAACAAAGCTGATGCACAAAAATATAGCCTCCCCTGTCACTGCACTCAAACTGTTGTGTTGTACAGTGAAAATCGCTACCAGCAGAAGCAGTTTTTTTGCTCTTCTTCCCTGCCTAACGCTCTCCGTTATTCAGAATCAGCAGCAGCAACCTCTCCCTCCCTATGCTAAGATCGGCAGAAGTAAGATGGCGGTTAGCGTGCGCACCCTTTTTTAGCCCGTGACGCCACACAAAGCAAGCCAATCACTTGCATGCCCTTCTCAAAGATGCTGGTGACCGCTGCCCATGTCATCGCGTTGCCCACAGTGTGCGTCCTCCATCATTGGCTGAAAAAGGGCGCTGGAAGCATAATTTTAGACGCGGCTTTGGCGCTCTGGTCGCCGACCTCATGGCCGACCTCACGCTATGGTCGGGTTTCGTTTCATGAAACCCGACTTTAGCGAAAGTCGGCGACTTATGAATTTGACCGACCTGTTTCGCTCAACTCTACTTCAGAACCAATTTTTTTATTTTCACAAGAATAAAAAGAGAAAATGAACCACAAAATTTGTTGTGCAATTTCTCCTGAATACGCCGATACCCCATATGTGGAGGTAAACCACTGTTTTGGCACATGGCACAGCTTGGAAAGGAAGGAGTGCCGTTTGACGTTTTCGATGCAGAATTGTCTGGAATTGAGATTGGACGCCATGATACATTCGCAGAGACTCTGATGTGCCCAAACAGTGGATACCCCCCACAAGTGACACCATTTTGGAAACTAGACCCTCCAAGGAACTCATCTAGTTGTGTGGTGAACACTTTGAACCCCCAAGTGCTTCACAGAAGTTTATAACGTAGAACCGTGAAAATGAAAAAAATCATATTTTTTCCACAAAAATGATCTTTCTGCCCCAAAATTTTTATCTTCACAAGGGTAACAGGAGAAATTAAACCCCCAACGTTGTTGTGCAATTTGTCCTGAGTATGCTGATAACCCATATGTGGGGGTAAACCACTGTTTGGGCGCACAGCAGAGCTCGGAAGGGAAGGAGCGCTGTTTGACTTTTTCAATGCAGAATTGGCTGGAATTGATATCGGATGCCATGTCGCGTTTGAAGAGCCCCTGATGTGCTTAAACAGTGGAAACCCCCCACAAGTGACACCATTTTGGAAAATAGACCCCTTACGGAACTTATCTAGATGTGTGGTGAGAACTTTGAGCCCCAAGTGTTTCACTAAAGTTTATAAAGCAGAGCCGTGAAAATAAAAAAATCTTTTTTTTCCACAAAAATTATTTTTCAGCCCCCAATTTTTTATTTCCCCAAGGGTAACAGGAGAAATTAGACTCCCAACGTTGTTGTGCAATTTATCCTGAGTACGCTGATACCCTAAATGCAGGAGTAAACCACTTTTTGGGCTCACAGCAGAGCTCAGAAGGGAGGGAGCACCGTTTGAGTTTTTGAACGCAAAATTGGCTGGAATCAATGGTGGCGCCATGTCGCGTTTGGAGTCCCCCTGATGTGCCTAAACAGTGGAAACCTCGAATTCTAACTCCAACCCCAACCCAACACACCCCTAACCCAAATCCCAACCCTAACCATAACCCTAACCACAACCCTAACCCCAACACACCCCTAACCCTAATTTCAACCCTGACCATAATCCTAACCACAAACCTAACCTCAACACACCTCTAACCCTAATTCCAACCCTAGCCATAACCCTAACACACTCCTAACCCTAATCCCAACCCTAACCCTAATCCCAACCATAACACTAACCACAACCCTAACCACAACACACCTCTGTTCCTAACCCTAATCCCAACCCTAATCCTAATCCCAACCCGAACCCTAACTTTAGCCCCAACCCTATCCGTAATTTTAGCCCCAACCCTAACCCTAACTTTATCCCCAACCCTAACTTTAGCCCAACTCACTTTAGCCCAACTTTACCCCTAATGGGAAAATGGAAATAAATATATTTTCTTTATTGTGTTATTTTTCCTTAACTAAGGGGGTGATAAAGGGGGGGGTGATTTACTATTTTTTTATATTGATCACTGTGATAGGGTCTATCACGGTGACCAAAATGAACCAATAAGAAAAATCTTCCTATTGTTGCCGGGTGCTGGCCGGAAGATCTCGGCGGGCGCACTGTGCATCTCCCGAAGGGAGTCCCGGGGGACTTCAGGGGGCATGCAGGGACAACGGAGGTAGCGGGGGTGATCGGGGGACCCTATTTCTCTCTCCTCTGATGTGCCATCACATAAGAGAAGAGAGAAATTAAATGGAAAATTGGACCTTTTTTTAGCGGTCGCCGTTATACCGTTAATAACGGCAATCGCAACACTGGGGTCAGTAAAAACCGACCCAAATCATGTTCTCTGGGATCTCTGCTACCCCCGGCAGCCGAAACCCTGGAGAAATTCCAACTCTGGGGGGCGCTATGCACTTTTTCCACAGCGCCATTATTTAACGGCGCTGTGGTTTAAGTACCCTTAACTGCCGCCATTAAAAGGCGTATTGGTGGTAGTTAAGGAGTTAAAAGGAGGCTGTCCCCCCAAAAAAAATGTTAAACATTTTACACAGTGAGTTAGTGAATTTAGTCCCAATAAAAATCATACAAGCCTTTTACCTGTTAGGGTATGTTTCCATGGTCAGTATTGGCAGTGCTTTGGACGCAGTACATGTCTGCGTCTCCGCAAGATAATGTTCTGTCCCCACATGAGGCAAATGGAGGTGTAGTTGATTGGGGCTGGGAGAGATTCCTACCTTCTGCTTCCTCAATGCAGAGCAGACAGGACCATTGTTGCTGTTTTGCTGTTCAGCATCCGGAGAGATGATACACACCAGGGATTGTGAATTCCAGACCTGTTTATTTGGAAATCTGGACAGAATATGATTGGTAAGGCAGTAGGTTCTCCAGACGTGCAGAATGTTAACAACGTGATGTGAGCAAAGAAGTGTGAGCAAAGTGTGCAGCAAGGTGCAGCAAATGTGGTCGAAAAACTGATGCCTTTCACAGCTCGGTTCAAGCATGTCTCTGCCGGGTGAAAGTGAAATGAAGAATGGCTGCTAGCAGGAAGAAGAAGGTGTGACCTGACCCAGGAGTGGAAGGCATGTACTAGAATTAATTAGCTGCAGGCTGCTATACGGAAAAAGGACAGCAAGTGGCAGATTAGCAAATGCAGGACTATTATACACGGCATGGAAAATAACGGGAGTTGGAAGTTTGGCCCCCAGCAGTTCGCCCCCAGCATTTCGCCCCCAGCAGTTCGCCCCCAGCAGTTCGCCCCCAGGTACACTTCGCCCCCGAACATTTCGCCCCCAGCATTTCGCCCCCAGGTTGTTTCGCCCCCGCACATTTCGCCCCCGCACATTTCGCCCCCAGCAGTTCGCCCCCGCACATTTCGCCCCCGCACATTTCGCCCCCGGATGTTTCGCCCCCGGATGTTTCGCCCCCGGATGTTTCGCCCCCAGCAGTTCTCCCCCGGATGTTTCGCCCCCAGCAGTTCGCCCCCGGATGTTTCGCCCCCAGCAGTTTGCCCCCAGCAGTTCGCTCCCGGATGTTTCGCCCCCAGCAGTTCGCCCCCGCATGTTTCGCCCTCAGCAGTTCGCCCCCGGATGTTTCGCCCCCAGCAGTTCGCCCCCAGCAGTTCGCCCCGCATGTTTCGCCCCCGGATGTTTCGCCCCCGGATGTTTCGCCCCCAGCAGTTCGCCCCCGGATGTTTCGCCCCCAGCAGTTCGCCCCCAGATGTTTCGCCCCCAGCAGTTCGCCCCTGGATGTTTCGCGCCCAGCAGTTCGCCCCCGGATGTTTCGCCCCCAGCAGTTCGCCCCCGGATGTTTCGCCCCCAGCAGTTCGCCCCCGGATGTTTCGCCCCCAGCAGTTCGCCCCCGCATGTTTCGCCCTCAGCAGTTCGCCCCCGGATGTTTCGCCCCCAGCAGTTCGCCCACAGCAGTTCGCCCCCAGCAGGTCACCCCCGGATGTTTCGCCCCCGGATGTTTCGCCCCCAGCAGTTCACCCCCGGATATTTCGCTCCCAACAGTTCGCCCCCGGATGTTTCACCCCCAGCAGTTTGCCCCTGGATGTTTCGCCCCCAGCAGTTCGCCCCCGCATGTTTCGCCCCCAGAAGTTCGCCCCCAGCAGTTCGCCCCCAGATGTTTCGCCCCCGGATGTTTCGCCCCCAGCAGTTCGCCCCCAGAAGTTCGCCCCCGGATGTTTCGCCCCCAGCAGTTCGCCCCCGGATGTTTCGCCCCCGGATGTTTTGCCCCCAGCAGTTCGTCCCCGGATGTTTCGCCCCCAGCAGTTCGCCCCCGGATGTTTCGCCCCTGGATGTTTCGCCCCCAGCAGTTCACCCCCGGATGTTCACCCCCAGATGTTTCGCCCCCAGCAGTTCGCCCCCGGAGGTTTCGCCCCCAGCAGTTCGCCCCTGGATGTTTTGCCCCCTGTCAGTTCGCCCCCAGCAGTTCATCCATGGATGTTTTGCCTCTAGCAATTTGCTCCTGGATCTTTCGCATCCGGGAAAAACCTGCCTGAACTGAACATTGGCAGGTTTGCTTATCACTAATAATACACCATATGAGTCTAAGATATACAATTCTGATCAAATTAGTTTTTTTTATTCTCAAACTTTGTTTTCTAGATGAGTAATTTTACAAACAGACAGGAAAATAGTAGGATTTCATTGGTTACTAAGGAGGTCGTGCCCCCTTGGGAGCAGAACGGATCCTGGCTCCCTATGATACATTCAGGGCTGCTTGTTCACAGCCCTCTGCAAAGCTCCCCTTCACCCTCCGCTCATGTGCTCTGTCCTGGACAAGAGGAATCATAGAATCATAGAATTGTAGCGTTGGAAGGGACCTCCTGGGCCATCTGGTCCAACCCCCTGCTCAAAGCAGGATTCGCTAAATCATCCCCCCCTGCCTGTGTAAAGCCGTTACAGGACGGAACACATAGGGGGGGCTTTGCAGAGGGCTGTAAACCAGCAGCCCTTTATACATCATAGGGAATATATTGTTAGCTGCATGCTCCTGTGCAGCCACGCCCTCTAGAATCCATCCACAAGTACTGCTGCTAAGGAGAAACAACCTCCTTAGCAACCACTGAAATCCTGCAGCACATGGAGCTTTAACTTGGATGAGACTTTTCACACAGAAGTGAAGCTGCTGGAAGGTCTCCTTTGGAAATGAATATCATGGGCACAGGTACTATAACATAACATGTTTTTTGTAGAGGTATGCTTTAACTGTATATATCAAAACTGTTTTAACAAGAAACATAAAAAGGTATAGAGAGGAAGGATTAGAGAAAAAGAGAAAATACAAATTGCAGGTTATAATGCTTGAATTATTTTACAGCTAAAAACACTGCTCTCAAAACATACAATATGTGACCATGAACTAAAAATCAAAGCTGTAGGCAATGCCTCTCAGATAATCCATCAAGCTTCTATTATCGAAATCTTGCACGATACGTTTAACCCTTGCTGAAATTGCAGCATACTTTTTGTTTCTTGCAGCGATGGGATTTCCTGCTATTATCTGAATAATTTCAAAACTATGGAGCTCTTGCTGATGTTTCAGACAGTTAATGAACCGGTATATATTTTGGAAAAGAGTACCACATGTTTCTCGAAAGCTACGGTGCCATCCTTCGACATCATTATTTGTTCGCTGTTGATCATTCAATGTTCGTTCATACACATTCCAGAATTGAACTGGAAACAAAGGTGCTTGACATCCTCTGCGATTCATTCGACCGATATAGCTGTCTTCAAAATAGTTGGCAATAGGTATTGCTTCTTGTGGAAAGTCAGGATCTTCCACCAATTCTTCAAATGATTGCACAACATTCTGTGGTGGTAGAAAGGCCAGGGCAGGTATCATGCGTATCCAACGGGCAAATTCATGGTCACCTTGGTATTGCATCTTGAGTCCTTCATTTTGAACTTTACGCCAAACCGACTGTGAAAGGTGGAAAAAGCAACCAGTCTTCACAAGGTTGGGGAATTCACTTTCAAATGCCTGTATTGCAGCTAGTTCAAAATCCAACATCAGGTTGTGTGGCTGCAGTCCAGGCTGCAAGTTCTTCAGCTCTTGCAGCAACCTCTGGTATGTAGAACGGCTCTTGTCTGTCAGCAAGGTGTACACTACAGGAACAACAAGGCCGCTGTGGACTACATGGATTGTGTAAAGTTGCTTAAACAAGGCTGGTGTAGTGAAAAACATGCCATCAGCAAACCACTCTTTACTTTGTGCCAGTAGATGGAGATTGTCTCTTGTTCCAAATATCAACATACGGCTGTGTCCATTTCCTAATTTAAAATGAAAGTATTAGTAGAGGAAATAACAGAAAAAGTGTAACAAGCAGCAGACAGAGTTTTGGGATAAATTCACAAAAAAAATATCCTAATCAGAAGACTCTGTTCATATCTCACATTAAATACTCACATTTTGCTCCAGATTTTCTGATTTCATAATAAAAAAACTGAAGCAAAATCTAGTGTGAAGGGGCCAACCAATAGTTTTTTACAACATATATTGTCCCAGTGGAAAATTATATATTTTTGTTTAAAATTAAAATTACTTCCAAACTTGAAATAGGTCACATTTTTAGGGTACCTTTAGACCCTTCAACTAGACGGCCGTTCAGCACGGCCGATCGCCACTATGCTGAACTATGTCTAGTTGACAGCCGCATCCAGACGCGGCGTGCGGCTGGACGTCTGAATGACGCATTCCATTCAGGCGGATGGGCACGCTAGCCGTCGGGTGGGCAGCGCGGACGTTCGTGACGTCCGCGCTGCCTATGCTGTCTCATTGAAAGGATTGTGCAGGACGCAAAAAATGCCAGTAAAATCACCAGTGTGCTTTTGGCCTAAGGCATAACTGAATGGTCCATTAGGCTGGGGTCATATGCAGCATTAATGTGTAAATCCCATCCACATGCTGATGAAAAAATTTTGTTTACAAAAAAAAAAAAAAGTGCAGCATGTCAATGTATGCTGCCATTATACAAACAAAATTCCAGCCATTCAGACAAGGGGCTGAAATCCTGCACTAAAACCTGCACCTAAATCCATAGAGTTAAGTGAAGATTTTGATACAGAATTAGGGTACCACAATAGTGGCCACAATTGCAGGCACAAATAGATTCCTGTGGGATCTCCAATTGCTACCGCAATTACAGCCGCTACGGAGATGCCGCTCCGCAATCCCCTTCCGTCAGTGGGCACGAGGCCTCAGGCTTTATCCAGACAAGCTGGATTTACAGGCGTATTCCATGCTGTGTTTCCTGCCTGAAACCCGCCCTTTCATGTCTATGGTGCGGGTTACGGGCGGATTCCGGCCGGGGCCGGAAAACGCCCCACCGGAAAATAGCTTCAAAGCTATTTTCCGGCAGATCCCGGAAGGAATGGGAATGGGCAAGAGGGAAACCTCCCAAAAAATGCCTGCAAACCACGCCAAATACGCTCGGTTTAGGCCATAGCAGGGCATGGCCACGCCCATAGCAGAGCTTGGCCACGTCCCCTATTTGCAGAAGCGTTTTGCCAAAGCGCTTGCAAAGTGCTGAAAAAGTGCTTGGAAGCAGCAGGCAAAACGCATCTGCAAATCATGGCGTATCTCACCTGAGCTCCGGAGTTCAGCCCGACCTGTCCACGGATCTGCAGGACTGAACTACAAGAGCCGAGGAATCAGCCGGCGATGGCAGTTCAGTCCGTGCATGCCGCAGACAGGTGAGGCTGAACTCCGGGGCAGCATCCAGGACAGGTATGGCCAGTACAATGCTGCATATTTGGAATTAGTGTTGGCCGGTCCGATCACTGAAGATCGTAATTTATTACGATTTTCAGGCTGATCGTTATTTTAAATTACGATCCGATTTGTAGCCAGATCATGATGATGATCTGAATTAGAAATCGGAATCCTCCGTAATCTGAAAACACTGTCCGGGCATACACTCCCGAACAGTGTGCGCATATATATATATATATATATACACTCACTGGCCACTTTATTAGGTACACCTGTCCAACTGTGTGTTAAGACTTAATTTCTAATCTGCCAATCACATGGCGGCAACTCAGTGCATTTAGGCATGTAGACATGGTCAAGACAATCTCCTGCAGTTCAAACCGAGCATCAGTATGGGGAAGAAAGGTGATTTGAGTGCCTTTGAACGTGGCATGATTGTTGGTGCCAGAAGGGCTGGTCTGAGTATTTCAGAAACTGCTGATCTACTGGGATTTTCACGCACAACCATCTCTAGGGTTTACAGAGAATGGTCCGAAAAAGAAAAAAAATCCAGTGAGCGGCAGTTCTGTGGCCGGAAATGCCTTGTTGATGCCAGAGGTCAGAGGAGAATGGGCAGACTGGTTCGAGCTGATAGAAAGGCAACAGTGACTCAAATTGCCACCCGTTACAACCAAGGTAGGCAGAAGAGCATCTCTGAACGCACAGTGCGTCGAACTTTGAGGCAGATGGGCTACAGCAGCAGAAGACCACACCGGGTACCACTCCTCTCAGCTAAGAACAGGAAACTGAGGCTACAATTTGCACAAGCTCATCGAAATTGGACAGTAGAAGATTGGAAAAACGTTGCCTGGTCTGATGAGTCTCGATTTCTGCTGCGACATTCGGATGGTAGGGTCAGAATTTGGCGTAAACAACATGAAAGCATGGATCCATCCTGCCTTGTATCAACGGTTCAGGCTGGTGGTGGTGGTGTCATGGTGTGGGGAATTTTTTCTTGGCACTCTTTGGGCCCCTTGGTACCAATTGAGCATCGTTGCAACGCCACAGCCTACCTGAGTATTGTTGCTGACCATGTCCATCCCTTTATGACCACAATGTACCCAACATCTGATGGCTACTTTCAGCAGGATAATGCGCCATGTCATAAAGCTCGATTCATCTCAGATTGGTTTCTTGAACATGACAATGAGTTCACTGTACTCAAATGGCCTCCTCAGTCACCAGATCTCAATCCAATAGAGCATCTTTGGGATGTGGTGGAACGGGAGATTCGCATCAGGGATGTGCAGCCGACAAATCTGCGCCAACTGTGTGATGCCATCATGTCAATATGGTCCAAAATCTCTGAGGAATGCTTCCAGCACCTTGTTGAATCTCTGCCACGAAGAATTGAGGCAGTTCTGAAGGCAAAAGGGGGTCCAACCCGTTACTAGCATGGTGTACCTAATAAAGTGGCCAGTGAGTGTATATATATATATACACACACACACACACACACTATACAGGTGTACAGCGTGTGTGCATATTTAGCTTTAGTAAATGGCTCCAGGCTGCGCTGTTAAAAAATAAACAAACCCAGTTACTCACCTCTTTCTCCAGTGTCCAGTACTGGCTCCGGCTCCTAGCCCAGCAGTGCAGGGAATCCCGAAATCCAGGCGGCGCATCGCCGCCTCTGTGCCTGCCGTACTATAACTACAGTGGAGAGTGATCCCAGGACCGCTCACTAGACGGTCCTGGGAAAGCACCACATCACGTCACAGAACAGCCCGGCACATGTGCAGAGGTGGTGATGCACAACCCAGAATGCATAGCATTGGGATTTCGGAATTCCCTGCACCGCCGGAGACAGCGCTGGACACCGGAGAGAGAGTTGAATAACTGGGTTTGTTTCTTTTTTAACAGCGCAGCTTGGGGCCATTATATATATGCAAGAAAGCTGGAAGAAGAGTGGCTCAACTGAGATTGTTGCTGAGGACTCAGTGTGCTGCTAGAGCAGGGGTTGGCTTCCGCCCGTACTTAACATGCATCCATGAAGAAAGACCTCCGCGCTCCTGAAGTCCTATACAAATCCTTTATTGCATTTCAAAGTTCCAAAAGTGCCAGACCACCATCACCCACCCACATATATACATATACACACACACTGTTCGGGCGTACAGTGTGCATATATATATATATATATATATATATATATCTACATCTAGCTCTGGAGATTGGATCTGAATTAATTCCAATCTTTCGGTATGATCAGCCCGATCTGATCCTATCTTTCCAGTGATCGGCCAACACTACTTGGAATCAGTAGGCCTCACTACATTATATTACCCTCAAAGTTTCCCTTGAAGGCAAAAATCACATAGTATTTTATATCAGCACCTTATAGTGTAGCATTTTTCACATTTGTGCAAAATAAACTTTGCAATAATTATGCACAATGGAATTGTTTTAATACAATGTTAAATGGTTAAGTAGCTTACCAGAGTCATGCAGAAGGAACTGCTGCTGGACACCATCAATATTGATCTCCTGGAACTCGAGGGGGATAACAAGTTGATCAAGGGTTTGAGGTAACCTTGGGATATTGCCAAGTTGCCTTGCTAATCGTATTGTCCTCTTCAGTGATGCTTTCCTTGGGAGAAGTGCTGCAACATTAGAATGGGCTCCTGAAACGACGTCTGTGAGAATCTGTTGTGGTGTCTCCTGTGTTGTCCTTGCCCTGGTCACAGCCTCATTAACAAGTCGGATTGCTTCAGGTCTTGCAGCTTGTGCTGCGTGATTGTGAAGATTGACTACTTTCACAACTTCGCCAGATTCTTCTTTGGTCCAAACACGTCCCTTGCAAGTCGACCGGTTTTCACATACCCAGATGGAATGAACATCGTCAGCGGTTCGTTTGGAAAATAAGTAAATGTGATTCTCATGGACCAACTTGCTCCTTCCACGTTTGGACAGAACTGAATTCATAGTTGTAGAAAGTGAATTGCTGTGGAAGCTGACTGATTTTTTGTGGCAGTACACTTCTCTCTTTGTGGAGATTTCAGACACTGCTATATTCTGATATACAGATGGAATAAAAGCTAGTCTAATGTAACTTGCAGGACATGTGACCTGCTACTTGTTACATCTGCAACAAAACTTGCAACAAAGCAGGTCAGTGCTTGGTCAGGTAAAAGTTCAAAATTGTTTAGATTTTAGGCCTCTTGCACACTGTAATTTTAGAGTGGTTTCACACTTGTGTTTGTGGCCGCCAGAGGTCGATCCGCTCTGGATCTGACATCCAGCTGACCCCAGGGCAATGCTGGCTGAATGCTGGCATTCCGCTTGCATTGCCCATAGAAGTGAATGGCTGGGTTCCGCGATCTGCAGACGCCCGTTCGCTTTCGTAATGCCGCATTCCGCTATCAGTGTCAGAACAAAAAGAAGAGCATTTTCTTCTTTTCGTTCCGCTACAGGTTAGCGGAATGCGGCATTACAGAAGCGAACGGGCGGCCTGTAGTGCATATGTAGCGGAAGTTTGAAAGCACCCTTATGCTGCCACTGTTTTAGAACTCCAAAGCACGTGCTTTACTGGCATTTTTCAGAGCGCTTTTGTGAGCGCTCTCGGTAATGACCCATAAGATACAGGCTATTGATGAACGCTAAGTGCTCAAAAATAGCTCCTGTAATAAAATAAAAAGAGCTGGCCGAAACAACACCTCGCTTTTCTAGCCATTGACTTATCTACTATATAATTGTCTAAGGGTCACTTTCGTCTTTCTGTCTGTAACGTTTTATTCGTATATTCATTGGTCGCGGCGTCTGTCTGTCATGTAAATCCAAGTCGCTGATTGGTCGTGGCAAAACGCCCACGACCAATCAGCGACGGTCACAGTCTGCCATAAAAAAGGCCGCTGCTTCTCTGCCCTGTACTCACCGCTGACCGCTCACACAGGGTTAATGCCAGCGTTAACGGATCGCGGTGTACCGCACTCCGTTAACGCTGCTATTAACCCTGTGTGACCAACTTTTCGCTATTGATGGTGCCTATGCAGCATCAATAGTGAAAAGATGTAATGTTAAAAATAATAATTACATGTCACGTCGGGGATGTGATAACAAGAGTGTCAAGTGGCTGACAACGGCCATTTCGCGCTACTCGAGCGCTTCCACAGGACCCGTGGAAGAGCTCGAGTAGCGCGAAACGGCCGTTGTCAGCCACTTGACACTCTTGTTATCACATCCCCGACGTGACATGTAATTATGTGTCAATAAATCTTCACTATTATCTCGCAGAGTGCGACCTTCTTTCTTTGGAAACCACAAGTGATTTGTTATGAGGTCAAGCACCCGGGAATCCTCCATGTGAGCTCACCGCCTGCTGCAAGCCACGGATCCTAGCACGGTAACAGCGGTGCCGCCCGCTTCTTCTTTTTTATTAAAAATAATAATGATAAAAAAAAAAAGTTATTCTCACCCCCTCCAACGTCGCGCTGTCCTCCGCGCCTCTCTCCAATGCACACCGTCCAGGACCTGCGATGATGTCACGGTCATGTGACCGCGACATCATCGCAGGTCCTACGCTCAGACCGGAAGCCACCGCCAGCACTGCAGAGAGGCGCGAGGACTTCAGGGCCCGTGGCTGAGGTGAGTATATCTTTATTATTTTTTTTAAACACGAATATAGTGCCCACATTCCTAGACTACGTGGACAGTGTAATATACTACGTGACCAGTGCAATATACTACGTTGGCTGGCCAATATACTATGTGCGCTGTGTAATTTACTATGTGCGCTGTGCAATTTACTATGTGGACTGTGCAATTTACTACGTGCGCTGTCCAAAATACTACGTCGGCTGTCCTATATACTACGTGGCCTGTACAATGTACTACGTGGACTGTCCAATATACTACATAACCTGTGCAACATACCACGTGGCTGTGCCTTCTAGAATACCCGATACATTAGAATCAGGCCACCATGTAGTGTATTCAAAATTGGCAATCTTCTTAGCGATTTTCCAGTGCTTAGCTCTTGGGAAAGTGGCTACTGTGAAAGCGGTCTTAGGGCTAAAACACAAGGCCAAAATTCCCTGCCTAATTTGGGGCCGAAACATCTGGGGGCAAAAAGCAGGGGGCGAAACATCCGGGGGCGAACTGCTGTGGGCGAAACATCCGGGGGCGAACTGCTGGGGGCGAAACATCCGGGGGCGAACTGCTGGGGGTGAATCATCCGGGGGCGAAACATCCGGGGGCGAACTGCTGGGGGCAAAACATCCGGGGGCGAACTGCTGGGGGCGAAACATCCGGGGGCGAACTGCTGGGGGTGAATCATCCGGGGGCGAAACATCCGGGGGCGAACTGCTGGGGGCGAAACATCCGGGTACGAACTGCTGGGGGCGAACTGCTGGGGGCGAAACATCCGGGGGTGAACTGCTGGAGGCGAACTGCTGGGGGCGAAACATCCGGGGCGAACTGCTGGGGGCGAAACATCTGGGGGTGAACTGCTGAGGGCGAACTGCTGGGGGCGAAACATCCGGGGGCGAACTGCTGGGGACGAAACAACCGGGGGCGAACTGCTGGGGGCAAAACATCCGGGGGCGAACTGCTGGGGGCGAAACATCCGTGGGCGAAACATCCGTGGGCGAAACATCCGGGGGCGAACTGCTGGGGGCGAAACATCCGGGGGCGAACTGCTGGGGGTGAATCATCCGGGGGCGAAACATCCGGGGGCGAACTGCTGGGGGCGAAACATCCGGGGGCGAACTTCTGGGGGCGAAACATCCGGGTACGAACTGCTGGGGGCGAACTGCTGGGGGCGAAACATCCGGGGGTGAACTGCTGGAGGCAAACTGCTGGGGGCGAAACATCCGGGGGCGAACTGCTGGGGGCGAAACATCCGGGGGTGAACTGCTGGGGGCGAACTGCTGGGGGCGAAACATCCGGGGGCGAACTGCTGGGGGCGAAACATCCGGGGGCGAACTGCTGGGGGCGAAACATCTGGGGGCGAACTGCTGGGGCAAAACTGCTGGGGGCGAAACATCCGGGGGCGAAACATCCGGGGGCGAACTGCTGGGGGCGAAACATCCGGGGGCGAACTGCTGGGGGCGAAACATCCGGGGGCGAACTGCTGGGGGCGAAACATCCGGGGGCGAAACATCCGGGGGCGAAACATCCAGGGGCGAACTGCTGGGGGTGAAATGTGCGGGGGCGAAATGTGCGGGGGCGAAACAACCTGGGGGCGAAATGCTGGGGGTGAAATATTCGGGGGCGAAGTGTACCTGGGGGCGAACTGCTGGGGGCGAACTGCTGGGGGCGAAATGCTGGGGGAGAACTGCTGGGGGCGAAACTTCCTAAAACCAAAATAACACAGTCTATGAAACCATTTACAGTGCCTTGCGAAAGTATTCGGCCCCCTGGAACTTTTCATCCTTTTCCCACATATCATGCTTCAAACATAAAAATACCAAATGTAAATTTTTGGGACACAATTGTGAAGTTGAACAAAATTTATTGGTTATTTTAAATTTTTGTTGAAATTCAAAAACTGAAAAGTGGGGCGTACAATTTTATTCAGCCCCTTTAACTTAATACTTTGTTGTGCCACCTTTTGCTGCGACTACAGCTGCAAGTCGCTTGGGGTATGTCTCTATCAGTTTTGTACATCGAGAGACTGAAATTGTTGCCCATTCTTCCTTGGCAAACTGCTTGAGCTCAGTGAGGTTTGATGGAGATCGTTTGTGAACAGCAGTTTTCAGCTCTTTCCACAGATTCTCGATTGGATTCAGGTCTAGACTTTGACTTGGCCATTCTAACACCTGGATACGTTTATTTGTGAATCATTCCATTGTAGATTTTGCTTTATGTTTTGGATCATTGTCTTGTTGGAAGACAAATCTCCGTCCCAGTCTCAGTTTTTTTGCAGACTCCAACAGGTTTTCTTCAAGAATGGTCCTGTATTTGGCTCCATCCATCTTTCCATCAATTTTAACCATCTTCCCTGTCCCTGCTGAAGAAAAGCAGGCCCAAACCATGATGCTGCCACCACCATGTTTGACAATGGGGATGGTGTGTTCAGGGTGATGAGCTGTGTTGCCTTTATGCCAAACATATCGTTTGGCAATGTTGCCAAAAATTTCGATTTTGGTTTCATCTGATCAGAGCACCTTCTTCCACATGTTTGGTGTGTCTCCTAGGTGGCTTGTTGCAAACTTTAAGCAACACTTTTTATGGATATCTTTGAGAAATGGCTTTTTTCTTGCCACTCTTCCATAAAGGCCAGATTTGTGCAGTGTACGACTGATTGTTGTCCTATGGACAGACTGTCCCACCTCAGCTGTAGATCTCTGCAGTTCATCCAGAGTGATCATGGGCCTCTCGGCTGCATCTCTGATCAGTCTTCTCCTTGTTTGAGATGAAAGTTTAGAGGGATGGCCAGGTCTTGGTTGATTTGATCCACAATGAACTTCTGGAGTGAGTTTGCTGCACTGAAAGTAAAGGGGCCAAATAATATTGCACTCCCCAGTTTTAAGTTTTTGACTTTCTACAAAAATTTAAAATGACCAATAAATTTCGTTCAACTTCACAATTGTGTCCCACTTGTTGGTGTTTCTTCACCAAAAATTTACATTTGGTGTCTTTATGTTTGAAGCATGATACGTGAGAAAAGGTTGAAAAGTTCCAGGGGGCCGAATGCTTTCGCAAGGCACTGTATGCATAACTTTAGATGGAACAGCACAGATAAATAGACATGCTGCGGTCTAGAAAGACACGCTGCATTTGCATATACGCAGGGAAGCCGGAGGCGCCCCTGCACGCATAGTGGAGATGGGATTTCATAAAATCCCCTCCACTATGCTGTAACATCTGGCCGCTGCGGATTGGATGCTGGACGCGGATTGGACGCTGCGGCTGTATGCAGCATCCTATCCGCAGCATTTACTGACCATGGAAACATACCCTTAGTGGCACAGTGCCTGACAAAATGGCTTTCCATTTACATGCAAATGAGAGGGCTTCGGGAAACATTGGAGTGTCAAGAGTTTGGTGCACCGTTATACCCCCTCATTTTGCATAATGAGGGTGTGAAGATCTGAGGTTGTGGGTTGTAATAATCACTTAGGCAGGTTAATGATACAACTATTTTTTATTCCTCTCATCCATGGTTTTAAAACAAATCCAGGTATATGGCCAAAATACATTGCTCCCAGTCCAGTAGATCCCCAACCCAGAGCCGGTAGTCCCACTGCCCCCGTACCAGGCAATACTCACTGTCTCCCAGCTTTTGGTGTGTTCACAGATTTCACATGTCCTGCCATTATAGTCTGTAGTCACAGTCCACTCTGCTCTAGATGATAGATAACACAACCAAAGCCCATGTATCCAGCAGAAAAGTGCCAGAAATTGAGACAACAGATCCCTTAAAAGTAGCATGTGTGTCCAGCGCAGCCAGCAACCGATCTCCAAATTCCATAGGTCATCCATACATATCCTCCAGGACCTAAACCTCAGTCCTCTCCCTTTAACATCACTCCAACTCCCTGACTAAACATGTGGCTTCTTTTTCTGCCTCCCCCTTGCACATTTACTTTTAGATAAAAAAAAGGTTGAATATTCCAGAAGCCCATCACCTGGGATTGCATGTGACACCCTCTGTGGTGAGGGGTCCCCTGGTTCTACTATCCCCATCCACACAACTGGCCTATATGCCTTTTGACAGGGTCAGTTAAGAGTACTTATTCCTCAGTGCTTCTTTTTAACGGAACTGAGAAATAACGTTATAGCGCCCCCCAGTGTCAGAAAATCTCCAGGGTCTAGGTTACCATGGGTAGATGAGACCCCAGAGAACGTGATTTGGGTTGGTTTTTACCATCCCCAGTGTTCCAATCGTTGTTGTTCACCGTCGTTGTGTAGCACATCAGAGGAGAGAAAAATGGGGTCCCCCGAGCCCCTGGTACCTCCGGCACCTCCTGCATCCCCGAATCCTGTCCCCCTGCCCTCCGCGTCGTCTTCCGGGAAAAAATGGTGGGAGCATGCGCAGTGCGCCTGCCGAGATCTGCTGGCTGGCACCTGGTAACAATAGGAGATTTTCCCTATTGGTTCATTTTGATCACTGTGATAGACCCTATCACAGTGATGAAAATAAAAAAATAGTACATCAAACCTCCCTTTATCATCCCCTTAGTTAGGTGAAAATAATAAAAAAAGTATTTTTTTCCATTAGGGTAAGGGTTAGGGTTGGGATTAGAGCTAGGTTTAGGGTTGGGCTAGGGTTAGGGTTGCGGCTAGTGTTAGAGTTAGGGTAGGGTGGGGCTAGGGTTAGGGTTGGGTCTTGTGTTAAATCTAGGGTTAGGGTTGGGCTAGGGTTAGGATGGAGGCTATGTTTGGGGCTAGGGTGTCACGATCCATTTTTGGATCTTTGGCACATTTGGCTTTTCTTATTAAAACTTTTTTCCTTTCAGGCCATCAGGGGTTAAAGTCAGTTTTTCCCCTGGCGGCATGCTGGTGTAATTACTTTGCTGCTGGGTTTGCTGATGTCTGTGGTGACCACTCCCACCTTCCTTTAAAAGGTCACCTGATGCATCAGCTGACTGTTGGTGATACAGGTCCATTTGGATACCAACTGTGCTGAAGACAGGAGGTTGCTGGTGCAGTGTTGCTTCAGCGGAATGCTGTTATCTGATGCCTTACTCTGCTGTGTGGTGCATTGCAGCAGAGAAAGCTAAGTGTTGTTTTTGTGTTTCCTATTCCCTGTGGTGTTTGTATTACCTTACCTTGTGTTGTCTTAGTGCAGCGGTGGGACCAGTGTCTTCACTTGTCAAGTTCTCTTTGTAGGGATAGGAGCAGGGCAAGTGAGGGTTTAGGTATCCTGCTCGGCGATGAGTTGAAAAAACATATATAGGGACGATAGTAAGAGCTGGGCACATTCTCAGGTGAGTGCTGGAAGTGTCCATTCCCCCATTCCCTATCACAGAGCCCACCACTGTTAAAGTTTCCTTTGTGTTTCCTGGTGAGTTTTTTGTTTTGCCGTTTAGTGACCGACCGATTGGTGGGTCGTGTCACACTGGGCCAGTCACTACTTGACATTGGGTTGTGGTATTTGGGTTAGGGTTGTGATTAGGGTTATTGTTAGGGTTGGGATTAGGATTAGGAATGCGTTGGGGTTAGGGCTGTGTAAGGGCTGGAGATAGAATAGACGGGTTTCCACTGTTTAGGTACATCAAGGGGTCTCGAAACAGGACATGGTGCCCACCATTGATTCCAAACAATTTTGCGCTCAAAAAGTCAAACGGTTGTCCCTCCCTTCTAAGCCCTTCCATGCGCCCAATAAGTGGTTTTCCCCCACATATGGGGGACTTAGGAGAAATTGCACAACACATTCTATGGTCCATTTTCTCCTGATAACCTTGTGAAAATAAAAAAAATTGGTTCCAAAGTAAATTTTTTGTGAAAAAAGTAAAATGTTAATTTTTTCCTTC
This sequence comes from Dendrobates tinctorius, assembly GCF_039654945.1. Classification (NCBI taxonomy): domain Eukaryota; kingdom Metazoa; phylum Chordata; class Amphibia; order Anura; family Dendrobatidae; genus Dendrobates; species Dendrobates tinctorius. Next base: position 1,469,003 of record NW_027361971.1, on the reverse strand, counting down.
CACATTGCTTTAGTTCTCATGAAGCACCTGAAGACTTAATAAACTTCTTGAATGTAATTTTGGGCACTTTGATGGGTGCAGTTTTTAGATGGTGACACTTTTCGGTATTTTCGGTTATATTGACCCCCAAACTCACTTCAAATGTGAGGTGGTCCCTAAAAAAATGGTTTTGTCAATTTTGTTGGAAAAATGAGAAACCGCTGGTCAATTTTTAACCCTTAAAATGTCCTAACAAAAAAATAATGTTTCCAAAATTGTGCTGCAAAAATTGAAAGTTTGGAAATTGCAAAATTTTCAAAATTTTTGCCAAATTTCCGTTTTTTTCATAAATAAACGCAAATCATATGGAAGAAATTTTACCTCTACTATGAAATACAATATGTCACGAAAATATAATCTCAGAATCAGTGGGAACTGTTGACATGTTCCAGAGCTATAACCTCATAAAGTGACAGTGGTCAGAATAGTGAAAATTGGCTTGGTCATTAAGTACAAAATTGACTATGTCACTATGGGGTTAATAGAATGATTGCTTTACATTTAAGCGGGAGTCACACATAGCAATCTCGCTGGTAAGATCGCTGTTGTGTCACAAAAGTTGTGCTGGTCTCCCGCTGGCCAGCACGCAACGCTGCGTGTGACAGGTGGGAGACTAGCGATCAGCTGTAAAAAGTAATAATAATAAAAAAAAAAAATATTGTTATTCTCACCTTCCGACGTCCCGCGCAGCCATCCTGCCTCTCTCCACGCTCCCGGTCCTAGTGATCCTTTGCATGAATGACCGCGAGACGTCGCGCTGCCGGGAGACCGTGACATTCTCGCGGTCATTCTCGCAAAGGATTACTGGGACAGGAGCGTGGAGAGAGTTGGGATGGCTGCGTGGGACGTCGGAAGGTGAGAATAACAATATTTTTTATTTTAATTCTATTTTTTACAGGGATATGGCATCAGCGCTAACGAACACAGCGATGCCGGGCGCTCGGCATCGCTGTGCTGATCGCTGGTGAAGCTGTCTGTTTGACAGTTCACCAGCGATCACATAGCGACTTACCAGCGATCCTGACACATTGATATCGGTGTCGGGATCGCTGGTAAGTCGCTATGTGTGACTCCAGCTTTACCTTTAGCAATCTCCTGTCTGGCCTTTTGTATGCATAGAATCCAGCCTACACAACTTCCTCTGCTTACTGTCAATGAATAGAAACATTGATTCCTGAGGCTGAACTGACGAACAAGCAAATATCTTATAAAACACAGCAACAATATAGACGTAATTGTTGCTACTTGCTGGAACAATTCTGCAACCTGTAGAGCCGTGGGCTCCGCTCTATGTGTATTGATCCAATAGTCTTTAGTCTGTGGCCAGCTCCTCACAGAGGGCCTTTCTCCTCTTCTGATTGACAGTGCTTGCTTTCCAAAGTGAGCACCCTCCGAACTAGACCACATGTGAGACACTGCCTGAGTCCAGATGGCGTGCAGTGCCGGTGTGCACACTAACTAGGATAGCTTCGTTCTCCTCTCTGCGGATACTGCTCACTACTCTCCTGTGTCTTAGTGTAGTGATTGGCGTCCATAAAGAGGAGCCAGGTAGGAGAACTCAACCGCCCACACAGTGTGTACCCCAGCACTAATAATGTGTGCTCTGACATTAATACTGTGTGACCCAACACTGATACTGTGTCCCCCAGCTCTGAAAATATGTGCCCTGACACTGATACTGTGTGCTCAGCATTGGATTCCTGCACCTACACAGCAGGAATCCAGAGCCATGCATCCAGCGGTCTCCCATTCCTTTCCGACCGCTCAGGGACCTGCACAGCAATCTCGGTGATCCAGGCGCCCTGCTCAGACCAGCTCTCTGGGTCTGTATGGTGCAGCCACCTCTGGACCAGCAATGGTAGCGCAACCTGCTTTGCAGGAAACCACTCCAGAGGCTAAGTCCTCTCGCCGCACTACTGGGCATGCCCACGAGACGATCTCCCAGTGGAGATCGGGGGTCACGTGCTCAGGTCCTTGTCCTGATCTGATTGGCCCATGTCAGAGGTCTGGAAGGTTCCGGAAGTGCATGGCTATAAAAGGCCTGAATGGCCGCTCGGCCATGCGCTAGTATAGACTATACTTGCTATGTGTGAATGGTGACGGATGTATGATTCTGGTGACTGACTCATTATGAAACCCCTTCCCTCTGATATTACGCATGTGGATAGGGAATTAGAGTTATAGTCAGCGCCAGTCAGTGGCAAGCCATACGCCACAGTGCATATTGCAACGCTACACTAGTGCCCGATAGTGTGATGCCTCACAGCACTTTTGTACAGTGGCAGTAGTTACCACCGCGCTGCAGTTAGCAGCACTTACTGGCGTCCGCGGTAGTGATGCCGCACACATGGTAGGTCAAGACAAACAATGACCTCTGCCTTGGGCCGTGTCCTGTGACCATATACCGTGTGTGCACGCCAGCTGATACCTGTGAAGCTAACAGGCTCGGTGTTTATGCTTTATTTGTACTAAAGCGCCTCTGTGAGTTTAACAGAGTCTGCTCTGCGCACCTCGGGTGACATTTAACCCGAGCGCAGTATACCACCATATAGCGAGTCTGCCATTACTCAGCAGTGGTTGTTACACCTACTGCACGGTGGACCGCGGGCGGCGAACGCACTTCCCATTTATATTTAGTGCGTTCCCCCGTCCCTAACACTCTGACACTGATGCTGTGTGCCCCGACACTGATGCTGTGTGCCCCGACACTGATGCTGTGTGCCCCGACACTGATGCTGTGTGCCCCGACACTGATGCTGTGTGCCCCGACACTGATGCTGTGTGCCCCGACACTTACAGTATATTGTATGCATCAACATTGATACTGTGTGCCCCAGCACTGATAATGTATGCCTTGAGATTGATAATGTGTACCCAGAGACTGATAATGTGTGCCCCAGAGACTGATAATGTGTGCCCCAGCACTGATAATGTGTGCCCCGACATTGATACTGTGTGTCCCAGCACTGATACTGTGTACCTCAGCACTGATATGTGCCCCTAGACTAATACTGTGTGCACCATCAATGATACTGTGTGCCACAGCACTGATAATGTGTGCCCCGACATTGATACTGTGTGCCCCAGCACTGCTACTGTGTGCTCCGACATTGATACTGTGTCCCAGCACTGTTAATGTGTGCCCCGACATTGATACTGTGTGCCCCAGCACTGCTACTGTGTGCTCCGACATTGATACTGTGTCCCAGCACTGTTAATGTGTGCCCCAAGACTGATACTGTGTACCTCAGCACTGATAGTGTCCCGAAACTGATACTGTGTGCCCCGACATTGATACTGTGTGCCCCAAGACTGATACTGTGTGCCTCAGCACTGATACTGTGTGCCCCGACATTGATACCGTGTGCCCCGAGACTGATACTGTGTGCCTCAGCACTGATAATGCGTGCCCCAGTAATGATAATGTGTTCCCCGTCACTGATGCTGTGTGCCCCAGAAATGTTAGTGTGCCCCGACGCTGATACTGTGTGCCCCAAGACTGATACTGTGTGCCTCAGCACTGATAATGTGTGCCCAGACACTGATACTGTGTGCCTCAGCACTGATAATGTGTGTCCCGACACTGATACTGTGTGCCCCGACACTGATACTGTGTGCCCCGACACTGATATTGTGTGCTCCGACACTGATACTGTGTGCTCCGACACTGATACTGTGTGCTCCGACACTGACACTGTGTGCCCCAGCACTGATACTGTTTGCCCCGACATTGATACTGTGTGTCCCAGCACTGATAATATGTGCCCCGAGACTGATACTGTGTGCACTATCAATGATACTGTGTGCCACAGCACTGATAATGTGTGCCCAGACACTGATAATGTGTGCCCCAACACAGATACTGTGTGCCCTGACACTGATACTGTGTGCCCCGACACTGATAATGTGTGTTCTGACACTGATACTGTGTGCCTCAGCACTGATAATATGTTCCCCGAGACTGATACTGTGTACCCCGACACTGATACTGTGTGCCCCGACATTGATACTGTGTGCGCCGACACTGATAATGTGTGCCCCGACATTGATACTGTGTCCCAGCACTGTTAATGTGGCCCCAAGACTGATACTGTGTGCCCCGACACTGATACTGTGTACCTCAGCACTGATATGTGCCCCGAGACTGATACTGTGGGCACCATCAATGATACTGTGTGCCACAGCACTGATAATGTGTGCCCAGACACTGATACTGTGTGCCTCAGCACTGATAATGTGTGCCCCGAGACTAATACTGTGTGCCCCACCACAGATTATGTGTACCTCAGCACTGATACTGTGTTCCCCGACATTGATACTGTGTGCCCCGACATTGATACTGTGTGCCCCAGCACTGCTACTGTGTGCTCCGACATTGATACTGTGTCCCAGCACTGTTAAATTGTGCCCCAAGACTGATACTGTGTGCCCCGACACTGATACTGTGTACCTCAGCACTGATAATGTGTCCCGAAACTGATACTGTGTGCCCCAAGACTGATACTGTGTGCCTCAGCACTGATACTGTGTGCCCCGACATTGATACCGTGTGCCCCGAGACTGATACCGTGTGCCCCGAGACTGATACTGTGTGCCTCAGCACTGATAATGCGTGCCCCAGTAATGATAATGTGTTCCCCGTCACTGATGCTGTGTGCCCCAGAAATGTTAGTGTGCCCCGACATTGATACTGTGTGCCCCAAGACTGATACTGTGTGCCTCAGCACTGATAATGTGTGCCCAGACACTGATACTGTGTGCCTCAGCACTGATAATGTGTGCCCCGACACTGATACTGTGTGCCCCGACACTGATACTGTGTGCCCCGACACTGATAATGTGTGTCCCGACACTGATACTGTGTGCCCCGACACTGATACTGTGTGCCCCGACACTGATACTGTGTGCTCCGACACTGATACTGTGTGCTCCGACACTGACACTGTGTGCCCCAGCACTGATACTGTTTGCCCCGACATTGATACTGTGTGTCCCAGCACTGATAATATGTGCCCCGAGACTGATACTGTGTGCACCATCAATGATACTGTGTGCCACAGAACTGATAATGTGTGCCCAGACACTGATACTGTGTGCCTCAGCACTGATACTGTGTGCCTCAGCACTGATAATGTGTGCCTCGAGACTGATACTGTGTGCCTCAGCACTGATAATGTGTGCCCCAACACTGATACTGTGTGCCCCGACACTGATACTGTGTGCCCCGACACTGATACTGTGTGCCCCGACACTGATACTGTGTGCCCCGACACTGATACTGTGTGCCCCGACACTGATAATGTGTGTTCTGACACTGATAATGTGTGTTCTGACACTGATACTGTGTGCCTCAGCACTGATAATGTGTTCCCCGAGACTGATACTGTGTGCCCCGACATTGATACTGTGTGCCCCAAGACTGATACTGTGTGCCTCAGCACTGATACTGTGTACCCCGACACTGATACTGTGTGCCCCGACATTGATACTGTGTGCTCCGACACTGATAATGTATGCCCCGACATTGATACTGTGTCCCAGCACTGTTAATGTGGCCCCAAGACTGATACTGTGTGCCCCGACACTGATACTGTGTACCTCAGCACTGATATGTGCCCCGAGACTGATACTGTGGGCACCATCAATGATACTGTGTGCCACAGCACTGATAATGTGTGCCCAGACACTGATACTGTGTGTCCCGACACTGATACTGTGTGCCTCAGCACTGATAATGTGTGCCCCGAGACTAATACTGTGTGCCCCACCACAGATTATGTGTACCTCAGCACTGATACTGTGTTCCCCGACATTGATACTGTGTGCCCCGAGACTGATACTGTGTGCCCCAAGACTGATACTGTGTGCCTCAGCACTGATACTGTGTGCCTCAGCACTGATACTGTGTGCCCAGACACTGATACTGTGTGCCCAGACACTGATACTGTGTGCCCAGACACTGATACTGTGTGCCCAGACACTGATACTGTGTGCCCCGACACTGATACTGTGTGCCTCAGCACTGATAATGTGCCTCAGCACTGATACTGTGTGCACCGACACTGATACTGTGTGCCCCGACATTGATACTGTGTGCCCCGAGACTGATACTGTGTGCCCTGAGACTGATACTGTGTGCCCTGAGACTGATACTGTATGCCCCAAGACTAATACTGTGTGCCTCAGCACTGACAATGTGTGCCCCAGCACTGATAATGTGTGCCCCGACACTGATACTGTGTGCCCCGACACTGATACTGTGTGCCCCGACACTGGTACTGTGTGCCCCGACACTGGTACTGTGTGCCCCGACACTGGTACTGTGTGCCCCGACACTGGTACTGTGTGCCCCGACACTGGTACTGTGTGCTCCGACACTGATACTGTGTGCTCCGACACTGATACTGTGTGCTCCGACACTGACACTGTGTGCCCCAGCACTGATACTGTTTGCCCCGACATTGATACTGTGTGTCCCAGCACTGATAATGTGTGCCCAGACACTGATACTGTGTGCCTCAGCACTGATAATGTGTGCCCTGAGCCTGATACAGTGTGCCCCACCACAGATTGTGTGCCTCAGCACTGATAATGTGTGCCCTGACACTGATACTGTGTGCCCCGACATTGATGCTGTGTGCCCCAGCACTGATAATGTGTGCCCCGACAGTGATACTGTGTGCCTCAGCACTGATACTGTGTGCCCCGACACTGATACTGTGTGCCCCGACATTGATGCTGTGTGCCCCAGCACTGATAATGTGTGCCCCGACAGTGATACTGTGTGCCTCAGCACTGATACTGTGTGCTCCGACAATGATACTGTGTGCTCCGACACTGACACTGTGTGCCCCAGCACTGATACTGTTTGCCCCGACATTGATACTGTGTGTCCCAGCACTGATACTGAGTGCCACAGCACTGATAATGTGTGCCCAGACACTGATACTGTGTGCCTCAGCACTGATAATGTGTGCCCCGGCACTGATATTGTGTGCCCCGACATTGATACTGTGTGCCCCGACATTGATACTGTGTGCCCCGACATTGAAACTGTGTGCCCCGACATTGATACTGTGTGCCCCGACACTGATGCTGTGTGCCCCGACACTGATGCTGTGTGCCCCGACACTGATGCTGTGTGCCCCGACACTGATGCTGTGTGCCGCGACACTGATGCTGTGTGCCGCGACACTGATGCTGTGTGCCGCGACACTGATGCTGTGTGCCGCGACACTGATGCTGTGTGCCCCGACACTGATGCTGTGTGCCCCGACACTGATACTGTGTGCCCCGACACTGTTACTGTGTGCCCCGACACTGATACTGTGTGCCCCGACACTGATACTGTGTGCCCCAAAAATGATACTACGTGCCCCAGCACTGATACTGTGTGCCCCAGCACTGATAATCTGTGCCCCAACACTGATACTGTGTCATCTGACACTGATACTGTGTGCCCCAGCACGGATACTGTGTGCCCCGACACTGATACTGTGTGCCCCGACACTGATACTGTATGCCCTGACAATGATACTGTATGCCCTGACAATGATACTGTATGCCCTGACAATGATACTGTATGCCCTGACACTGATACTGTGTGTCCCAACACTGATGTGTGCCCCAACACTTACAGTATATTGTATGCATCAACATTGATACTGTGTGCCCCAGCACTGATAATGTATGCCTTGAGATTGATAATGTGTACCCAGAGACTGATACTGTGTGCCCCGAGACTGATATTGTGTGCCCCAGCACTGATAATGTGTGCCCCGACATTGATAATGTGTGTCCCAGCACTGTTAATGTGTGCCCCGACACTGATACTGTGTACCTCAGCACTGATATGTGCCCCTAGACTAATACTTTGTGCACCATCAATGATACTGTGTGCCACAGCACTGATAATGTGTGCCCCGACACTGATACTGTGTGCCCCGACATTGATACTGTGTGCCCCAGCACTGCTACTGTGTGCTCCGACATTGATACTGTGTCCCAGCACTGTTAATGTGTGCCCCGACACTGATACTGTGTGCCCCGACACTGATACTGTGTGCCCCGACACTGATACTGTGTGCCCCAGCACTGCTACTGTGTGCTCCGACATTGATACTGTGTCCCAGCACTGTTAATGTGTGCCCCAAGACTGATACTGTGTGCCCCGACACTGATACTGTGTACCTCAGCACTGATAATATGTGTCCCGAAACTGATACTGTGTGTACCATCAATGATACTGTGTGCCACAGCACTGATACTGTGTGCCCCGACATTGATACTGTGTGCCCCAAGACTGATACTGTGTGCCTCAGCACTGATACTGTGTGCCCCGACATTGATACCGTGTGCCCCGAGACTGATACCGTGTGCCCCGAGACTGATACTGTGTGCCTCAGCACTGATAATGCGTGCCCCAGTAATGATAATGTGTTCCCCGTCACTGATGCTGTGTGCCCCAGAAATGTTAGTGTGCCCCGACATTGATACTGTGTGCCCCAACGCTGATACTGTGTACCCCAAGACTGATACTGTGTGCCTCAGCACTGATAATGTGTGCCCCGACACTGATACTGTGTGCCCCGACACTGATACTGTGTGCCCCGACACTGATACTGTGTGCCCCGACACTGATAATGTGTGCCCCGACACTGATACTGTGTGCCCCGACACTGATATTGTGTGCTCCGACACTGATACTGTGTGCTCCGACACTGATACTGTGTGCTCCGACACTGATACTGTGTGCTCCGACACTGATACTGTGTGCTCCGACACTGATACTGTGTGCTCCGACACTGATACTGTGTGCTCCGACACTGACACTGTGTGCCCCAGCACTGATACTGTTTGCCCCGACATTGATACTGTGTGTCCCAGCACTGATAATATGTGCCCCAAGACTGATACTGTGTGCCTCAGCACTGATAATGTGTGCCCCGACACTGATACTGTGTGCCCCGACACTGATACTGTGTGCCCCGACACTGATACTGTGTGCCCCGACACTGATACTGTGTGCCCCGACACTGATAATGTGTGTCCCGACACTGATACTGTGTGCCCCGACACTGATACTGTGTGCCCCGACACTGATATTGTGTGCTCCGACACTGATACTGTGTGCTCCGACACTGATACTGTGTGCTCCGACACTGATACTGTGTGCTCCGACACTGACACTGTGTGCCCCAGCACTGATACTGTTTGCCCCGACATTGATACTGTGTGTCCCAGCACTGATATGTGCCCCGAGACTGATACTGTGTGCACCATCAATGATACTGTGTGCCACAGCACTGATAATGTGTGCCCAGACACTGATACTGTGTGCCTCAGCACTGATGATGTGTGCCTCGAGACTGATACTGTGTGCCTCAGCACTGATAATGTGTGCCCCAACACTGATACTGTGTGCCCCGACACTGATACTGTGTGCCCCGACACTGATACTGTGTGCCCCGACACTGATACTGTGTGCCCCGACACTGATAATGTGTGTTCTGACACTGATACTGTGTGCCTCAGCACTGATAATGTGTTCCCGAGACTGATACTGTGTACCCCGACACTGATACTGTGTGCCCCGACATTGATACTGTGTGCTCCGACACTGATAATGTGTGCTCCGACATTGATACTGTGTGTCCCAGCACTGTTAATGTGTGCCCCAAGACTGATACTGTGTGCCCCGACACTGATACTGTGTTCCCCGACATTGATACTCTGTGCCCCAGCACTGATAATGTGTGCCTCAGCACTGATACTGTGTGCCCCGACACTGATACTGTGTGCTCTGACACTGATACTTTGTGCCCCGACATTGATGCTGTGTGCCCCAGCACTGATAATGTGTGCCCCAGCACTGATAATGTGTGCCTCAGCACTGATACTGTGTGCCCCGACACTGATACTGTGTGCCCCGACACTGATACTGTGTTTTCTGACACTGATACTGTGTGCCCCGACACTGATACTGTGTGCCCCGACACTGATACTGTGTGCCCCGACACTGATACTGTGTTCCCCGACATTGATACTGTGTGCCCCAGCACTGATACTGTGTGCTCCGACACTGATAATGTGTGCCCCGACATTGATACTGTGTGTCCCAGCACTGTTAATGTGTGCCGCAAGACTGATACTGTGTACCTCAGCACTGATAATATGTGCCCCGATACTGTGCGCCCCGACACTGATACTGTGTGCACCATCAATGATACTGTGTGCCCCGACACAGATACTGTGTGCCCCGACATTGATACTGTGTGCCCCGAGACTGATACTGTGTGCCACAGCACTGATAATGTGTGCCCCAGCACTGATAATGTGTGCCCCGGAACTGATACTGTGTGCCCCGACATTGATTCTGTGTGCCCCAGCACTGATAATGTGTGCCCCAGCACTGATAATGTGTGCCCCGACACTGATACTGTGTGCCCCGAGACTGATACTGTGTGCCCCAAAACTGATACTATGTGCCCCGAGACTGATACTGTGTGCCCCAGCACTGATACTGTGTGCTCCGACACTGATACTGTGTGCTCCGACACTGATAATGTGTGCCCCGACATTGATACTGTGTGCCCCAGCACTGATACTGTGTGCCCCAGCACTGATACTGTGTGCCCCGACATTGATACTGTGCGCCCTAGCACTGATACTGTGTGCCCCGACATTGATACTATGTGCCCCGACATTGATACTGTGTGCCCCAGCACTGATACTGTGTGCCCCGAGACTGATACTGTGTGCCTCAGCACTGATAATGTGTGCCCCAGCACTGATAATGTGTGCCCCGGCACTGATACTGTGTGCCCCGACATTGATGCTGTGTGCCCCAGCACTGATAATGTCTGCCCCAACACTGATACTGTGTGCCCCGAGACTGATACTGTGTGCCTCAGCACTGATAATGCGTACCCCAGTAATGATAATGAGTTCCCCGTCACTGATGCTGTGTGCCCCGTCACTAATGCTGTGTTCCCCGACACTGATACTGTGTGCCCCGACATTGATAGTGTGTGCCCCGACATTGATACCGTGTGCCCCGAGACTGATACTGTGTGCCCTGAGACTGATACTGTGTGCCCCAAGACTGATACTATGTGCCCCGAGACTGATACTATGTGCCCCGAGACTGATACTGTGTGCCTCAGCACTGATAATGCGTACCCCAGTAATGATAATGTGTTCCCCGTCACTGATGCTGTGTGCCCCGTCACTGATGCTGTGTGCCCCGTCACTGATGCTGTGTGCCCCGTCACTGATGCTGTGTGCCCCGACACTGATACTGTGTGCCCCGACACTGATAGTGTGTGCCCCAGCACTGATAATGTGTGCCCCGACATTGATACTGTGTGCCCCAGCACTGATACTGTGTGCCCCAGCACTGATACTGTGTGCCCCGACATTGATACTGTGTGCCCCAGCACTGATACTGTGTGCCCCGACATTGATACTGTGTGCCCCAGCACTGATACTGTGTGCCCCGACATTGATACTGTGTGCCCCAGCACTGATACTGTGTGCCCCGACACTGATACTGTGTGCTCCGACACTGATAATGTGTGCCCCGACATTGATAGTGTGTGCCCCGACATTGATACCGTGTGCCCCGATACTGATACTGTGTGCCTCAGCACTGATAATGTGTACCTTAGCACTGATACTGTGTACCCCGACACTGATACTGTGTGCTCTGACACTGATACTGTGTGCCCCGACACTGATACTTTGTGCACCGACATTGATGCTGTGTGCCCCAGCACTGATAATGTGTGCCTCAGCACTGATACTATGTGCCCCGACACTGATACTGTGTGCCCCGACACTGATACTGTGTGTTCTGAAACTGATACTGTGTGCTCTGACACTGATACTGTGTTCCCCGACATTGATACTGTGTGCCCCAGCACTGTTAATGTGTGCCGCAAGACTGATACTGTGTGCCCCGACACTGATACTGTGTATCTCAGCACTGATAATATGTGCCCCCGATACTGATACTGTGTGCCCCGACACTGATACTGTGTGCACCATCAATGATACTGTGTGCCTCGACACTGATACTGTGTGCCACAGCACTGTTAATGTGTGCCCCAAGACTGATACTGTGTGCCCCGACACTGATACTGTGTGCCCCGACACTGATACTGTGTGCCCCGAGACTGATACTGTGTGCCCCGAGACTGATACTGTGTGCCCCGAGACTGATACTGTGTGCCCCGAGACTGATACTGTGTGCCCCGACACTGATACTGTGTGCCCCGAGACTGATACTGTGTGCCCCGAGACTGATACTATGTGCCCCGAGACTGATACTGTGTGCCCCGAGACTGATACTGTGTGCCCCGAGACTGATACTGTGTGCCCCGAGACTGATACTGTGTGCCCCGAGACTGATACTGTGTGCCCCGAGACTGATACTATGTGCCCCGAGACTGATACTGTGTGCCTCAGCACTGATAATGCGTACCCCAGTAATGATAATGTGTTCCCCGTCACTGATGCTGTGTGCCCCGTCACTGATGCTGTGTGCCCCGTCACTGATGCTGTGTGCCCCAACACTGATACTGTGTGCCCCGACACTGATACTGTGTGCCCCGACACTGATAGTGTCTGCCCCGACACTGATAGTGTGTGCCCCGACACTGATACTTTGTGCCCCGACACTGATAATGTGTGCCCCGACATTGATACTGTGTGCCCCAGCACTGATACTGTGTGCCCCAACATTGATACTGTGTGCCCCAGCACTGATACTGTGTGCTCCGACACTGATACTGTGTGCTCCGACACTGATGTGTGCCCCGACATTGATACTGTGTGCCCCTGCACTGATACTGTGTGCCCCGACATTGATACTGTGTGCCCCAGCACGGATACTGTGTGCCCCGACATTGATACTGTGTGCCCCAGCACTGATACTGTGTGCCCCGACACTGATACTGTGTGCTCCGACACTGATACTGTGTGCCCCGAGACTGATACTGTGTGCCTCAGCACTGATAATGTGTGCCCCGACATTGATACCGTGTGCCCCGAGACTGATACTGTGTGCCCCGAGACTGATACTGTGTGCCTCAGCACTGATAATGTGTGCCTCAGCACTGATACTGTGTGCCTCAGCACTGATACTGTGTGCCCCGACACTGATACTGTGTGCCCCGACACTGATACTGTGTGCTCTGACACTGATACTGTGTGCCCCGACACTGATACTTTGTGCACCGACATTGATGCTGTGTGCCCCAGCACTGATAATGTGTGCCTCAGCACTGATACTGTGTGCCCCGACACTGATACTGTGTGCCCCGACACTGATACTGTGTGCCCCGACACTGATACTGTGTGCCCCGACACTGATACTGTGTTCCCCGACATTGATACTGTGTGCCCCAGCACTGATACTGTGTGCTCCGACACTGATAATGTGTGCCCCGACATTGATACTGTGTGTCCCAGCACTGTAAATGTGTGCCGCAAGACTGATACTGTGTGCCCCGACACTGATACTGTGTACCTCAGCACTGATAATATGTGCCCCGATACTGATACTGTGTGCCCCGACACTGATACTGTGTGCACCATCAATGATACTGTGTGCCTCGACACTGATACTGTGTGCCACAGCACTGATAATGTGTGCCCCGACACTGATACTGTTTCCCCCGAGACTGATACTGTGTGCCCCGAGACTGATACTGTGTGCCCCGAGACTGATACTGTGTGCCCCGAGACTGATACTGTGTGCCCCAAGACTGATACTGTGTGCCTCAGCACTGATAATGCGTACCCCAGTAATGATGTGTTCCCCGTCACTGATGCTGTGTGCCCCGTCACTGATGCTGTGTGCCCCGTCACTGATGCTGTGTGCCCCGTCACTGATGCTGTGTGCCCCGACACTGATGCTGTGTGCCCCGACACTGATAGTGTGTGCCCCGACACTGATAGTGTGTGCCCCGACACTGATACTGTGTCCCCCGACACTGATAATGTGTGCCCCGACATTGATACTGTGTGCCCCAGCACTGATACTGTGTGCCCCGACACTGATACTGTGTGCTCCGACACTGATAATATGTGCCCCGAAATTGATACTGTGTGCCCCAGCACTGATACTGTGTGCCCCGACATTGATACTGTGTGCCCCAGCACTGATACTGTGTGCCCCGACATTGATACTGTGTGCCCCAGCACTGATACTGTGTGCCCCGACACTGATAATGTGTGCCCCATCATTGATACTGTGTGTCCCAGCACTGTTAATGTGTGCCCCAAGACTGATACTGTGTGCCCCGACACTGATACTGTTCCCCGACATTGATACTCTGTGCCCCGACATTGATACCGTGTGCCCCGAGACTGATACTATGTGCCCCGAGACTGATACTGTGTGCCTCAGCACTGATAATGTGTGCCTCAGCACTGATACTGTGTGCCCCGACACTGATACTGTGTGCTCTGACACTGATACTTTGTGCCCCGACATTGATGCTGTGTGCCCCAGCACTGATAATGTGTGCCTCAGCACTGTTACTGTGTGCCCCGACACTGATACTGTGTGTTCTGACACTGATACTGTGTGCCCTGACACTGATACTGTGTTCCCCGACATTGATACTGTGTGCCCCAGCACTGATACTGTGTGCTCCGACACTGATAATGTGTGCCCCGACATTGATACTGTGTGTCCCAGCACTGTTAATGTGTGCCGCAAGACTGATACTGTGTGCCCCGATACTGATACTGTGCGCCCCGACACTGATACTGTGTGCACCATCAATGATACTGTGTGCCCCGACACAGATACTGTGTGCCCCAGCACAGATAATGTGTGCCCCGGCACTGATACTGTGTGCCCCGACATTGATTCTGTGTGCCCCGACATTGATTCTGTGTGCCCCGACATTGATTCTGTGTGCCCCGACATTGATTCTGTGTGCCCCGACATTGATTCTGTGTGCCCCGACATTGATTCTGTGTGCCCCAGCACTGATAATGTGTGCCCCAGCACTGATAATGTGTGCCCCGAGACTGATACTGTGTGCCCCGAGACTGATACTGTGTGCCTCAGCACTGATAATGCGTACCCCAGTAATAATGTGTTCCCCGTCACTGATGCTGTGTGCCCCGTCACTGATGCTGTGTGCCCCGTCACTGATGCTGTGTGCCCCGTCACTGATGCTGTGTGCCCCGACACTGATGCTGTGTGCCCCGACACTGATGCTGTGTGCCCCGACACTGATAGTGTGTGCCCCGACACTGATAGTGTGTGCCCCGACACTGATACTGTGTGCCCCGACATTGATACTGTGTGCCCCAGCACTGATACTGTGTGCCCCGACATTGATACTGTGTGCCCCAGCACTGATACTGTGTGCTCCGACACTGATACTGTGTGCTCCGACACTGATACTGTGTGCTCCGACACTGATACTGTGTGCCCCGACATTGATACTGTGTGCCCCAGCACTGATACTGTGTGCCCCGACATTGATACTGTGTGCTCCAGCACTGATACTGTGTGCCCCGACATTGATACTGTGTGCCCCAGCACTGATACTGTGTGCTCCGACACTGATACTGTGTGCTCCGACACTGATAATGTGTGCCCCGACATTGATACTGTGTGTCCCAGCAGTGGCGGATTAAGTGGACTATGGGCCCGGGGCTGTTCATAAAACCTGGGCCCCTGTACCCCCCTTCCCACCTGAGCGCTGCGGTCCCCGTGCAGGAATTGACAGCCGTACGGACCGCAGCACTTGGTTTGCTGCGGGTCCATACGGAAAACCCGCCACCATTCCACCACGTGTGGACATGGCCTAAAAAGACGATGCACATAAGCTGTAGGCCTATGGCCAATACGCACAAAATCGCCCAACGTGATCCTGGCCATAGGGGATCCACTTTAATGTCACCACTTTAATTTGAAGTCCCCTTACTTCATCCATTGCAGTTCCCTATCACCCACTCACTTCATCTGCAGTGCCGCTTCATCATTTGCAGCCCCTTATCCCCCCTTCCATTTCATCATGTGCAGTCCCCTTCCCCCCCAACTTCATGTGCAGCCCCACTCCCCCATCATCATGTGCAGTTAATTTTACCCCCACATCATGTGCAGTCCCCCTTACCCCCAATTCATCATGTGCAGTCTCCCTTACCCCCAATTCATCATGTGCAGTCTCCCTTACCCCCAATTCATCATGTGCAGTCCCACTTACCCCTTAATTCATCATGTGCAGTCCCCCTTATCCCCCACTTCATCATGTTCAGCCCCACTCACCCCCCCTTCATCATATGCAGCCCCACTCACCCCCCTTCATCATGTGCAGCCCCACTCACCGCCCTTCATCCTGTGAAGCCCCCACTCATCCCCCCTTCATCCTGTGAAGCCCCCACTCATCCCCCCTTCATCCTGTACAACCCCAGTCACCCCCCTTCATCCTGTACAACCCCACTCAACCCCCTTCATCCTGTGTAGCCCCACTCACCCCCCTTCATCATATACAGCCCCCAGTCACCCCCCCGTCATCATATACAGGCCCCAGTCACCCCCCCCCTTCATTGTGTACAGCCCCCACTCACCCCCTCCCCCATTTAATTCATTTTATAAATAAAAAAAATAAATAAAGTTCCCCATACTTACCTCACAGCCGGCTCGCTCCCAGCAGCGCCTCTGCTTTCAGCATCCTCCGGGACATGTCAGCGCGTGCACGATGACGTCATCGCGCACGCCCGACATCTGACCCGGAAGTACAGCCGGAGGGAGCCGGAGCTGAGCAGCCGTCAAGGTGACGGCCGTGCACAGCTCCCGGCCCCGGCCTCATAGAATGTGACGCAGGCGGCTGTCTGTTGCCGGCGGCGTCACAGCACAGGGCACGGCCGACACTGTACAGGTGCTGGGGGAGCGGCCCGGGGGGCATTTGCCTCTCTGACACCCGGCCCAGCCCGCCTCTGCCCCTGGGCCCCCAAAAAACCTTGGGCCCGGGGCGACCGCCCCATCCGCCCCTATTAAGATCCGCCATTGTGTCCCAGCACTGTTAATGTGTGCCCCAAGAATGATACTGTGTGCCCCGACACTGATACTGTGTACCTCAGCACTGATAATATGTGCCCCGAGACTGATACTGTGTGCCCCGACACTGATACTGTGTGCACCATCAATGATACTGTGTGCCCCGACACAGATAATGTGTGCCCCAGCCCTGATACTGTGTGCCCTAGCACTGATAACACTGCGCAACAAATTTCAGGGAAGTTCTTGTCCCCTGAGAAAATTTTATTGTAGCTTATAGATTTTGATATGCTGAACACGAATATGTGCTCCAAAAGTCTGCATCATGTAAGGATTTTAAGAAACAACAGTTCATAGTCTACACTAGATGGTAACGCATCGGGTATTCTAGAATATGGCCAGCAGGAGAACCACATTCAAAAGTTGGTCCAGGACGATCCACCACGTTCGGCGATCTCACAGCGGTGGCCTGGTCGCTGCTGCGTGTCACACTGAGGCTAAGTACCCACGTTGCAGAAATGCTGCGGAAATTTCCCCAGCATTTCCGCAACTCCCGCTGCGGGAAAAACTCCTGCGAGTTTGCATGCTTTTTCCCGCGGAAAACATGCGTTATTCACGCGATTTTCACGTGCGGAATTCAAGCGCATTCCAAGCGATTTGAAGCATCGCTTGGAATGTGATTGACAGGTTGGCCACACGTGTCAAGCATAGTGTTTGACAATTGTGATCAACTTTTTACTATTGATGCTGCCTATGCAGCATCAATAGTAAAAGATAGAATGTAAAAAATAATAAAAAAATTTAAAAAAAGGTTATTCTCAGCTGTCGACGGCCCCCGATCTCCTCTCCACGCTCCTGGCATCTTCCGGTCCCAGTAATGCTTAGCGCGAAGAACAGGAGATGACGTCACTCTTGCAAGAGCACGTCATCATCAGCGGTCTTTCGTGCAAAACATTACTGGGACAGGAAGATACCGGGCGCGTGGTGAGAGGAGGGAAAGAGTTCCGGGGCCGTCGGAAGGTGAGTGTATCACTATTTTTTATTTTAATTCTATTTTTTATTCTCACCTTCCGACGGCCCCCCCATCTCCTCTCCACGTTCCCGGCATCTTCCGGTCCCAGTAATGCTTAGCACGAAGGACCGGAGATGATGTCACTCTGTGAGAATGCGACGTCATCAGCGGTCTTTCGCGCAAAGCATTACTGGGACCGGAAGATGCTGGGCGCGTGATGAGAGGAGGGAAAGAGTCCAGGGGCTGTTGGAATGTGAGTATATCACCATTTTTTATTTTAATTCTATTTTTTACAGGTTTATGGTACCCAGGGCCTGGAAGAGAGTCTCCTCTCCTCCGGACCCTGGGTACCATCCACACATTGAGCGCTGCCCCAGTCATCTCCCGGGTGCTTCGCTGCTGACCTCCATGCAGCGGCTAGCGCCGCAGATCTCCCGACGGTAGCGGTAGCGTGGGTCGTTCGAATTCTGCGCCAATTCGTGGCCTGACTGCGCTTGTCACTGATTGGTCGCACCCGGCTGGCCGCGACAATCAGCGACGCGGGATTTCCGTTACAGACAGACAGAATTAGACGATTATATAGTAGATTATGACGTCCGAGACACTACATACATGTGCATCGATGTCAGTAGCAAACGCAATTGTTCAAAAGTGTTTTGTAGGTGACTTTTGTTTATAATCCGTGTCAGATGCTTCTCGAATAATAATCCAGCAATAGTCAGCCAGCATTGGCGTACTCCACTTTCCCTGGTACCTTTTCTCTATCAGCGCAATGTCTTGGTGAAATCTTTCACCGTGTTCATTACTAACGTCACCAAGATTGGCTGGAAAAAAGTCCAAGTGAGAATGTACAAAATGCATTTTTAGAAATGACGTGGAAGTGCAATAAGGACTGCGCTTGCTTCTGGTAGAGTAAAGGGTTCTTTATTCAGCCAACGCGTTTCCTGAGCCTGCTGGCTCACTTCATCAGGGCAGAACCCTTTACTCTACCAGAAGCAAGCGCAGTCCTTATTGCACTTCCACGTCATTTCTGCAATTCTGTCCTAGGACCCTGTGCAGACTTGCTGCTGCTTCTCAAGCGTTCATGGGTGTTGTGACTTCCTCACAACCCCAATAGGTGAGCACCTTCCCTACTGTTCCACAATTTTAATTGTTTTATACGGATTTCACACAGTGGATGCGCCCTGTATCTCTCCTTTTAAAATGCATTTTTAGTGACATATTGGTTTTCATCAAATGATATGCTGTGTTCAAAGCTTGGTGCCCTGCTGTTGCCAAGGAAGTTGAAGGTCACATCTTTATCCCCTTAACGACCAGGGGTATTTCTAGTTTTGCATTTCATTTTTCCTTCCCGTTCTTCCCAGAGCCATAACTTTTCTATTTTTCCATGAATATGGCCATGTGAGGGCTTGTTTTTTGTGGGACGCATTGTTCTTTTGAATGACACCATTGGTTTTACCATGTCATGTACTAGAAAACAGGAAAAAAATTCCAAGTGCGGTGAAATTGCAAAAAATGTGCAATCCCACACTTGTTTTTTGCTTGGCTTTTTTGCTAGGTTCACTAAATGCTAAAAGTGACATGCCATTATGATTCTCCAGGTCATTATGAGTTCATATAAAGTACACCAAACATGTCCAGGTTCTTTTTTTATATAAGTGGTGACAAAAATTTCCAAAATTTGTAAAAAAAAATAAAATTACGCCTTCTTCCGAGACCCGTCGCGTCTCCATTTCTCGTGTTCTCGGATTGCGTGGGGGCTTATTTTTTGTGGGCCGAGCAGATGTTTTTAATGATACCAAGTTTGTGCACATATGTTCTTTTCATTGCCCGTTATTGCATTTCAATACAATGTCACAGCGACCAAAAAAAACGTAATTCTGGCATTTTGATTTTTTTCTCCCTATGCCCTTTAGCGATCCGGTTAATCCTTTTTTTTATTGATAGATCAGGTGATTCTGAATGCGGTGATACCAAATATTTGTATGTTTGATTTTTATTTATATTGTTTTATTTTGAATGGGGCGAAAGGGGGGTGATTTGATCTTTTATATATTTTTTATTTTTTTCATATTTTTAAAAACATTTTATTTAACTTTTGGCATGGTTTAATAGCCTCCATGGGAGGCTAGAAGTTGCCATAGCTCGATCGGCTCTGCTACATATAGGCAATGCTCAGATCGCCTATATGTAGCAGAATTACTACATTGCTATGAACGCTGACCACAGGGTGGCGCTCATAGCAATCCGGCATCAACAACCATAGAGGTCTCCAGGAGACCTCTGGTTGTTATGTCAATGCATCGCTGATCCCTGATCACGTGATGGGGGTCAGTGATGCACATATTTCCGGCCGTGCAGCCAGAAGCACTGGAAAAATACCGCTATCAGCATTTGACTGCGGCGTTTAACTAGTGATTAGGTGCGGGTGGATCGCGATTCCACCTGCGCCTATTGCAGGCGCTTATCAGCTGTTCAAAACAGCTGACATGTCCCGGCTTTGATGTGGGCTCACTGCCGGAGCCCTCATTAAAGTGGTGGAGACGTCCAATGATAGACTGTGTCCATCATTGGAAGTTAAGGGGGTTAAAGGCTTTCCATGCCACTTGTTCAGCATCTTGCAAAAGACCATCAAAGCTACTGTCATTCATTATATCTCTGATCTGAGGGCCAATAAAAATACCTTCTTTAATCTTTGCATCACTTATCCTTGGAAATTTCTGTTGCATGTAAGAAAAGGCTTCCGATTCTTTGTTCATTGCTTTGACAAGATTCTTCATAAGCCCAAGTTTAATATGCAAAGGATGGAGAAATATGTTTGCTGGATCAACAAGAGGATTATGTTTAACATTCTTCTGTCCAGCAACCAGGTTTTCGTGGAGTGGCCAGTCCTTTCTGAAATGGTGCATTTCTCGTGCATGACTGCCCACTCACAAATAAAACAAGAATAATTGATATATCCAGGCTGAAGTCCAAGAAGAAGTGCAACAACTGTTAGATCACCACATATGCTCCAGTTATAATTTCTATTAATGTGGGTCAACAGTAACTCCATATTCTCATACGTTTCTTTCATGTGTACGGTATGTCCAATAGGTATAGAAGGATAGATATTTCCTTTGTGTAGTAAAACAGCCTTCAGACTTAAAACTGACGAGTCAATGAACAGTTGCCATTTCTTCGGATCATGTTAGTATCCAAGAGCACCAAACAACCCCAAGACGTCGTTGCAAAAGGTTAAAATCGACATGGTTGAAAAATTGATTACGGTCTTCTTGACGACTGCGAAAAACAGAAACTCTTGTTCCTGGTAATAAGAGATTCCGTTCTTGTAGCCTTGATCCCAATAATTCTGCCTGTCTCTTTGACAATTTCAAATCTCTGACCAAGTCATTCAGATCAGCTTGACTGAACAGATGTGGATTAGATGTAGAAGGCTCAAAGTCTCAGTCTGCAGCAGTTCATTTTCCACTGACATTGTTAGTTCATCTTCGTCGTTCTCCATTGTCCATACTTTGGGCGGCTTTGGAACAGGAAGACTTTCATAGTGTGGCACTGGTCTTATGGCTGAAGGAAGATTAGGATATTCTATTGATTTCTTGTTCTTTGCTGAATTTCCTGTTACATTTGTAAGGCAGAATTAGCAATCTGTTACATGATCTCTCTACTCTCTCTCCATATCATTGGGACAGTGAATGGCATTGAGGGTTGTGATCCATTCAGCCATGCTCTAAGTATGTTAGTATTGTCTTTTGATTCCTCCCCTGCCCAGGAGATTTGGTATGCTCTGTACACGGTCAGCCAAATGATTCACTGCACATGCGCAGAATTCTCATAATAAGTGCTTGCATATGTGTAGATCAGCGATTTTTGTTATTTCAGTGGAAAATTCAAAATATACTGTTTCAGAAAAGGTTCATATATGAGCTTTTAGAATTATAACAAAATATTATAATGTTTCATATTTCTCAAAAATCTTACGTGATAGGAAAAATCTGAAGTCATTTCTGAAATCAGCTTGAAAAAAAACTATCAGGAACACTCAAAATTGTCTGACGGACAAAACCTTGGTAACACAGTGTAATGTGTGCCCCGACACTGATACTGTGAGCCCCGATGCTGATACTGTGTGCCTCAGCACTGATAATGTGTGCCCTGACACTGATACTGTGTGCCTGACATTGATACTGTGTGCCTCAGCACTGATAACGTGTGCCCCGAGACTGATACTGTGTGCCCCAACACTGATACTGTGTGCCTCGACACGGATACTGTGTGCCTCATCACTGACAATGTGTGCCTCGAGACTGTTACTGTGTGCCCCAGCACTGATAATGTGTGCCCTGACACTGATACTGTGTGCCTCGACACGGATACTGTGTGCCTCGACACGGATACTGTGTGCCTCATCACTGACAATGTGTGCCTCGAGACTGTTACTGTGTGCCCCAGCACTGATAATGTGTGCCCTGACACTGATACTGTGTGCCTCAGCACTGATAACGTGTGCCCCGAGACTGATACTGTGTGCCCCAACACTGATACTGTGTGCCTCGACACGGATACTGTGTGCCTCATCACTGACAATGTGTGCCTCGAGACTGTTACTGTGTGCCCCAGCACTGATACTGTGTGCCTCAGAACTGATAATGTGTGTCTCATTTTTTCTCTTGTAGGTTTTATATGTTTTGTGGCCAATGTGAATATGCGTTTATGTTCTGCATGTGTACCAACTCATGTCAAGCTCAATTTTTGTATTTTTTCTTTGTATTATTGCATGCTGTGCAAGCCGGGGTGTGGCCTCCCTCTCCTGAGCTGGAAATTGTATATAAGGCTTCCCCAGACTGGTGTTCCACTGGTTGGGCCCAGTCCTTTTGTCTGCCCTTATTCACACACTGAGGTCAACATTGACACATGGTAAGGTTTTTAATATTAGACAGTGTAGGACTGTCCCAATCAGAGTTACCTTGTCGTGGTGGGATAGCTATTATGCCATTTTTGATAAAAAAAAAAACTATTACTAACAACTCTGTGTTATTTATAGGCACTTTTTGCTTTTTCTTAGTTACAGCAGGGTTTTTGCTCATTTTTTTTCTCTTGTAGGTTTTATATTCTTTATTACATTTGCAGCTATTTTATATATTTGGAAAATGTTTCATAACCCATTTAAAGAGGACGTGTCACCAAGTGAAAAGTGGCCAGTGTTTAATCTTATTTTATTCCCACTGGTCCTGAGTAAACCTTTTTTTTTCTAGTTTTGAGGTCTTTTTATTCGGTGCTACAAGGGAGTGGTCCTCACAGGATGTTAATGCCGGAGACCCTAAAGATATGTCCACAGAGAATCTGCAAGTCGCCCTCCCTTGTAAAGAGCATAAACATTAGCACTATGTAAAAATCTTCATATCACTGGAATTGTAAAGATGATTAAAAAAATGACTCAGGAGGCCAGATGATAGAATAAATGCAAGAAGTGGTCACTTTCCACATGCTGACAGGTCTACTGGTGACACTGTTTTTGTCTATCAGTATATAGTGTCTGTCCCTGGGTCAGACACAACAGATTTTCAACGATGTGTGGGTAGGTGCATTGTAATGATGAAGCAGCCAGTCTCCCGATATCCAGAATTCAGGTTGTTTTTTTTCTCACTGCCTCACGCAACTGCTTCAGCGCTTGCAGATAGTAATGCTGGTTTAGTGTGGTGCCCTGAGGAACAAATTCACCGTGAACGACTGTCACGAACGTGGTTTGTGAAGGAAGTCACTGTGCCACGGACCGCGTAGAGCCTGGAGGGGCATGACTAAGCAATCACCTGACTATTCACTAGAGCCTCTGAAGATGAGGTTAGACTTGGCTCCCGATGAACGCCAGGTACCACTCCAGGGCACACCAACAGTCGAGCAGCAGCTGGACCCTAAGAACAGACTGGATAAAGCAGCTGGCAGGGCTTGTGTCAGAGTGCAGCAGACAGAGTTGGTATCAGAGACAGAGTCTGTGACAGAGTGCAGCTAGCAGGATTTGCTTCAGAGTGCAGCTAGCAGGATTTGCTTCAGAGTGCAGCTAGCAGGATTTGCTTCAGAGTGCAGCTAGCAAGATTTGCTTCAGAGTGCAGCTAGCAAGATTTGCTTCAGAGTGCAGCTAGCAGGATTTGCTTCAGAGTGCAGCTAGCAGGATTTGCTTCAGAGTGCAGCTAGCAGGATTTGCTTCAGAGTGCAGCTAGCAGGATTTGCTTCAGAGTGCAGCTAGCAGGATTTGCTTCAGAGTGCAGCTAGCAGGATTTGCTTCAGAGTGCAGCTAGCAGGATTTGCTTCAGAGTGCAGCTAGCAGGATTTGCTTCAGAGTGCAGCTAGCAGGATTTGCTTCAGAGTGCAGCTAGCAGGATTTGCTTCAGAGTGCAGCTAGCAGGATTTGCTTCAGAGTGCAGCTAGCAGGATTTGCTTCAGAGTGCAGCTAGCAGGATTTGCTTCAGAGTGCAGCTAGCAGGATTTGCTTCAGAGTGCAGCTAGCAGGATTTGCTTCAGAGTGCAGCTAGCAGGATTTGCTTCAGAGTGCAGCTAGCAGGATTTGCTTCAGAGTGCAGCTAGCAGGATTTGCTTCAGAGTGCAGCTAGCAGGATTTGCTTCAGAGTGCAGCTAGCAGGATTTGCTTCAGAGTGCAGCTAGCAGGATTTGCTTCAGAGTGCAGCTAGCAGGATTTGCTTCAGAGTGCAGCTAGCAGGATTTGCTTCAGAGTGCAGCTAGCAGGATTTGCTTCAGAGTGCAGCTAGCAGGATTTGCTTCAGAGTGCAGCTAGCAGGATTTGCTTCAGAGTGCAGCTAGCAGGATTTGCTTCAGAGTGCAGCTAGCAGGATTTGCTTCAGAGTGCAGCTAGCAGGATTTGCTTCAGAGTGCAGCAAGCAGGATTTGCTTCAGAGTGCAACAAGCAGGATTTTGCTTCAGAGTGCAGCAAGTGGGATTTGCACTTGGAGTACAACAGGCAGGATTTGTACTTGTATGCGACCTTGCACAACATACACAGAACCAGGAAGGTTGCTCAGGCACCTCCCCAGTGGAGAGGAAGCAATATAAACATAATGCCTCAAAATCATTGGCTGGGGAGGAAATATCAAGTGCACGCGCTGGCCCTTTCCAAATGCTGGAGCCTGTGCACCCTTAGAACATGGCCAGAGGCCCGGCTGGAAGTGTTGCTGGGAGCATTTAGAGCATGAGAGAGAGGAACTAACTGCAGCACTGGTGAGTGAACTGACAGGCCGGGAAACCAGCGTGGAGCTAACAATGACGCCTTTGATTTAGAAAAAACAAACCATCATGGACTTCAAATTTGATATAACTTGCAATGCTCTTTTTGGTCTGGGCGATGAAACTGTCTTTTACTGGCTGCAGGGGCGGACACAGACTGTAGTGGGCCCCTGTGCAAGAAATTTTTCGGGCCCCCCAACCCTTCATAGGGCAACAAAGTTATTTGTTGGTATCTAATATTGAGGCTATGCAGGGCTGGATATAATATCTGTATAGAACATAATGTAACCCCCCATAGAATATAATGCAGTCCCCACCATATAGTATAATGCAGCCCCTCCATAGAATATATGGCAACCCCCTCATAGGATATAATGCAGCCCCTTATATAGTATAATGTAGCCCCTCCATAGAATACAATGTAGCCCTCCTCATATAGTATAATGCAGCCCCCATGGAATATAATATAATACAGTCCCCCTAAGAATATAATGTAGCCCCAAATAGAATATACTACAGCCCACCTCCCCATAGAATATAATGTAGCTCCCCATATTATATAACACAGCCTCCCCTTATAGAATATAATGTAAAATATACCCCCCATGGTATATAACACAGCCGCATAGTATATAGGCCAGCACCACATGGTATATAGCCAAGCCCACCATGGTATACAGCCCACCATGGTATATAGCCCACCATGGTATAATACAGTCCAGCATGGTATATAGCCCACCAGAATGGTATAATACAGCCCAGCATGGTATACTACAGCCCAGCATGGTATAATACAGCCCAGTATGGCATATAGCCCCCCCAGCATGGTATAATACAGCCCAGCATGGTATATAGCCCCCCCAGCATGGTATAGTACAGCCCAGCATGGTATATAGCCCCCAGCATGGTATAATACAGCCCAGCATGGTATATAGCCCCCCAGCATGGTATAATACAGCCCAGCATGGTATATAGCACCCCCCAGTATGGTATAATACAGCCCAGCATGGCCCCACAGCCCAGCATGGTATATAGCCCCCCCAGCATGGCCCCACAGCCCAGCATGGTATATAGCCCCCCCAGCTTGGTAAAATACAGCCCAGCATGGTATATAGCCCCCCAGCATGGTATAATACAGCCCAGCATGGTATATAGCCCCCCCAGCATGGTATAATACAGCCCAGCATGGTATATAACATCCCCAGCATGGTATAATACAGCCCAGCATGGTATATAGCCCCCCTGCATGGTATAACACAGCCCAGCATGGTATATAGCCCCCCCAGCATGGTACAGTTGTGGCCAAAAGTATTGACACCCCTGCAATTCTGTCAGATAATACCTAGTTTCTTCCTGAAAATGATTGCAAACACAAATTCTTTGGTATTATTATCTTCATTTGATTTGTCTTAAATGAAAAAAACACAAAAAGAATTGTCCTAAAGCCAAATTGGATATAATTTCACACCAAACATAAAAGAGGGTAGACAAAAGTATTAGCACTGGTCAAAAAATCATGTGATGCTTCTCTAATTTGTGTAATTAACAGCACCTGTAACTTACCTGTGGCACCTAACAGGTGTTGGCAATAACTAAATCACACTTGCAGCCAGTTGACATGGATTAAAGTTGACTTAACCTCTGTCCTGTGTCCTTGTGTGTACCACATTGAGCATGGAGAAAAGAAAGAAGACCAAAGAACTGTCTGAGGACTTGAGAAACCAAATTGTGAGGAAGCATGAGCAATCTCAAGGCTACAAGTCCATCTCCAAAGACCTGAATGTTCCTGTGTCTACCGTGCGCAGTGTCATCAAGAAGTTTAAAGCCCATGGCACTGTGGCTAACCTCCCTAGATGTGGACAGAAAAGAAAAATTGACAAGAGATTTCAACGCAAGATTGTGCGGATGTTGGATAAAGAACCTCGAATAACATCCAAACAAGTTCAAGCTGCCCTGCAGTCTGAGGGTACAACAGTGTCAACCCGTACTATCCGTCGGCGTCTGAATGAAAAGGGACTCTATGGTAGGAGACCCAGGAAGACCCCACTTCTTACCCCGAGACATAAAAAAGCCAGGCTGGAGTTTGCCAAAACTTACCTGAAAAAGCCTAAAACGTTTTGGAAGAATGTTCTCTGGTCAGATGAGACAAAAGTAGAGCTTTTTTGGGCAAAGGCATCAACATAGAATTTACAGGAGAAAAAAAGAGGCATTCAAAGAAAAGAACACGGTCCCTACAGTCAAACATGGCAGAGGTTCCCTGATGTTTTGGGGTTGCTTTGCTGCCTCTGGCACTGGACTGCTTGACCATGTGCATGGCATTATGAAGTCAGAAGACTACCAACAAATTTTGCAGCATAATGTAGGGCCCAGTGTGAGAAAGCTGGGTCTCCCTCAGAGGTCATGGGTCTTCCAGCAGGACAATGACCCAAAACACACTTCAAAAAGCACTAGAAAATGGTTTGAGAGAAAGCACTGGAGACTTCTAAGGTGGCCAGCAATGAGTCCAGACCTGAATCCCATAGAACACCTGTGGAGAGATCTAAAAATGGCAGTTTGGAGAAGGCACCCTTCAAATATCAGGGACCTGGAGCAGTTTGCCAAAGAAGAATGGTCTAAAATTCCAGCAGAGCATTGTAAGAAACTCATTGATGGTTACCAGAAGCAGTTTGTCGCAGTTATTTTGGCTAAAGGTTGTGCAACCAAGTATTAGGCTGAGGGTGCCAATACTTTTGTCTGGCCCATTTTTGGAGTTTTGTGTGAAATGATCAATGTTTTGTTTTTTGCTTCATTCTCTTTTGTGTTTTTTCATTTAAAACAAATTAAATGAAGATGATAATACCAAAGAATTTGTGTTTGCAATCATTTTCAGGAAGAAACTGAGTATTAGCTGACAGAATTGCAGGGGTGTCAATACTTTTGGCCACAACTGAATAATACAGCCCAGCATGGTATATAGCCCCCCAGCATGGTATAATACAGCCCAGCATGGTATATAGCCCCCCAGCATGGTATAATACAGCCCAACATGGTATATAGCCCCCCCAGCATGGTATAATACAGCCCAGCATGGTATATAGCCCCCCAGCATGGTATATAGCTCCCCAGCATGGTATATAGCCCCATCAGCATGGTATGATATAGCCCAGAATGGTATATAGTCCCCCCTGCATGTATACAGCCCCCCAGCATGGTCCCACAGTCCAGCATGGTATATAGCCCCCCCAGCATGGTATGATAGAGCCCAGCATGGTATATAGCCCCCCCAGCATGGTATGATACAGCCCAGCATGGTATATAGCTCCCCCCAGCATGGTATAATACAGCCCAGCATGGTATATAGCACCCCCCAGTATGGTATAATACAGCCCAGCATGGTATACAGCCCCCAGCATGGCCCCACAGTCCAGCATGGTATATAGCACCCCCCAGTATGGTATGATACAGCCCAGCATGGTATATAGTTCCCCACCAGCATGGTATGATACAGCCCAGCATGGTATATAGCGCCCCCAGCATGGTATGATACAGCCCAGCATAGTATATAGCTCCCCCCAGCATGGAATAATACAGCCCAGCATGGTATTTAGCACCCCCCAGTATGGTATAATACAGCACAGCATGGTATATAGCCCCCCCAGCGTGGCCCCACAGCCCAGCATGGTGTAATACAGCCCAGCATGATATATAGCCCCCCCAGCATGGTATATAGCCCCCCCAGCATGGCCCCACAGTCCAGTACTCACACTGATTTAAAAAAAAACCCAAAAAGAACAACACACACCTCACCTTCTCCTCGTGCCTGCCTTGCTCCCGGCTCCTGTCTCCTCTCCTGTACTGCCTGGTACACACACTGAGAGCGCGATGACGTCATCGCGCACCCGCTGTGTCAGAGGTAGAGCTGGGAATGATGGGAGAGGGAGCGTCAGCTGACACGCTCTCCTCCAGGCTCCATCATTGCCTCCTTTAATGCGGGGAGGGGAGGAGAGGGGGGGTGGAGTCAGCATTGGGGGCAGGTGAGCCCCCCTGCCTCACAGGGGCCCCTTTGCCTCCCGCAGTGCTGCTCTCCTCATTGCACTACACATGGCTAATTTGAATTTTGACATAATTAGCCATGCGATGCTGGAGGGGCTGTGGTGGGGGCCGGGCTTGGGGGGTGGACCGCTGCTTACCAGACGAGACAAAGAGGAGACGGAGACAGATTCCACTTGTAACAGTTTCAGATTTTATTCGTCGTCCTCCTGACGACCGCAACCATACACCGCAGCTTCTGTACAGTTCTCTGTCTCCAGGCCCGGGTACCTGCACCTTTGTTCCAGTCGAAGTAACGTCCCTCGCGGATCTTTCGCTGGGGCTGTCCTAGACCAATTGTCATAATACCAGTGCTGGGTGACCGGCACTTCTGGGGTTAATGTTCTGATCGCAGTGCAGACTCTCACCTGCACACCTGGGACCTATTAGGGTGGCCTCTCATTGGTTCTGGGGAGGCTTCTTATAGCCTCAGGAAGCTCTCACCCCCCGTCAGTTATACTTTCGCCCTTAGCATTGTGTGGTGACCCCTGAGTGTGTTAGTGCTGTGTTCTGGTTGCTTGATTCTCTGTGTATGACTCGGTCTGTTCTCTGGATATCGCTTTGGATTCTGCTTGGTACCTTCTACGTCCGTTTGGTTTTTGATCTCTGCTTGGCCCTGACTATCCGTTCTGTCTCATCCCTGGTACTTTACTGATATCTTGTGTATGACCTTTGGCTTTGTCTGACCTCCCGCTTGTTTATCCCTCCTGTACCTCGCTTGCCTGGATTGTGCTTGACCTCTGCTTTGCCCGACTCTGAGTTTTCTTCCTCCTCTGAAAGCAGGACGCTAAGCCCCGCCCCTTGCAGTCACATGACCGTTCACATGACCGTAGGTCCTGTGCCTGCTTTCTAAACTTCTACATTCAGGTCCCGTGCATCTTTATTGTCCGGCTGTTCTTGTCCCCAGGGGTCCCTACGGTGCGGGTGAGTCCCTGCTTAGCGGAGGCTGTACGCCGGCGCTGTCAGGACCCTGACATTATAACTGACCATTAAGTTTTTGGGGGGTTTTTTATGCAGAGCGTTATGGATCCCATACAATCTCTGGCTGACCAGATGAAAAGTCTGAGTCAGATGTTTCAGGGTTTATCTCTGGAGCAGCAAGCTCTGGCTCGTTCTCAGCAGCAGGTTTCTGAGACAGTGCGGGGAGCTCTAGCTGCTGGGTCTCTGGGGGCTGGGGCGAGTGATGTTGCTTTGGTGTCCCCAGAACCACCTGTTAAACTGCCTGACTTTTTTTCTGGAAACAAAAAGGAGTTCAGGGTCTTCATTGAGGGGTGCAAACTTTTTTTAGTTTGAGACCACGTTCCTCTGGGGACGAAAGTCAGAAGGTTGGGGTCGTTATGTCTCTATTAAGAGGGTCCCCACAAGCTTGGGCTTTCTCCCTTTCTCCCACTGCCCCTGAGAGAGTGTCCGTGAATGCATTTTTTGAGGCCGTTGGGCACATTTATGATGAGTCTGACCGAGTGCGATTGGCAGATGACATGGTGATGAGTGTCTGTCAGGGGAAACACTCAGCTGAGTGGTTTTGTACTGAGTTCCGCCGCTGGGCCGCAGAGGTCTCTTGGAACGACGCCGCACTCCGAGGACACTTTCTCAGAAGCTTGTCCGAGCGGCTGCAGGATGCCTTGGCGTTACATCCCCCACCTAACTCTCTCGAGGACGCCATGACCCAGGCCGTCCGGATGGACCGCATGCTGCGGGCCAGAGGGGTGATGCAGGTGGAAACTCCATTGTTCCCCAGTGGAAAAGAGACTGCCCCTGAGCTCATGGATGTAGGCGCCCTCTCCCTGAAGGATACGGAGAGGAAACGCCGGAAGGACAAGCAGTTATGCTTTTACTGCAGTAAAGTGGGACATTGGAAAAGGGAGTGTCCTGATTGCCTGTCTTCAAACCCGGTTGGCGGGAAATGACTAGGTCTGGGTAGTCAACGGGGAGACTACTCAGACCCTCAGGTACCCTTTTCCTCGTTTTCTAAAGTATTACTGCCTGTGGAACTGTTTGTGGACGATAGTTCTTTTTCCTCTGCAGCCTTCATGGACTGCGGGTCATCGATTAATCTCATTGACTCCCAATTGGTCACACACTGCAAGATAGGGACAGGTAGGCTCAAGGTTCCGATCAAGGTGATGGCCATTGACTCCTCTCCCCTCGCAAAGGAGGGAAATTGCTTTACTGTATGTCTGATTTGTTTTCGCTCAGAGTGGGTGCTACTCATGTGGAAAACCTAAGTTGTTTTGTTCTGGACAATCTACCTGCAGGGTTGGTGTTGGGCATGCCCTGGTTACAACGCCATAACCCAGTTATTAACTGGAAAACGGGGGAGATTGTT
This sequence comes from Dendrobates tinctorius, assembly GCF_039654945.1. Classification (NCBI taxonomy): domain Eukaryota; kingdom Metazoa; phylum Chordata; class Amphibia; order Anura; family Dendrobatidae; genus Dendrobates; species Dendrobates tinctorius. Next base: position 1,437,296 of record NW_027361971.1, on the reverse strand, counting down.
CAATGGGGGTTTAATGATTTTGAGTTATGTGATAAATCCGCACTGCTGGTTGAACCTGTTAAATCTGTGTCTGTATCATCTGTCGAGCTGGAAGGTATTCCGGAATGCCTGAAGGACTTCGAAGATGTTTTCTCAGAAAGCGAGGCCGAGACGTTACCGCCACATAGACCCTTTGACTGCGCTATTGAGCTGGTCCCGGGGCCTAAATTACCTAAAGCCCGTCTGTTTAATTTGTCCGGTCCTGAGCGCTCGGATATGAAGGAGTACATTGCTGAAAGTCTGCGCAAAGGACACATACGTCCTTCAGTCTCACCTGTGGCGGCAGGTTTCTTTTTTGTAAAATAAAAAGATGGTGGGTTACGTCCCTGTCTCGACTTCCGGGAGCTTAATCAGATTACTGTACGGAATAAGTACCCCCTTCCGTTGATTCCCGATTTATGTAACCAACTATCAGGGGCAAAGTGGTTTTCTAAACTGGATCTTCGGGGGGTATATAATTTGATAAGGGTCCGAGAGGGGGATGAACGGAAAACGTTCCTTATCTCGTAGTTTTCACCCTGTCTGTCCCTGAGCCACCGTCCTCCATTCTGCACCCTGGGGTGGTGTTAGCAGGGATCTCGTCTGAATTGGAACGGGAAATTGAGGGGGCCCAGTCGTTGGCTCCTGCGGCCAAGCCAGGGGGCAAGTTGTTTGTCCCAGAGCAACTTCGCCTTAAACTCTTGCAAGAGTTCCACGAATCCAAGTTGTGTGCTCACCCTGGTATATCAGCCACGCGACTGGCGGTGGCTAGGATCTTCTGGTGGCCTACACTGGGTTCTGATATAAAGAAATTCATTTCTGGTTGTGGGGTCTGCGCTCGTTCTAAAAGCTCCCATAGCCAGCCGGCGGGGGAGCTGATGCCCTTCAAAGTTCCCGAAAGACCATGGACCCATCTGTCCATGGATTTTATTACAAATCTTCCCTCTTCCAGGGGTAATACGGTGTATGGGTAGTGGTGGACAGATTTTCTAAGCAGGCTCATTTTGTACTCCTGTCCACATTACCTTCTGCTGAGATCTTATCCAGATTGTTTGTGCAACATGTGGTCCGCTTGCATGGGGTACCCCTGAATGTGGTGTCTAATCGTGGTGTGCAGTTTGTGGCTAAGTTTTGGCGTGCTTTCTGCAAAAAATTAGGGATATCTCTGTCCTTTTCGTCTGCATACCATCCTGAGAGTAATGGTAAGACGGAAAGCACTAATCAGTCTCTGGAACAGATCCTCAGATGTCTGACTTCTGCTAGACAGAATGACTGGTGTGATATACTGCCGTTGGCTGAATTTGCCTTCAATAGTCGGGTGAGTCAATCCACTGGTATGTCCCCTTTCTTGATCAACTATGGGTTCAGTCCTCATTTTGGTGAGTTTTCTCATCTGGATTCGGGGTGCCCCGGGGCTGAGGACTCTGTTCAGCGGTTTAAAGATACATGGGCAGAAGTCCAGTGGCATATATCTTGGTCTCAAGGCAGGTATAAGTTTTTCACGGACAGGAAATGAACACCTGGTCCCATGGGGAGAGAAAGTTTGGCTCTCCACGCAAAACATTAAGTTAAAGGTTCCGTCAGCCATGTTGGGCCCCAAATTCATTGGGCCGTACAAGATTGTGGAAAAAATCAACCCGGTAGCGTACAGGCTGTGCCTTCCACCCTCTTTCAACATCCCTAACGTCTTCCATAGATCTCAACTGAAGCCTTTTGATGCAGTCCGGGGAGAATCCGAGTCCGCTGCTCCCCCGGTTTCAGTTGAGGGACATGTGGAATATGAGATTGGTCACATTGTAGATTCTAGGTTGGTACGGCGGTCAGTACAGTACCTAGTTCATTGGAAGGGGTATGGGCCGGAGGACAGGTCCTGGGTGCCGGCCCGGTTGATGCATGCGGATCGTCTGGTTCGGGCTTTCCATGCTAGGTACCCGGGCAAGCCTGGGGGTCCAGAGGCCCCCTGTTGAGAGGGGGGTACTGTCATGATACCAGTGCTGGGTGACCGGCACTTCTGGGGTTAATGTTCTGATCGCAGTGCAGACTCTCACCTGCACACCTGGGACCTATTATGGTGGCCTCTCATTGGTTCTGGGGAGGCTTCTTATAGCCTCAGGAAGCTCCCATCCCCCGTCAGTTATACTTTCGCCCTTGGCATTGTGTGGTAACCCCTGAGTGTGTTTGTGCTATGTTCTGGTTGCTTGATTCTCTGTGTATGACTCGGTCTGTTCTCTGGATATCGCTTTGGATTCTGCTTGGTACCTTCTGTGTCCGTTTGGTTTTTGATCTCTGCTTGGCCCTTACTGTCCATTCTGTCTCATCCCTGGTACTGTACTGATATCTTGTGTATGACCTTTGGCTTTGTCTGACCTTCCGTCTGTTTATCCCTCCTGTACCTCGCTTGCCTGGATTGTGCTTGACCTCTGCTTTGCCCGACTCTGAGTTTTCTTCCTCCTCTGAAAGCAGGACGCTAAGCCCTGCCCCCTTGCAGTCACATGACCGTTCACATGACCGTAGGTCCTATGCCTGCTTTCTAAACTTCTACATTCAGGTCCCGTTCATCTTTATTTTCTAGCTGTTCTTGTCCCCTGGAGTCCCTACGGTGCGGCGAGTCCCTGCTTAGCGGAGGCTGTATGCCGGCGCTGTCAGGATCCTGACACCAATCTACCGCCAGCGCTTCACCTGCCCGAGGTCGTCATCCAATCGGTACCCCCGGGGCCTCGTCTGTCCTGTGGTCCATGGGGTCAGGGCCGCCCCTCTGACTGTCTCCTTGCTGTCCGTCCCCTGGTCAAGCTCTTCTCTCTTCACCTGGGTTCTTATCTCCCCGCCCCCATGACTAAGCGTTTCTCAAGCCATAAGCTGTTGTTGAGTCCTGAACTACTCCCCCCTGCCATCTTGTGGTCATTTCTCGGAACTGCACTCTCCTATCTACCTTTCCTAGCTGTCACCCTTCTATCCTGTCAATCTCCGTCTCTTGTGCACAAACCGTCCCCTCCTTCTACCAGTCACGTCTGTCTGTCAAGTCACCTTCCCCACACTCCCCCTCCCTTTGTCCATTGTCGTCCCGACAATCATATTCTCTACCTATGTCATTCTGAAGCTTGTCCAGTCTGTTGTCGGACCAGTCGTTGGGCCAAAGCCGCTGCCCACAGGGTCGAACTAAACCGGGAGCACCATGCTCTGAGCAGCCTACTGCTACTCCACGCCACGTGACAACTTCTTTCGGGTTGGCGAGGTCCACCCGGACTACTCTACGGCGTGAACCTCCCACTACTCTCCCCTTCTACATTCAACTGTCAGGGACGCCATGACCGAGGCCTTTCGCCTACCAGGTCATCATTGGCGCCCGCCCGTCCTTTTGGGGGTGTCCGTGGTGTCGGGGACCTGACTGACGGACCACTGTCTGGTTCAATGTTCCTTGTCTCTTCGTCCTTCACCTAAAAAGAGTCATAGTCGGCGTCTTCATCACATCTACCTAGTACCTGGAACCTGTTAAACACATTTTTTTTTTTTAAACGCACTACTCATTAAATCAACTTTATCATACTGTTATCTCTACCTTAATAACAATATGAGTTACCCAACTGGGGAAACCCCTTTTCCCTTGCTTGTTTTTTCCGTTTTTTTTTCTTTTCTTTCAACATAACATTTTAAAACAGAACATAAATACTCCCCCTCCCTTTAACATGAGTACTTCCTCTCCCACATCCCCGCTATGCCAGGAGCAAACAATCAACAATAAAACATGTCCCTTATCTTGGACGTCAAACTGTCCTCTTGGGGCCTGCACAACGGTGCAGCGAAATCCCGACAGTCCGGGCCATCTCCTGATGGCTGATGTTGCCCAGTCCAGCAGGGGAACCCCACAGCCGTGAGGTTTCTGGGATGTCTCGACTGTTCCTGAGCCCCGAGTGTTCTTTTTGCCCAGGGCTCAGGGGTCACCTCCCTCCTGAGAGATGAGTCAAAAGGGGTAGAAGGGGCCGAAAGTGGTTCCATGGCGCGCGTTCCTCCCCATTTCTGTGCTTGGGAACCAGCAGTCCAGCACCGGTGGTGGCGTGGATGCGCTCATCTCTGTCGACGTGGTGTCTTCGCTCCATCCGGCCCCCAGCTCCTGCAGCTCCAACCGCAGGTGAGGGACCGGGGTCATTGACCGATGAGAAGTGGAGCAGCAAAGCTGGGGCCTGCTAGTGTGGATGGCAGAGGGCTCCGCAGAGGCGGTGGAGCCTCATGTCCTGGCCGAAGCTGCCATCCGGAGGGGGGCTGGAGAAGCCGTGGACCTTGATGGGCAGGCCGCAGCCGCAGTATGGAGTGTGGCAGAGGCGGCCCCGGATATCGGTGAGCACGCCACAGCTGGAACCATGAGCGAGGCTGAGGCGGCCGCGGGTGCCGCCGGGTAGGCCGCGGCCGGCGCCGCAATCGAACCAGAGGCAGCCGCGGAGCAGGCCGCAATCGGAGTCGCAGACAGGGCAGGAGTGGTGGCTGGCACCGGTGAGGAGGCTGCAGGGGAGGCCGGAGTGGCGGCAGGCTTCGGGTGGTAAACTACTGCTGCCAGGTGGAACGCAGCAGCATCGGCCACGGGCTGGTTCCGCATCGGCGATGTGGGCCGATGCGCCGCCGGGCAGGGTGGCTCAGGGTGGTGGGTGAGAGCGTTGGTCAGCCCAGCAGAGGCCGCAAACCCCTTCTCGACCGGGCCCACAGGAATGCAGGAGGCCACGCAGGAAGGGCCGGGTGGAGGGGGTCGGTCGCGGAGCCGCCGGCCGGGGGATATCTCACCTTCCCCGGCGCCGTGGCCTCCGGAAGGCCGCTCCGCCCGCGACCTCCGATCTTCACCCCGCCATCCGGCAGGGCTAGCCTCCAGGCTTGTGGGTCTCGCAGGGAGGCTCCCAGGCGATGTCTTCGGCGGCTGCTCCCGCAGGACCCGCAGTCGCTTCTCCTGTCCACCCGATGTCTGGGAGCCATCTGTGGCTCCCGATAACAGGCCTCCCGGCGAGATTCAACCTCTTGACGCCACCGCCCCGGATCCGGAACCAAGTCTCCAATTATAATCCACAGGTGAGGAGTCTTGTAATCCACAGGTATTTGTAATCCACAGGTTAACAGTCTAAGTCCTGTTGGGTTCTTCAGACGCAGGCCTGCCGCGGAAGATGTCATATTAGCAGCGGCGATCCTGCCGACTACGCCAAAATGTGGTAGGGGCCGGGCTTTGAGGGGTGGACCGCTGCTTACCAGACGAGACAAAGACGAGACGGAGACAGATTCCACTTGTAACAGTTCTGGGTTTTATTAGTCGTCCTCCTGATGACCACAACCACGCACTGCAGCTTCTGTACAGTTCTCTGTCTCCAAGCCCGGATACCTGCACCTTTGTTCCAGTCGAAGTAACGTCCCTCGCGGATCTTTCACTGGGGCTGTCCTAGACCAATCTACCGCCAGCGCTTCACCTGCCCGAGGTCGTCGTCCAATCGGTACCCCCGGGGCCTCGTCTGTCCTGCGGTCCGTCGGGTCAGAGTCACCCCCCCTAACTGTCTCCTTGCTGTCCATCCTCTGGTCAAGCTCTTCTCTCTTCACCATCTTCTACCGAGCTCCTCCCGGGACTAACCTGCCTGGAACCCTATCCTGTTCTATTTATCCCCTCTCTCACCGGGAATTCCCCTCCTGGGTTCCTATCTCCCCGCCCCCCATGACTAAGCATTTCTCAAGCCATAAGCTGTTGTTGAGTCCTGAACTACTCCCCCCTGCCATCTTGTGGTCATTTCTCGGTACTGCACTCTCCTATCTACCTTTCCTAGCTGTCACCCTTCTATCCTGTCAATCTCCGTCTCTTGTCCACAAACCGTCCCCTCCTTCTACCAGTCACGTCTGTCCGTCAAGTCACCTTCCCCACAGGGCCCCCTCTCCCCCGGGGCCCCCCGTGCAATGCACGGTCTGCACAGGCAGTAGGTCCGCCCCTGACTGGCTGGACTTCTGTGTGTTCCAGAATCTTAGGTGTAACACTGAGATTCATCCCCTGTAATAACCTTCGACAAAAAATCAGAGTCAGTTTGTGTTTGTTCTTTCAATTCCTGACACACTCTGGTTCTCCCTCTGGTCATTGGTAAGCAGTCGTGAAACAAACATTGTCTCAACACGTCTCTTGTTCAAATCTTGAGTTAGGATTCTTTGGCGTGAACTCCAGGAAATTTCAGATATTTAGTTTAATTCGTCAATTGTTGTAATACTGTAGATAATTGGGAGCTTCTTTGAAAGTTGCACTGAGCCCCCAACCCATGGGGCCTATGGGCAGCTGTAGAGGTAGCACGTATGGTATGTCTGTCCCACCTTCACCACTATGTATTTTGGAAGTGTGTCACTTCCTGAGGAACAAATTCTGCCTGTGTAATACACCATATACATAGCATCACATAATCAGTAAGAAGCAGCCCCCGTCTCCTTATAATATCAGAGACACAGCACCAGCCCACATTGTGAACCTATTTCCCTACACATTCTAATACTTAAATATTGTCTTTTTGTAAGGCAAATCTAAACACACATATAGCATAGAAGAGGGTTCTTCACGGTAAGAGCAGTGAGGCTCTGGAATTCTCTTCCTGAGGAAGTGGTGATGGCCAACTCACTGAATGAATTTAAGAAAGGAATGGATGCTTTTCTTGTGAGTAACAGTATAGAAGGTTACGAATAGCATAATATTATAGGTAGATGGTTGACTCAGCTTAGGGGAAGGAATTTTTTTCCCTATGGAGAAAATTGGCTTCTACTCTGTGGGTTTTTTGCCTTCCCCAGGATCAACAATGCAGAACAGCTGCACTAAAAATAGGCTGAACTAGATGGACATGAGGTCTTCCTTCAGCCTTCAAAACTATGTTGTGTTACTATGTTATGCTACATAATCCCTCAATATACAAGAGCATCGATATGTAGATATGCCTCAACTTGCCCCATGGTTTGGGTGGGGCTGTGCTTAGTATAGGACACTTGGCTTAAGTGTTTGTTCTTAGCTCCAATTGATATGGAGGAGGTCGTATGTAATTGTGAAGTGCTGTCTCCTGAACTGGGGTGCAGTGTATACTACTGTACTGTGTTTACTGCGTTTTGTGCATTGCCAAGCTTTTACCAAGTATCTAGAAGCTTATTGTGAAGGCTTCTTTCATCAGATAATTAAGGGTTTATACATGGGGCCCTGTCACAGTTTTGTTTCATACATTCCTATATTTGGGCTTTCACAAATGTCCATGAGACCTCCACTATAACTCCAAAGGCTTTAGATTTTATCTGAGAAAATCTATGATTAAGAGGGTGACATCCAGTCCCAATCCATAATGGTAGGCCAGGCAGTCAGGGAATCTTTTTATAGGGGTAGTGATGACTCTCCCATATTTACAATCTCCCTGCTTTCTCATAGAGAACACAGGAGCACTGGGCAGAACAACCACTGCTGTGTATGGGAGAGTCGGCTGAGATGGCTGTCACCTGTGTGATCTGCCAAAGCATCGTTTAGCTGACAGCCATCTAATGCGTATTATTAGGCGTCGGGTTCTGGGTGCTGTACAGCGGGAATCCCGAGCCCATTCACCTTCGGTCTCCCATTTGTCAGCAACATCGCACTGAACTTGCTCACTGAGCCAGTGCGCATGTCCTGAGTAAAGCGAACTGTGCTCAAAGATAACCTGTGGAGCGTGCAGCAGCCGAGTAGATGCGTACTTCAGAACAGCAGGACCTGAAGCACGTGACTGCTAGGGGCGTGGCCTAAACTCCAGAGAGCTAGGAGCTGCAAGAGAACTCCAAGCAGTGTAACTGCGAGACAAAGTTACCAAGGGGCATAGACAGGGAGGATAGTCAGGACGTAGCCAATGAGTCATACACAGAGATAGTAGCGCAGTACAGAATCAACAGGCAAACTCACAACGGGCAACAGAACCGGGTCAGAACCATATAAATAAGCTATAACAACGAACAGGCACACAGAGGTCAGCACACTCGGCCAAAGGCAAAAGTATAACTGGCAGGGATTGGAGCTTCCCAGGGGTTTAAGAAGCTCTCCCAGAACCAAAAAGAGGCCACAATCATTAACCCCAGGTGTGCAGGTCAAAACCTGCACTGAGCTCCAGACATTAACTCCTGACGTGCAGCTCAAAAACCTGCACTGGGATCATGACACCATTCCTCTCCGGCTGCAGTGGAGTCTGCTCAACAGACTTCACAATCCTGGCATTCAGCCCACACCAGCATTGTGGGTTCAGTTGCTACTGCCACCTCTGGTTCACTTAGGCAATGCGGCCTGGCCAGCAGCAAAAGACTCCAGAGGCTAAGTCCTTCCTTCGGCCCACTGAGCATGCTCATGAGACGATCTCCGATTGGGGATCAGGAGTCACATGCTCAGGTCCTTCTCCTGTTCTGATTGGTCCATCTGGAGCATCAGGAAGGTCCCGGAAGCGCACGGCTATAAAAGGTCCACATGGCTGCTCAGCCATGCGCTAGTATAAACTCTAGTTGCTATATGTGTGGATGATGATGGATGCATGTACCAGGTGAATGACTCATTAAAATTCCACTCCCTTTGATATAACGTATGTGGTCAGGTAATTAGTTGCAGAGTCAGCGCCAGCTAGTGGCTAGCCATAGGCCACAAGTGCTCGTCACTTCCCAGCACTAGCGTCCGACTTCGTGGCAGTCGGCTTCTGTTAGCGGCGTTCACAGCTGCGATGCCACATGCTCAGTAGGTCTAGAGGGATGCTGGTCCTATGTCCTGGGGCCAGAGTCATGTGACCATATACTGAGCGGTCTTCTCCCCGAGCGCTGTGAGTGTGAACAGGCTCGGCCTTTGTGTATTAGCATTAGTGCGACTCTGCGAGATAGCAGAATTCGCCCAGCACACACCGGGTGACGTTTAACCGACGTGTGTTATACCGCCATATTGTGCGTCTGCCATTACTTAGCAGCAGCATACCAACTCTGCACGGTGGACCCTGGGCGTCGAACGCGCCTGCTATTATTTTATAATTTGGTGCATTCTGCCAGCCCTAACATTATACTAGCGCCAGGGTCTGGCTAGTAATGGTGGATAAGCAGCAGCTACTGCAGCACATTCAGCAATTCAGCAGCTGGGGGGCAGGTTGGCGGCTCTCGAGCGTTAAACCTCAGCTGCGAATGTTACTGCGGCCGCTGCCCAGGCAGCCACTGAGGCTGTCTCCCGTTTTCCTACGTCCATCCCTGCACCGATATTATCCCACCTCCCGCTGCCCGAGAAGTTCTTGGGCGATAGTGCCTACTGCAGGGGATTCGTGAGCCAGTGTGCTATTCAGCTTGAGCTGCTGGCTGTGTGATTTCCCTCTGAGCGGGCTAAGGTCAGATTCATCGTGTCCCTTCTGGCTGGCAGGGCTCTTGAGTAGGCCACCCCACTGTGGGAGCGTGGTGACCCTGTGGTTCAGGGAGCCTCACAGTTCCTAGCCTCTCTAAAGCAGGTCTTTCTGGAACTGCGTGTCACACACGATACCGCGCTCCAGCTGTTGGCCTTGACACAGGGTTCGTTCCCGGTCAATCAGTATACCATTCGGTTTCAGACACTGGCTTCCGAGCTGGAATGGTCAGACAATACTCTAATGCTAATTTTTTGGAGGGGTTTGGCTGACCACGTTAAGGACGCTCTGACCACTCGGGAGGTTCCCGACACTCTGGAGGAGCTCATTACCATCTCCAACCGTATTAATCTCTGCTTCTTAGAGCGAGGGTTGAAGCGCTCCCAGTCCAGACAGAGGTTTAAGTTGACTCCAACTTTCTCCAAACCTCTGGAGTCTCCCGATCAAGCGTTCGAGTCATCAGCAGTTAGGGAGGTGCCTCACAAGGGCTCTAAGTTCTGCCAAGATCGAACCTCCATGGCTCACGCTCACTGCCGACAGTCTGGTCACCTTGCCAATAGGTGCCCACAGCGTTTAGAGAAACGTCCGTGTGGCACCCCTGAGGGTTCAGTCGCCACAGAGGTACTGCACCTCCTCCTGAGGAGACACCTGACCACACTCCAACACCTTCACCCTACACCACAAAGTAGTGTAGCGAAGCACCTTTGGCGGCTCTATGCTTGGAGTATAGCATAGCACCCCTTGGTGGCTCCCTGCGTGGACCACGAAACGTGCTGGGAGGTGGGTGGAGCTGAGTTTACAGAAAAGAGTGGGAAGAGTTGAGTCAGTCGTTCAGTCAATCATTCAGTCAGTGAGTGAGGATGTAGAAGGACAGGGAGTGAGACAGGGAAGATCCCCAGGAGAGGGATGGAAGAAGGAAGTGCTGCAGCAGGCCACAGTGATCTGGGTCTGCTGGCACAGGAAAGAGACAGAGAAAGGAAGCTTGATTCTCCATTGGGAAGAAAGATTAGCACGGAACGTAAGGAGAATAGGAGGACTAAGGATCAGAGTTAGAAGAGAGAACCCTTCCCAAGTTCACAGCGCAAGGCCAGGGCCCGGTCCCCGAGGTTGTATGGATACTAATGGTCCTGCAGCAGACACCGGAGGAATAGAAGTAGTCACCACTATATTCCCACACCAGACTTGGGGGCACAACAGCAATGTGTGTGAGCCGGGACTAGGTAGAAGGAGTCCCCGAAGCAGGCTACAGCTGTCTGCCGTACAAGTAGAGTTCATAGGAACATTTGACAGGAGGAACTCCAGTGTAACTCAATACTAGGAGTACTTCATTCAAAGGCGCTATAAGAGGAGACATTCAGAAGGGGCACATATGTTGGCGGAGTGTTGGAAAGGAGTACTTCATCTTGCCTGGAGGTTGGCTGGGCTCCTGACCCGGGGGACACGGCTCGGATGCGGGCACCTGTACCTGCAACGGACTGTGAGTGGAGCTTTGGAACTGCATGTCCTGGTGTCCTCCACTTGTTCCTGCACCAACCCGCCCAGCACTGCTACATCCTTTGCGCCTGACACTACATGATCTAAGTGTCACTTCCCCTGCTCTGCCCTGGGAATACAGCCCTGCCTGTAGAGGGCTATAACGTCGCTGCTGTGCCACACCATCTGTCCCAGAGGATCTGTCTGCAGCGTCGGCTTACATCTTCATTGCCGAACACCACAGGTGGCGTCACGAATCATTCATAAACTTTCCCCTTTTTACAATGGACGCCCAGGGCCACGGGCTGGGTCCCCGCTGCCGTGACATCTCCCATTAAAGCTCATTGGGCCCGGTACCGAGTATCCCACAGCCCTTGGAGGACGACCCACCCACGTCTAGTGGCAACAGCAGGAAGGTTACGAGACATCACACCGTTTTCCTCCAAACTAACCTTTAAGGGGGTGTTGGAGTTCGGCTCCTCTCCTCTGTCGGTGTAGGTTTGTGTAGATTCTGGAGCGGAGGGAAATTTTATGTCCTCAGCCTTTGCGCTCCAGCACGCAGTCCCCTTGGTTATGCTACCTCAGCCGGTCACCATCAGGGTGGTAAACGATTCGATATTACCCTCGCAAATTACCCATCAGACTGCTCCATTTAAACTCTCACTGCCTCCGTCCCATCACGAGACAGTGTCGCTCCTTATGCCCGAGGGCATCGACCAGGTTCTCCTAGGAGTTCCCTGGTTGCGTTTCCACTCTGCCCATATAGAGTAGTCCTCGGGGAGAATACTGGGTTGGAGCAAGTCCTGTGAGGATAGGTGTGTGAAGGACCGCGTTCATATAGCCTCCACGAGGTCCTCGCGGATCTCTCCTCACTCCCAAGTCACTACCAGCAATACGCAGACGTGTTCTCGAATAAGTCCGCTGAGACCCTTCCGCCTCATCGCCCCTACGACTGTCCTATAGACTTCTTGCCAGGTGCGGAAGCTCCTCAAGGTCGCGTATATCCTCTGTCCCTTCCGGAGACAGAGGCCATGTCCCAGTACATCCGTGAGAACCTGGCAAGGGGGTTTATTAGGAAGTCGGTGTCACCAGCGGGGGCGGGATTCTTCTTCGTACAGAAGAGTGGAGAGCTGCGCCCATGCATTGATTACAGAGGTCTCAATGCAATAACCTTCAAAAACAAATATCCTCTTCCCCTGATCTCTGAGTTGCTCGACAGGTTGCGTAGGGCCCGGGTCTTCACTAAGCTAGACCTACGAGGGGCTTACAACCTGATCCACATACGCGAAGGGGACGAGTGGAAGACAGCCTTTAATACCAGGGATGGCCATTATGAGTATCTGGTCATGCCCTTCGGCCTCTGTAATGCCCCAGCTGTCTTCCAGGACTTCGTAAGTGATGTCTTTCGCAATATGCTCTCCACTTCGGTGGTGGTCTATCTGGATGACATCCTCTCCAGATCTTCTCTCCAGATTTGGCCTCTCACGGGAGGGACGTCTGCAAGGTCTTTGACCGCTTGCGGGCGAATTCTCTCTTCGCCAAGTTGGAGAAGTGTCAGTTTGAGCAGGAGTCTTTACTTTTCCTGGGCTATAGCATCTCGGCCCAGGGGTTGGCTATGGATCCTGCCAGGTGAATGACTCATTAAAATTCCCCTTCCTTTGATATTACGTATGTGGTTAGGGAATTAGTTGCAGAGCCAGCTAGTGGCTAGCCATAGGCCACAAGTGCTCTTCACTTCCTAGCACTAGCGTCCGATGTTGTCACCTGCCATAGGGCACCATCGTACCACGGCAGGCACTGTCGCTTCGCGGCAGTCGGCTTCTGTTAGCGGCGTTCGCAGCTGCGACGCCACACGCTCGGTAGGTCTAGAGGGACGCTAGTCCTATATCCTGGGGCCAGAGTCATGTGATCATATACCGAGCGGTCTTCTCCCCGAGCGCTGTGAGTGTGAACAGGCTCGGCCTTTGTGTATTAGCATTAGTGCGGCTCTGTGAGGTAACAGAGTTCGCCAAGCACACACAGGGTGACGTTTAACCGACGTGTGTTATACTGCCATTTTGTGCATCTGCCATTACTTAGCAGCAGCATACCAACTCTGCACAGTGGACCCCGGGTGGCAAACGCGTCTACTATTATTTCATAATTTAGTGCATTCCACCAGCCCTAACACGTATGGCCAGATGTACAATTATAATCTCGCACTAAGTCATATGGAAGGGCACTACAATGCAAGCAATTTCTACCTTTTGTGTCTCCCCCATCTTCTCATAGACTGTAGCCTCTTGTCTGGAATTCTGAATTACAGGATATGTTCCTCTGAAATGTCTGATAATTTTTGTAGACTTACCTTCCGTTCTGTGGATTATGGCACTACATATATATGAAATTATTATAAGCTTTATTTCCCTAAAGACTAGAGGGAGGGGTTCGGACGTATGCCTCAACGGGGCTACCGAGTGTGTTCTAGACGCAATATGAAAGTACCCTAAGTGATAAGCCACCACCAGTGACATCTGGCCATGGCTCGCTCCTAGAGGAGGGTTCAGCAGGGCAAGCTCTCCTGTATATGGGAGAATAAGGCATGATAGCTGCCAGCCAAATGGCTTTAGGCCAGATGAACTAACGACCTACTTACAGCCAAATCAAATGGACATTAATCAGCTTCTAGACCTGTCCTCTGCATTCAACACAGTTGACCACTGCCTCCTACTACAGATCCTCTCCTCCTTTGGCACCAAAGACCTCGCCCTATCCTGGATTTCCTCATACCTTTCCAACCGCACCTTAAGCATCTCCCACTCCCACACCATTTCCTCATCCCACCCTCTCTCTGTTTGAGTCCCCCAAGGCTCTGTTTTAGGACCCCTACTCTTCTCAATCTATGCACTTGGTCTAGGGCAACTCATAAAGTCCCATGGATTCCAGTACCACCTTTATGCTGATGACACTTAGATCTACCTCTCTGGTCCAGACGTCACCTCTCTGCTGTCCAGAATCCCAGAGTGTCTATCAGCCATATCCTCCTTCTTCTCCTCTCGCTTCCTCAAGCTCAATGTGGACAAATCTGAACTCATCATCCTTCCTCCATCTCACAGATCTTCCTTACCCGACCTAGCTATAACAGTTAATGACATCACGCTTTTCCCAGTACCGGAAGTCCGCTGCCTCGGAGTAACCGTTGACTCTGCCCTGTCCTTCAAACTGCATATCCAAGTTCTTTCTACCTCCTGTCGCCTCCAGCTCAAAAATATTTCCAGAATCCGTCCTTTCCTCAACCCTCAATCTACTAAAATGCTTGTGCATGCCCTCATCATCTCCCGCCTCGACTACTGCAACATCCTTTTCTGTGGTCTCTCTGCTAACACCCTCGCACCTCTCCAGTCCATCCTTAGCCCTGCTGTCCGACTAATTCATCTCTCTCCTCGCTACTCCTCCGCTTCTCCCCTCTGCAAATCTCTTCACTGGCTCCCATTCCCTCCGCATATCCAGTTCAAATTACTAATACTGACCTACAAGGCCATCTATAACCTGTCTCCCCCATATGTCTCCGAACTAATCTCCCGATACCTTCCCTCACATAATCTCCGGTCCTCCCAAGACCTCCTTCTCTCCTCCACACTTATTCCCTCCTCACCCAACCGCCTCCAAGACTTCTCCCGAACTGCACCTATTCTCTTGAATTCTTTGCCCCAACAAGTCCGACTATCAACCACATTTGGATCCTTCAGACGGAACCTGAAAACCCACCTCTTCAAGAAAGCCTACAGCCTGCAATGACCCCGCTACCTCCTTCTCTCTCACCAATACCGGTGATATCACCTCAAACAACACCGGAACTGCTGCAACCCACCAACCTACTGTCTCCTTCCCCACTATCCTGTAGCTTATACACCCGAAAGGGCAGGGTCCTCTCCCCTCTGTATCAGTCTGTCATTGTTAGTTTGTTTACTGTAAGTGATACCTGTAATTTGTATGTAACCCCTTCTCATGTACAGCACCATGGAATCAATGGTGCTATATAAATAAATAATAATAAACCAAAAAGATTTCAGCACTGTTACAAGCACTAGTGGAATTCCCATCAAACATAGACAGAGCATTGTTATTTTAGAATCCTTTATAAGTTCCTGAGTGTCACAAGGAGATCAAGCCCTCCCATTTTTGTCCTTGGCAAAGAGTGTTCAGTGAGAAGAATGTTATGGGTGGAGGATAATAAGATAACACAGGAAGCAATTCCCCATCCTCCAATACTCACAACAGCCTGAAGATATGCTGTATCAATAGCATTGCTCTAAATGTAAATTGTCACTGACATGACAAGGCATAAATGCCACTGAAGCCATTATAAAAGATAAAACTCATCAGCAATCTGCAAGTGAAAAAATGAACTAAACGGCAGTATAGATGGCACTATATTACCCAGACAGACATTGGTCAGGGCTCTGCATGTACATTCGGTATTTCTAACTACACTATACATCATTGGCACAGACTTTTTATTTTCTTCCTGTGTTCGCGTGGTTTTTCTTCACAAACTCTGGTCTCCTCCACACTAAAATCTCATACAGATAGAGAATTTAGATCGTGAGCCCCCATGGGGAAAGTGAGTGATAACAATTTATGTAAAGCCCTGTGGAAAATGATGGATCTATAAAAGCAATGAAAACAAATTGATCAGAATTATCATGCCTTATGGTACTGTCACACGTAGCGATGCACCAGCGATCCCGACCAGCGGTATGACGCGGTCAGGATCGCTGGTGCATCTCTAAGTGGTCGCTAGTGAGCTGCCACACAGGCAGATCTCACCAGCGACATCGCAGGGGTTGGGGGTCGCTACTTACCTGTCAGGCGAGGCGATCCTGACGTCCTCCCGCCCGCGTCCATGCTCGTCACTCGCCTCTCAACAGGAAGCCCAGCAGGAAGCTGACGATGAAAAACGGTCCAGGCCGTTCTCGCGCGATCAGCGATAACCAGCGGGGGAGTGGTCGGAGGTAAGTATCAGACATAGCGATATCGCTAGCAATATCGCTATAACGTCACAAAAACCAGTGACGTTATAGCGATATTGCTAGAGATATCGCTTAGTGTGACAGGCCCTTTACAGTGTTTGTACCAAGATTAGAAGTTATCCCCTACCCATAGACGCCATCTCCACGCTTCCATTGAGAATAAAAGCAGTGGAGGTGTGCATTTCTGACCCTTGCCACCCATTTGGATAGGGGGATAACTACTAATCTTAGCGCAAAGCCTTTTATACCCTGCAATAGTTCCCCAAACAAACACTCATACGAATAATTGTTCCCAATGATTGGGTAGTCCTGCCCATAAATGGCTTTGTATGTAGAACAGACACTGGCACTATTTTTATAGTCTTATACAGCTCTGGCAAAAATTAAGAGACCACCACATCAAAACCCTGTCATGGACAGCCCATTCTCCAGACCTGATCCCCACTGAAAACCTCTGGAATGTAATCAAGAGGATGATGGATAGTCACAAGCCATCAAATAAAGAACTGTTTAAATTACTGCGCCAGAAGCAGTGTGAAAGACTGGTGGAAAGCATGCCAAGACACATGAAAGCTGTTTTTAAAAATCATGGTTATTCCACAAAATATTGATTTCTGAACTCTTCCTGAGTTAAAACATTAGTATTGTTTGCAAATGATTATGACCTTGTTTTCTTTGCATTATTTGAGGTCTGAAAGCATTGTTTTTTTTATTTTGACTATTTCTCCTTTTCAGAAAAAAAAACAATTTATTGCTTTGAAATTCGGAGACATGTTGTCAGAAATTTGTAGACTAAAAGAACAATTTACTCAAAAATATACCTATAAAGAGAAAAATCAGACAAACTGAACATTTGGAAGTGGTCTCTTAATTTTTGCCATAGCTGTACTTTACATCATGCTCTAGGATTTTTACAGGATGAAAATGATGAAATGGTAAGACAGGATGTTGAGAAGGCCGAACTTTTAAACTCCTATTTTGCATCTGTTTTCTCTCAGAAAGGAAATGTAACATCAACTGTTCTTCACTGTCCTATTAAGGGAATAGAAGAATCCAGGATATCTATAAACAGAAAGATAGTGAGGAAACATTTAGCTAACGTAAATTAATTCAAGTCTCCAGGTCCAGATGAATTACACCCCAGAGTACTGAAGGAGATAGCAGAAGAAATTTTTGAACCCCTCTCCACAATCTTTGAAAATTCATGGAGAACAGGAGAAGTCCCAGAAGACTGGAGAAGAGCAAATGTTGTTCCTATCTTCAAAAAGGGGAAGAAGGTGGGCCTAGGCAACTATAGGCCGGTGAGTCTGACATCTATACCAGGAAAGATCTTTCAACAAATTATTAAACAACATGTATGTAAGTACCTGGATAAGAATGAAGTGATTAAACGGAGTCAGCATGGGTTTGTAACTAATAAGTCATGTCAGACTAACTTAATTTCCTTCTATGACAGAATCACTGATTGGGTGGATCAGGGAAATGCTGTAGATATAGTATATCTTGACTTCAGCAAAGCATTTGACAAAGTATCTCACACAATCCTTATTGAAAAAATGGCTAAGTATGGAATGGACAAGGCAACTGTTAGGTGGATTCATAACTGGCTTAGTGATCGGACCCAAAGAGTGGTCGTAAATGGCTGCACATCCAGTTGGAAGAATGTCTCAAGTGGGGTACCACAGGGCTCTGTCCTGGGCCCTGTATTGTTCAACATCTTTATCAACGATTTAGATGAAGGAATTGAGGGTAAACTGATTAAATTTGCTGATGACACAGAGCTAGGAGGGATAGCTAATACTAGAAAAGAGAGAGAGGATTCAAAAAGATATAAATAAACTGGAGCAGTGGGCAGCAACTAACAGAATGGTTTTTAACGGGGAAAAATGCAAAGTACTACATCTGGGCAATAAAAATGAAAAAAGCATATACAGAATGGGAGGAGTAGGGCTAAGCAACAGCATATGTGAAAAAGACTTGGGTATACTAATAGATCACAGACTGAATATGAGTCAACAGTGTGATGCAGCAGCAAAAAAGGCAAATGCAATTCTAGGATGTATTAACAGAAGCATACAGTCTAGATCACGTGAAGTCATTATTGCCCTCTACTCCTCTTTGGTCAGACCTCATTTGGAATACTGTGTCCAGTTTTGGGCACCACATTTTAAAAATGACATCAACAAACTAGAGCAAGTTCAGAAAAGAGCGACCAGAATGGTGACCAGTCTGCAAACCCTGTCTTATGAGGAAAGGTTGCAGGATTTGGGAATGTTTAGCCTGCAGAAGAGAAGACTGAGAGGAGACTTAATAGCTGTCTACAAATATCTCAAGGGCTGTCGTATTGTAGAAGGATCATCTTTATTCTCATTTGCACAAGGAAAGACTAGAAGCAATGGGATGAAACTGAATGGGAGGAGACAGATTAGATATTAGAAAAACTTTTTGACAGCTAGAGTGAACAATGAGTGGAACAGGCTGCCACGAGAGGTGGTGAGTTCTCCTTCAATAGAAGTCTTCAAACAGAGGCTGGACAGACATCTGTCTGGGATGATTTAGCGAATCCTGCTTTGAGCAGGGGGTTGGACCAGATGGCCCAGGAGGTCCCTTCCAACTCTACGATCCTGTGATTCTATGATTCTATGTATAGCATACAAAAAAGTTCAGATGACATAGATTTTCATAAAATTTAAAACGTTTTTATTAATGGTGCATATGTAGACTATGTATGTATCTATATAATAATAATTTTTATTTATATAGAGCCAACATATTCCGCAGCACTTTACAATTAAGCAGGGACATGTACAGACAATAAATTCAATACAAGTTAAGACAATTTAAACAGTGACATTAGCAGTGAGGTCCCTGCTCGCAACTTACAATCTACAAGAAAATGGGGGGACACAGTAGGTGAAAAGTGCTTGTTATTTCAGGTCTGGCAATTATAATAAATAGGGATCTTCATATAAAGCTGCATGATCGGTCATCAGCCCGTGTGTTTAAGTGCAATAGTCAAGTATCAAGTGCAGTTATCATGTGCATGGAGGGTGTGGAGACAGATGAATGGTAGGGTGCAGATTCAGAATAATATTTGGAAGGAGAGAACAGGGCAAAGTTAGTTTACTGAGTAGTTGATGTAGGCTTGTTTGAAGAGATGGGTTTTCAAAGCGCGCTTGAATAGGTCGGGGCTAGGTATCAGTCTGATCGTCTGGGGAAGTGCATTCCAGAGAGCTGGTGTAGCACACGAGAGAAGTCTTGGAGACGGAGGTGCGAGGTTCGGATTACGGGGGATGTTAGTCTTAGGTCATTTGTAGAACGGAGGGCACGTGTAGGGTGATAGACAGAGATGAGAAAGGAGATATAAGGCGGTGCAGAACTGTGGAGAGCTTTGTGGGTGAGAGAGATGAGTTTATACTGGACCCTGTAGCGAATAGGTAGTCAGTGTAATGACTGGCACAAGATGGAGGCATCGGTGAAACGGCTGGACAGAAATAAGACCCTGGCTGCCGCATTCAACATGGATTGGAGAGGAGAAAGTTTGGTAAGATGGAGACCGATCAGAAGAGAGTTGCAGTAGTCCAGACGAGAAAGAATAAGAGCGACAGTAAGAGTCTTAGCAGTTTCAAAGGTGAGAAAAGGTTGGATTCTGGAGATGTTTTTAAGATGCAGGTGACAAGAGCGAGTGAGTGATCGGATATAGGGAGTAAAGGAAAGTTCGGTGTCGAATATGACCCCAAGACAGCGGGCAGGCTGCTTGGGAGTTATGGTTGAACCCTCCAGAGTTATTTTGATGTTAGGTAGAGTGAGGTTAGTAAAGGGGAGAAACACAAGAAGTTCAGTTTTGGAGAGATTTAGTTTCAGATAGAGGGAGGACATGATGTTAGAGACAGCAGACAGACAATCCTTGGTATTTTGAATTAGGGTAGGGGTGATATCAGGGGAAGAAGTGTATAATTGGGTGTCATCAGCATAGAGATGATACTGGAACCCAAATCTGCTGATTGTTTGTCCAATAGGGGCAGTGTATAGAGAGAAGTGGAGGGGGCCTAGAACTGAGCCCTGTGGAATCCCAATAGTAAGGGGACGAGGAGAGGAAGAGGAGCCGGCAAAAGATACAGTGAAGGAGCAGTCAGAGAGGTAGGAGGAGAACCAGGAGAGGGCTTTGTCCTTGAGGCCTATAGAGCAGAGCATAGTGAGGAGGAGCTGGTGATCCACAGGGTCAAATGCGGCAGAGAGATCCAGGAGAATCAGCAGGGAGCAATGACCCTATAAAGTATATATATAATTATATATAATTGCCTTAAATTGTCCGTCATCCACTTCCGTCTGGATGTCCCCGAATCCCACAATCCACCGTGCCGCATCGGAAGTACGCCGACCGCCATTTTGGAACACGCCACTCGAATCCCAGCTGCCGCTCAGATCCAGGCTGCTGCTGCGATCCCGAACGCTGCTGCGATCCCTGCCGCTGCTTGGATCCCAGCCGCCGCTCAGATCCCAGCTGCCACTGTGATCATGAGGCTGTGAAAGGGGTGTAACAAGGGGGTATAACGAGAGGGTTGTAATGAAGGGGGTATAATGAGAGGGTGTAATGAGGGGGGAGTAATGAGAGGGATGCCGCCTACGGTCCCCCGCCAGGACCCACCGCTTGACTAAAAGCGCCAGATCCAAGCTGCTGCCTGCCCACCCACCTCCGTGCAGTAATAGCCGGCAGGAAAGACCGCGGCTTGCAGCGATTTTAGCCAATAGAAGTCAATGGGTGCGATTAAAAAAAGACCAAAAACGGACCATCCATTTTCCATCCGTTTTTAAAGGATACATCACCATTCTGTGGTATAGAACACTGTAAATGGTCCTGTAAATGACTGTAGAAAAGGAGTGGCTGGGAAAAAAAAATGGATGGAAAACGGAAAAATAAAAAATCGCATAGAAATCGCATGACACTGGCATAACACTCCGCCCTTTTTTCCAGTCCAGAAATCGGACCGTTTTTTTAATCGCCAATGGGTATGAGGCCTTAAATGCCAATCGGTCAGTGATCATTTACTGGCTTATTTATGCAGGCTATCCACAATTGTGTGAGATCAGATCTATCATTATTAAGAATGTTAAGTGTGCATAAAATATCATATTATCGACCGACCTGTTTACAAAGGACAACATGCAAAATTATCACATCTGATGAGCAAGCAGTTCCCCCAGGCAGATCGATTATCGGGCCATTTAAATGGGCCTTAGAACGTGTAGGGTAAGGGTGTGTGCACACGCTGTGGATTCTGCTGCGGCTCCGCAGCTGATTTGGCCCTGCGGATGGTGTACAGTACCATTATTCCTTATGGGAAATGGAAACCGCTGTGCAGATGCTGCGGAATTTTCCGTGCGGATTTTCTGCGGTTTCTAAACCGCAGAAAGAATTGACATGTCAATTCTTTCTGCGGATTCCGCAGCGGTTTATCATCTCCTCCATTGTGGAGATGGTAAAACCGCAGGGCAAAACCCCAGGATAATCCGCAGATAAACCGCAGGTCTTTTGACCTGCGGATTTATCTGCAGATTTTCAAAATCCATGCGGATCAATCCGCAGCAGATTCTGCAGCGTGTGCACACAGCCTTAGGTTTACTACCATTAACACGGTGAGTAATCCAATATGTGTATGTGTACTAAGAACACCCTACCATAAAACACTGCCTTCTAAATGACAGGAGGGGTAAGCTTGTTTGGTTTTAGATAATGCCTAATCTCCTGATGCGCATAGTCCTGAAGAAGAGAGATAAGGCCAGAATGTGTAGTTCAGTTTAGCAATATATGAGCTGGTTATGGAGACATCTATAAACAATTGTTGGGCCATCCTATCATTTTCCTTTTAATGTTTATTCTACTATAAATTCCTTGTGTTGTCATTGTGTTCCTTCAAATCATTCTAATTATTTGTAAAGCCCCTTATTGCTAGACATGGACCAATTTATTTGAGCGGAATTTCTACTGAAATCTTACAAAAGTCCAAAATCTGGAGATTACAGATTTCTTTTGTAATTCACCTTGCACAAATTCAGCAAAATGGTGGCTAGCTACAGTCACTATCTTGTTGAACAGTAGAGGACGGACAAAAGTTAAAAATAAGAAAAAATACTCACCTCACTGCTCACTTCTCTGGACATCCCCCTGATCCCTAACTGCTGTCCGGTACTCCACACCACCTTTGACCAGGTGTTCATAACGAGCCCAAGAGGCATTGGGATACTCGGCGCCATACCCGTTAACTTCAATGGGAAATATCACAGTGGCAGTGACCCGGTCCGTGGTCTCTGGCGGTCAAATAAAAGGGGAGTATTGGTTATGGTATAAAGTTTATGTAGTGATTCGTGACGCCAGTTGGAGTATTCGACTGTAGTATAGCCGGCACTGCAGATGATCCCTGGGGGAGTAGATGGTGATGGCAGTGCAGATGTTAAACCCTCTCCAACCAGGGCAGACCCCCATAGATTGTGATGGAAGTAGAAGGCACGGAGTAATAAGGCAGGAGACAAGAAAAGTCACTTTATCATTTACTGTAGTTCAGGTGCAGTTCAGAGGAGATATTACAACTCTCACCAGGTTACAATCTGCTCTGGAGAATGGGAGTTATCCTTCCTCTGCCGTGACTCAGGGTAAGCTTCCTGCTATTCTAATCCCTTCATGGACCAAGGCTTCCCAGAGTTTGGAACTTCTAGTATAGCCTCTACTCACTGTGTATTTCTCCTTCAGCAACTTGCAGCTTGAATCCTTTGTGAAGCAGCTCAAGTTCCCACTTGCACTATCCTTCACTGATCCTAGGTTGTTGCAGTATTTCCAAGGGAAAACACTTTACTGCTTGTTGTATAATCCCACACAGTCTCTCTGCTTGCCATCCGTGCTCTGAAAGCATGGATAGTCTTGGGGCTGGCACCCTGATGTTTCTTTAGCTGTACTCCTGGATCGAGCACATGTCTTAACATGGCTTCCAAGAGCGTCCTTCCTCATTCTTCACTGAAACAACCACTCACAACTCCTCCCCCTCCTAGTTAGGGAATGTCTGCAAAGCTCTAAGCATCAGACAAGAGAGTTGTGTAAATTGTGTGTGTGTGTTGTGGTCTCTAGCAGAGAAAGCATAACTCCCATTGCTCACAAAACACATACAGAACAGTACATATTTAACCCTTTTGTGGTGATAAAGACGCAGGGCGCCACATTCACTCTAGTTCGGGACTTCCGCCATGAGCAGCCCCGGAGTCCACTGTGCATGAAGTGCCAGCTGATAGTGAAAGGAACTCCACTGCACATCGAAAGGAACTCCACTGCACAATCTGGATTCATGCAAAAGTGTAGACTTTATTAGTCAGTACAAATTGTAGAAATTGCGTCTTGCGTGCTACCGGTATTTGCCATTTCAACTCAACCCGAGTCTTTAGTAAAATGATGCTAGCACAAAAATAAGTGATGTTAGGACTACATATGTGCCATAATATGGCAAAAAGAAAAACTACTGTAAGAATTTTATAACACGGCCCGGTGTTCACGGCAAGCAAATTGAGATCTCGGCATCCATTTTCCTGACGTCAAGAGATGCCGAGATCTCAATCTGCGCACGAACGGCCTCTGCTCGCCATGGACACTGGGCTGTGGTGTCGCCACATTTCTGCGCTGGTATCCTGAGGAAGGGACCCTGCTCCATGCTATGCCTCACCGCCGACACCGGACCCGCAGCATCACACCCTGGGACTGCAGCATTACCCCACTTCTGCCACCGCCGGCTTCCTGAGGAAGGGACCATGCCTCCTGTGACCCCACTGTACCACCGCCGACCCTCAGTTAAGATACCTTAAATCTGGACCATAATATGGACCTCCATCTTTTAAAAATCTCTTTTCTGCTATTTTCCACCCTAAAATTTGGTGTGCGTTTCCTGGGCCGTGCGTCTTATAGTCTGAAAAATATGGTAAGTAAAACTGGTGACGCACACATTTATGACCAAAAGTGTTGGCACCCTTGAAATTTTTCCAGAAAATGAAGGTTCTCACAGAAAATTGTTGCAAATACATGTTTTGTTATACACTTGTTTATTTCCCTTATGTTTATTGAACAACAAAAAAAACCTGCGACAAAAAGGCAAATCAGGCTATGTGTCTGTGTATGTTTCTTCCCAGGAAAAACGTGCAGGTTTTTTTGCACCTTTTTCCGCGTTTTTGCACTTTTTTTTTTGCATTTTTCCCGTCATTTTCGCGTGCGAAATTCAAGCACTTTCCAAGCGATTTGAAGCATCACTTGGAATGTGATTGACATGTTGGTCACACTCGTCAAACATAGTGTTTGACTAGTGTGAGCAACTTTCTACTATTGAGGCTGTCTATGCTGCATCAGTAGTAAAAAGATCTAATGTTAAAAATAATAAAAAAAAATAAAAAATCGGGTTATATTCACCTTCCCGGGCCTCAGCGATGCTTCCATTCCCAGTAATGCCTTACGATACCTTTGATGACGTAAAGTCTCGCGATACTGTAGCGGTCTCGCGAGATCGTACATCAGCACAGGTCCTTGTGGCAAGGCATTACTGGGAACAGGAGCATCGCTGAGGCCCGGGAAGGCTGCGCTGGACGCCGGAAGGTAAATATAACCCGATTTTTTATTTTTTTGTTACAGGGATATGGTACCCAGGGCATGGAGGACAGTCTCCTCTCCTCCACACCGTGGGTACCATCCGCACATGAGCTGCTCACTTTGTGCATGGTGGGCATAGCCAAATGCGGGAAGTAAGCGGATCTCATGCATTCCTATGGGTGCGGAATCGTGGCAATTCTTTTCGGAATTCCTCAAAGAATGAGCATAATGCGTTTTTTTCCATGATGCGATTCCGCCGCGGAAAAAAATCGCAGCATTAGCACAGCATGTGCGGAATGCCATAGGAATGCATGGAGTGCATTCTGTATGTGTTTTTTAAATTGCAACAGGTGCACACAGCCTCAGACATCATTTCAAAATTGTTAGCACCCTTGACTTAATATTTGGTTGCAAACTCTTTGG
Source organism: Dendrobates tinctorius (assembly GCF_039654945.1). Classification (NCBI taxonomy): domain Eukaryota; kingdom Metazoa; phylum Chordata; class Amphibia; order Anura; family Dendrobatidae; genus Dendrobates; species Dendrobates tinctorius. The sequence continues at coordinate 1,412,400 of NW_027361971.1, read as the reverse complement.
AATAAATAAATGCAATTGCTTCCTATAACCATCAACAAGCTTTATACACCTCTTAACTGGAATTTTGGACAACTCTTGTTTTGCAAACTCCTCCAGGTCTCTTATATTTGAAGGATGCCTTCTCCCAACAGCAATTTTAAGATCTCTCCATAGGAGTTCAATGAGATTTAAATCCAGAATCATTGCTCGCTACTTCAAAACTCTTCAGTGTTTTCCATCGATTTCTGGGTGCTTCTTGAAGTAAGTTGGGTCATTGTCCTACTGTAAGGCCCATGACCTATTACACAAACCCAGCTTTCTGACACTGGGCCCTACATTGCAAACAAAAATTCTTTGGTAATCTTCAGATTTCATTATGCCTTGCACACAGTCAAGGCACCCAGTGCCAGAGACAGCAAAACAACCCCAAAACATCTTTGAACCTTCACCATAATTGATTGTTGGTATTGTGTTCTTTTCTTTGTATGCCTTATTGCGCTTTCAGTAAGCAACAGAATGATGTGCTTTATTAAAAAGCTATATCTTGGTCTTATCTGTCCACAAGATGTTTTCCCAGAAGTATTTTGGCTTACTCACGTACATTTTGGCAAACTGCAGTCTAACTTTCTTTATGTCTCTGTCAGCAATGAGTTCTTCATGGGTCTCCTACCATAGCGTTTGATTTAATTCACATGGTAACACCCTGAGCATGCAGGACAGCATGCATTTCTTTGGAACTTGACTGGGGCTGCTTATCCACCATCCGGACCATCCTGTGTTGAAACCTTTCATAATTTTTTTTCTCGGCAGTCCACGTTCAGAGGGATTAGCTGCAGGTCCATGGGTTGTAGACTTCTTGATTATGTTGCGCACTGTGGACAAAGGAACTGGGATCTCTGGGATGGACTTGTAACCTTGAGATTGTTGATATTATTCAACAGTTTTGGTTTTCCAGTCCTCAGTTTTTCTCCTTTTTCTGTTCTACATGCTTAGTGTGCACACTCAGACACAATGCAAAGATTGAGTCAGAATGCATAAGAATATATGAAGTACACCAACATGTGCTGTGCTCTTCAGGGCTTGCTCACTGCTGGAACTTTCTTTCTTTTTATCCATTTTTCAGCTGCTTACTTCTCCGGCCACCCCTGCTGCTGCCTCCCCACTGTCTGGTCCTCCATGCCTCCGTCACATCACATTTTCAATACTGTTCCAGAATTCACAAATTGCCATGTTCTTGCTTTTTTGCTGTTTTTTGTTTGTTTATTTTCTAATGACTTTACTTTATATCGCTATTGCGATATAAACATTTTAATAAAATTGGTGTTTATTCTTGGTTACAGTTTCAATACATGTTAACAATTTCAGTTAGTTTAGAGCAGAGGTGCGCAACCTGCTTCCTAGTGGTCACAATTGGGCAATGATTTCATTTTATGAGCCCCAAATTATCTGTATAAAGTATATTTCATGTCAGAGGAATGAAGAGTACCACACTGCCCAGGAACAGGAGAGAACAACCACGAATAGAGCACTGTGCAACCATATTAAGGTCCCCATACATCAAGAGGCTAGGAATCCTTGACCTTATTAAGGCTAGGTTCAGATTTGCAGATGTCAGAGCTGCGGAGGGCTGTGTAGTTCCTCCGTGAAGCTCCGCCCACTGCCGCACCTCCTCCGTTCAGCTTTGCCTATGTCTGCATGCGGCCTGCGTACCTTTTAACATTGGGTACACAGGCCATGCCGATGTATGCGGATGTGTCCACATGCGTCGTCTTAACGCTGCTGCAACCGCAACAAAATGCAGCAAGTTGCGTTCAGCACAGGTCGCCGCAGCGTCAAAACAATGCATGCGGACGCATCCGCATGGCTTGCATACTCATTGTTAAAGATAGGTACATAGGCCGCATGCCGATGTAGTCAGAGCTGAACGAGGAGGTGCAGCAGTGGGTGGAGCTTCACAGAGGAACTACGCAGCCCTCCACAGCTCTGACATCCGCAAATCTGAACCTAGCCTTAGCACTCCAGGCAGTGGGGCCCTAGGCAAAGTTTAAAATGGAGCCCCAAATGCTAACATCATATTGCACATCACACAGAAGCATTTCGATTGTATTTACAGCTGAGTTCAGGACGCTAAATGAGTGTGATCGACAATATTGAAGTCGTTCTACACTTGTTTCCCGGCCTCATTCCACTGTCTGAGAAAGAATGATGGGAACAGAACAATCGCTAATGGATCAATCTGTCCCCATACAGTATCATGTTATCAGCAGCACATCTACAGTTTACACCCCATAGTCCTCCATATAATATAATGTGCCCCATAGTCCTCCATATAGTATAATACACTCCTCAGTCCTCCATATTGTATAATACACTCCTCAGTCCTCCATATTGTATAATACCCTCCCCATAGGCCTCCATATAGTATAATACACTCCTCATAGTCCTTCATATAGTATAACACACTCCTCATAGCCATCCATATATTAAAATACACTCAGTCCTCCATATAGTATAATACACTACTCAGTCCTCCATATAATATAATACACTCCTCCATATATTAAAATACACTGCTTAGTCCTCCATATAGTATAATACACTCCTAATAGTGCTCCATATAGTATAATACACCGCCAGTCATCCATGTAGTACAATTCACTTCCCATAGTATAATGCACCCCATAATTCTTCATATAGTATAATGTATTCCCCATAGTCCTCGATACAGTGTAATGCAGCCCACATATAGTATAATGCAGCCACCCACAGAGTATAATGCAGCCCCGCCATACAATATAATGTAACCCCCATAGAATATTGTTAGGAGTCAGGTTCCTGCGTCTGCTCTGCAGGAATCCAGACCCTTACATTCTGCGGTCTCTTGCTCTTTATCTACCGCAGAGGAGATTGCCTTGCAGCAAATCTCTCCAGAGGCTAAGTCCCTCTGTCCTCCTACTGAGCATGCTCATGAGACGGTTTCCCATGGGAGATCGGGAGTCATGTGCTCAGATCCTGCTCCAGATCTCATTGGTCCATCTCGGAGATATGGAAGCTTCCGGAAGGTCCCGGCTGCTATAAAAAGCGCGCATGGCCGTTCCGCCATGTGCTAGTATAGACTATACTGCTATGTGTGAATGGTGACGGATGTATGATTCTGGTGACTGACTTATTATGAAACCCCTTCCCTCTGATATTACGCATGTGGTTAGGGAATTAGTTCAGTAGTCTGCGCCAGTCTGTGGCAAGCCTTAGGCCACTGTGCACACCGCACCACTGTGCTAGCATCCGACATAGCGCCTGATTTGTAGCTGTGTCGTCCAGCGGCAGTGTCCTGCACCGCGCTGCAGTTGCAGCCCTTCTTGGCATTCGCAGTAGTGACGCCGCACACACAGTAGATCTAGACGGACGCAGCCCCTCTGTCTTAGTTCCTGCTCCTGTGACCTTATACTGTGTGTGCATTTACCTGAGGCCTGTGACTCTTACAGGCTCAGTCTTTTGTATGTTTTTGTTGCGGTGCCTCTGTGTGTGAACAGAGCCCGCTCTGTGCACTTCGGGTGGAGTTGAACCCGTGCACATTATATCGCCATATTGCTCGTCTGCCATTACTCAGCAGCGGTTGTAACACCTACTGCACGGTGGACCCCGAGCAGCGAACGCACTTTATTATTTTTATTTAGTGCATTCCGCCGTTCCTAACAGAATATAATGCAGCCTCCCTCTTATAGTATAATGCAGCCACCCCTTAGAGCATAATGCAGCCACCCCAGAGAATATAATGTAACCCCCATAGAATATAATGCAGCCCCCCTCATATAGTATAATGCAGCCCCTCCATACAATATATGGCAGCCCCCTCAGAGTATAATGCAGCCCCCCATAGAATATAATGAAGCCCCTTATATAGTATAATGCAGCCCCTCCGTAGAATACAATGTAGCCCTCCTCATAAAGTATGATGCAGCCCCAATAGAATATAATGTAGCCACCTTATAAAGTATAATGAAGCCCCCATATAATATAATCTAGCACCCCATAGAATATAATGCTGCCTCCCCATAGAATACATTGTAGCCACCTCAGAGTATGATGTGATCACCCCCATAGAATATAATAAATATAATACAGCCCCCCCATAGAATATAATGTAGCTTCAAATAGAATATAATATAGCCCACCTCCCCATGGAATATAATGTAGCCCCCCATATTATATGACACAGCCTCCCCCATAGAATATAATGTATAATGTTCCCCCATGATATATAACACAGCCACATAGTATATAGCACAGCCACAAAGTATATAACACAGCCGCATAGTATATAGCACAGCTCACATAGTATATAACACAGCCCACATAGTATATAGTACAGCCCACGTGGTATATAGCACAGCCCCATGGTATACAGCACAGCACCATGATATACAGCACAGCTCAACATGGTATATAGCACAGCCCAACATGGTATATAGCACAGCCCTACTATCAGGATCCTGTCAGCGCTGGCGGGCTGCCGTGGCTGAACAGGGTAACTCACCCAGACTACGGGAGGACCCGGGGTCCGATACTGCAGGGAAAGTTCAGACAACAGGACCTGCGACACTGAAAGTAGTTTAGCAGTGCAAGGACCTACGATCATGTGACCACATGGGGCGTGGCTTAGCGTCCTGCTGCAAGATAGGGTTCTATTACAGGAATCCTGGAGCAAAGGCTAGGGAAACTCAGGTCAGACAAGCGGGGGGTCATACACGGGGAGAACGGCACAGTACCAGAGGGACAAGCAGGGAATAGTCAAAACGTAAGCAATGAATCATACACAGAGATAGCAACGCAGTACAATGGAGGCAGTCAGAGAGTAGTCAGATCCAAGGCAAAAGAGTCATACACGGGAATAGCAGAGCAGTACAAAAGGAACAGGCAGAACTCTTAACAGGGACAGAACCGGATCAAAACCAAGCAAGCATAAAGTATCACAGTCACAAAGCACACCAGGGTCACACACTCGGCCAAGGGTCTGAGTATAAGTGACAAGGAGTGAGCCCACAATGAGGCTGTAAAAAGCCTCCCAGAATCTGAGTGAGGCTGTCCAGATTAACCTCTAAACTACCTGATCCCAAGAACTCAGCAGATCATGACACCTGCATGGTATATAGCACAGCCCCACATGGTATATAGCACAGCCCCACATGATATACAACACAGCAGCAAGATGTATAGCACAGCACCACATGGTATATTGCACAGCCCCACATGGTATACAGCACAGCCCCACATGGTATACAGCACAGCCCCACATAGTATACAGCACCACATGGTATACAGCACAGCCCCACATGGTATACAGCACAGCCCCACATGGTATACAGCAAAGCATCACATGGTATACAGCACAGCCCCATGATAAATAGCATAGCAACACATGGTACATAGCATAGCCCCACATTGTATGTAGCACAGCACCACATAGTATATAGAACAGCACCACATGGTATACAGCACAGCACCATGGTATACAGCACAGCACCACATAGTATATAGCACAGTCCCACATGGTATACAGCACAGCCCTACATGGTATACAGCACAGCCCCACATGGTGTTCTAGCACAGCCCCACATGGTATATAGCACAGCACCACATGGTATATAGCACAGCCCCACATAGTATACAGCACAGCACCATGGTATATAGCACAGCACTATGGTATATAGCACAGCCAGCATCTCCCCCCAGAGAATGGCCCCACAGTCTAGTACTCACTGTTACATAAAAAAACACAACTCACCTCTCCTTGTGCCCGCGCTGCTCCCAACTCCTGTCCCAGCCTGCTCTGCCTGGCACACAGTGAGTGCACGATGATGTCATCATGCACCCGCAGTGTCAGAGGCAGAGCGGGGAATGATGGGAGTGGCAGCATCAGCTGAGTCTCTCTCCTCCATCACTGCTTTGAACTGTATCGGTGCCATAGGTATAGTTCAATGTGGCGGCAGGGGGAATCGGCGCTGGCAGCAGGTGGGCCCCCCTGCCTCAAGGGCCCCATAGCAGCTGCGTGATGTGCTTCTAGCTGGGGGCCCCTAGGGGAACGGGGACCCTAGGCAGCTACCTGGGCTGCTGGCCCTGTCAGGCAGACACATGGTTAGAGAGGTGGCTGCCTATGCATGTGGTTGTTTTCTTTCTAGTTTATGGGAATTGTGAAATGCAGCCAGATACTACAACACCCTTAACCTTACTGCACTGATAAGAGGCAAACAACACAAAGCACAAGTCTACAAATGGATTGTCTGGTTAGGCTTCTTATTGTAAGTCACATGGATAGGATTGATAAAAGATCAATATTGACTTTTAGGATTGCTACCCCAAATAGGTAACACTAAGGGCCCCATCACACATAACAACAAACCAGCGATCCTGACAGCGATATCAACATGTCAGGATCGCTGGTAAGTCGCTATGTGATCGCTGGTGAGCTGTCAAACAGACAGCTTCACCAGTGATCAGCACAGCGACGCCGAAAGCGCGGCGTCGCTGTGTTCGTTAGTTACCAGAGCGCTGATGCAGGGAGCTGGTAACTGACATACACATCGAGTATTCAAGGGACGTGCGTCCCTTAGATACCCGATGTGTATGTTAGTTACCAGCTCCCTGCATCAGCGCGCTGGTAACTAACATACGCATCGGGTTTCTAAGGGACGTGCGTCCCTTGGATACCCGATGTGTATGTTAGTTACCAGCTGATCGCTAGTCTCCCGCCTGTCACACGCAGCGATGCGTGCTGGCCAGCGGGAGACCAGCGACCAAAGAAAAGTCCTGGCTATTCCTACAACGATCAGCGATACCGGCAGGGGGGCTGGTCACTGATCGCTGTCACACACAGCGATCTCGCTGGTGAGATCGCTGTTGTGTCACAAAACTTGTGACTCAGCAGCGATCTTGCTAGTGAGATCGTTATGTGTGACGGGGCCCTAAAGTTCAAGCCATCTATCCCTCTGAAGAGGCTATTTGTTCATCTTTTTTGTTTTGCCAACACTTGGCCTGCAAAATAACATGGACATAAATCAGCTTCATAGACTACAGTGAGTATGTGTTTTAGCTGTGAAAAACATGGATAGAACACTTATTTGAAAACCAGATGTCTGAATGGGGCCTTATATATGCCTGCACTACTCAATGTTGATTTCAACACCAAAAAGGAAAATTCACGGAATTATGGAAATCGCAGGCTCGCTAGACATGATGATATGCAAATGATAAAAGAATGGAAATACATCTTTCAAAACATGTTGATTTCTTCAGTACTGAATATAAGCGCCATACACATAAATACTCGCACATACATGCCTTGATATGCAATCAATGTGTTCATTAATGGTTGTATGAGAACTGTTCTGCCACACTGAATCCACTTGGGCATGCAAATCATGGACAGCACGTTGGCTAATTGGTTACCACTGTTGCTTTGCAGTACTGGGTTCAAATCCCACCAAGGACAACATCTGCAAGGAGTTTGTATGTTCTCCCCGTGCTTGAGTGATTTCCTCCAGGTTCTCCGGTTTCCTCCCACATTCCAAAGACATACTGATAGGGAATGTAGATTGTGAGCCCCATTGGGGACAGTAATAATGTATGTATAGCGCTGTGGAATATGATAGCGCTATATAAGCAAAGCATATAAATAAATAATAAATGAAGATCCTCTGCTTTCAGCTCCATCTGCAATTGCTGACCAATGACATAAGGTATGCTTAATAGGACAAAAGTCTGGAGACACTGCAGGCCACGGTAGCACACTTAGGCTATGTGCACACGTTGCGGAACTCCTGCGGGAATTCCGGAATTCCATTCCGCGTGAAAATCGCATTTTAAATTCCCGCGATTTTCCCACCGAAAAACTAGCGATTTGAAAGCGTAATTAGCTTGCAGAATGCTAGCGTTTTCCAAGCGATCTGTAGCATCGCTTGGAGAACTGATTGACAGGTTGGTCACACTCGTCAAACTCGTCAAAAAGTGATTGACAAGTGTGAGCAACTTTTTACTATTGAGGCTGCCTATGCAGCATCAGTAGTAAAAAGATCTAATGTTAGAAATAATAAAAAAATAAAAAATCGTGTTTTTCTCACCTTCCAAGTCCCGCGCAGCCTTCCCGATCATCGCGATGCTGCCGTTCCGAGTAAAGTCTTGTGAGACCTTTGATGACGTAGCGGTCTCGCGATACTGTAGCGGTCTGGCTAGACCGCTACGTCATCACAGGTCTTTGCCGCCAGGTATTACTGGGAACGGGAGTTGGCGGGAGCATCGGTAAGGCTGTGCGGGATGCCGGAAGGTGAATGTAACCCGATTTTTTATTCTTTTTTTTACAGGGATATGGTACCCAGGGCATGGAGGACAGTCTCCTCTCCTCCTGACCGTGGGTACCATCCGAAAATGTTCTGCTTACTTTTTGCATGGTGAGCACAGCCACATGCGGAAAGTAAGCAGAACAATGCATTCCTATGTGTGCGGAATCGCCACGATTCCGCAAAATTAATGAGCATGCTGCGTATTTTTCCGCGATGCAATTCCACCACGGGAAAATCCGCAGCATTAGCACAGCATTGCGGAATCCCATAGGATTGCATGGGATGCTGTTTTTTTGCGTTTTCGCAGCAAAATCGAGCATTAAAAACCGCTGCGAAAACATGAAAAACCCGCGACGTGTGAACGCAGCCTTAGGCCATGCAGGCTGCCATCAGTAGGACCAGCAACATGTGGTCTGGCGTTGTCCTATTGAAAACAGCTCCAAGGACACATTGGAGGCATGGCCCTGGTTCCACAACTGATCCATTCTATTCTGCAAGTGAAACACATCACACAGTATCTACGCAAACTATCGGAAAGCATTTACACGCCATCAGGCTAAATAATCCTGATTAAAAATATTCTAATATTAAGTGAATAAGACCTCATAATAATTTATTTTGAGATCCTAAAAATGTAGGGACCTCACAGATCCTTAAATATATTTTTAATTACAGCTTTTACTTCACTCTTATTGGAATGGTTCCTTTTAGTAACAGTAATAATGTTACTAATAAGGATGCCAACGGTGATCTGTTTTCCAGCTACTGACTGCACTGTGAAAATGTAGACATATTCCTGCATTACTGGTATGTGATATAAGTAATATATTCTTGATATCGAAGGCATAAATGATCATCAGGTAAGACAGAAGAGTGGTGTGGCTGGTTTTGACTGATCACATATGACATGCCATAGTTGTACCTATGTACTGTATCTGACGGAATATTGGGAATGTCTCAGCAGGCAGGACAGGGTACATGGAAGTTACACAGAATCCCGGAAACTTCTCAGGACATAGTGTATTCCCATAGCTACGCTCTGCTATGTCTGTACACAGGCACTGAACAGAAGGCCTTCCGGCCAATGACATGCTCAGCTCTTTGTGGCCATAAAAGGACAGAGCTTTTCCTTTCGTCAGCAGTGACGTGCCCACTGCCAACGTCAGCAAAATCTGCCTCCATCTTCTCTCCAAAACATGTGACGTACACAGCCGGGTGGGGGCTCACAGCAGCAGAGAGGCAACAGAGGTGTGTGCTGTGCTCAGTGCTGGGTCTCCTACTGCTCGTAAATATGCAAATTGTGTCTTTAGAGAGGAAGAGGACTAGAACTCCAGCACCATCTATTGGACGCAGCGAGCGAAAAGTCACTATGGACCCCTTCATGTGTCTTGCCATACAGCGTCGGACTGGAGCACCTTGGGCTCACCATAGAAAATCATTCTTGAGGCCCACTATGTAGTTACATAGAAATAAATACAAGACCACCAATTGTGTGGTAAAACACACTAATATCAGGGTGTAATATAAGGTAGTACACGTCTTAATTATGTAGCAGGGGTTGGGGTAGAATCATAGAATCATAGAGGGGTAGCCCCCTCATAGAATATAATGTAGCCCCCTCATAGAATAGAATGTAGCTTCCCTCATAGAATATAATGTAGCCCCCCTCATAGAATATAATGCAGCACTCCACAAAATATAATGCAACCCCCTCATAAGGTATACTGCAGTCCCCCTCATAGAATATAATGTAGCCCCCTCATAGAATATAATGTAGCTTACCTCATAGTATATAATGTAGCCCCCCTCATAGAATATAACGCAGCACCCCACAAAATATAATGCAACCCCCTCATAAGGTATACTGCAGTCCCCACCATAGAATATAATGTAGCACCCTCATAGGGTATAATGCAGCCCCCATCATATAGTATAATGCAGCCCCACCACAGAATATAATGCAGCCCCCCCATAGAGTATACTGTAGCCCATTTATAGGGCACATTGCTGCCCCCTCATATAGTATGATGTAGCCCCCAGAATACAATGTAGTCCCCTGACAGAATAATGCAGCCCCACCATAGAATATAATGCAGCCCCCCCATAGAGTATACTGTAGCACCCTCATATAGTATGATGCAGCCCCAGAATATAATGTAGACCCGAGAATAATGCAGTCCCCCCACAGAATATAATGCAGCCCCTCTCCACCCCCATCATTGTCCTCATCACTACCTCCATCACCGCCTTCTCCCCCACCACCCCTATCCTTCTCCCCCACCACCCCATCACTGCCCATTCCACCACCTCCATCATTGCCTCCCCACCACCATCATTGCCCAGTCATTCACCTCCATCATTGCCTCCCCCACCACCATCAATGCCAATCACCTCCATCAATGCCAATCACCTCCATCAATGCCAATCACCTCCATCATTGCCTCCCCCACCATCATTGCCCATCACCTCCATCATTGCCTCCCCTACCACCATCATTGCCTCCCAACCACCATCATTGCCTCCCCCACCATCATTGCCCATTACCTCCATCATTGCCTTCCCACCACCATCATTGCCCATCACCTCCATCATTGCCTCCCCCACCATCATTGCCTCCCCCACCGCCATCATTGGCCGTCACCTCCATCATTGCCTCCCCCCACCACCCCTCTTTCACACACACAGCATTCCATCACTTTCTCACACTCACACATAAAGCACCGCACCATATGCACACACACGCAGGCACACAGACACACAGCACAGCTCACCTCCCCGCAGCACATCCGGACAGCCTCTTCCTCGCCGGCAGCTTTCTGTCTGAGAAAGTGCGCTGGATGATGACATCATCCAGCTAGACTGTCTCAGACAGGAAGCGCCAGGCAGGAAGCAGGTGAGGTGGAGGACGGCACTCTCATCTGCAGACTGCAGTGCACACACAGGCAAGCTATGCACAGCTCACCGCATAGAAACCGGCAGTAGCAGCAGGTGATGTGAAAGAGCTGCTGTGCACTGTTCACATCATTTGCATAGCTTACTCGCTGCTGCTGGTTATAGAATAGAGTGTGCGCAGGGCAGAGACTAAAGAAGGAGGCAGAAGCTGGGGCTGGGAGTGGGGCCCACCAGAGGATTCTCCAGTGTCCCGGGGTAACAGGCCAGATTAACCCCCCGCCCAGAATATACCCGGGGTTAAAGTGGCCTAGCCAGATTATACCCCAAGTGTATTCTAACCTAGGCCTGTCATGATCCATGCTGGATCATGACTGATATAAAGCACAGGTAACCTTTTTTTTTCCCTAAGCTGTGCTTAAGGTGTTTTTGCCCCCGTTGGCCATTAGGATTATTGCACTGTGTGTCGTTTGTTCTACGTTTTCCCCCCGGTGGTGGTGAGCATCATTGCACGCTAGTTTCTTTTGTTTAGTGCACATGATTATAACGCAGGTGTGATTGCTGGCTGCTATAAGAGTCACAGGTGTTGCAATCAGTGTTGGTAATAGTGTTCATTTCAACCATCCTTGGTGGAGGAAAGAGCTGGAGAGCAGCTCTGACAGAGCCTGGTGTGAAAGGAGTCATAGGGGATTTCCTTAGCTCTGACAGAGCTTGGTGGCAGCCATTCAGGAGGAGAGCTGCATGCTGGTAGTGGACTCTGTTGCCAGGAGCAAGTGCAACAGAGTAAAGCTAAGTGGTGTTTCCCTGTTTTGTGTTTTTTCCTTAGTGTGTATAAGTGCAGCAGTGGGGCCAGTGCCTGCGCCACCCAGCTCCCTAGCAAGGGATAGGTGTAGGGTGTGCTAGGGCGACAGGTTAATGATCGGCGGCTGGTGCAGAACCAGCATAGGGAACGTTAGGAGCGTTAGGGACACTGTCTCAGGGGAGTGCAGGAGGTCTCCACGTTCCCTTTCCCTATCGCAGGGCCCACCGTCGTAACTGTTTCCCTACCCCTTGTCTTGTTTTAGTTACCGGCCTGCAAGCCATGTCACACAGGACGGCTCCATGTGACAAGGCCAAACTATACCCCGGGGTATAAATTGGCCTAGTCGAGTTTATACCCCTCTGGGCCAGACTATACCCCGGGTATATTATGGCCTAGGCCAAACTATACCCCGGGGCATAAATTGGCCTGGGCCAGATTATACCTGTCCGGGTCAGAATATACCCCAGCTGCTGTAGATCAGATATTTCACGCTTTTCAGAACCATCAAAAACGGGGCCCCAGGCAGCACATGGAAGGGGCAGAGACAGCGAATGGGGTCCCACGCAGCACACAGGGGCCTCAGGCAGCGCACAGGGCCCCAGGCAGCACACGGGGGGGCAGAAACAGCAAACGGGGCCCCAGGCAGCACACGGAGGACCCAGACAGCACCCGGGCCCCAGGCAGCACACGGCTCAGTGTGACCCTATATTATGGCCTATGCCAAACTATACCCCGGGGTATAAATTGGCCTAGGCCAGATTATACCCGTCCGGGTCAGAATATACCCCAGCTGCTGTAGATCAGATATTTCATGCTTTTGAGAACCAGCAAAAAGGGGGCCCCAGGCAGCACATGGGGGGGCAGAGACAGCGAACGGGGTCCCACGCAGCACTCCGGGGCCTCAGGCAGCACACAGGGCCCCAGGCAGCACACAGGGCCCCAGGCAGCACACGGGGGCAGAGACAGCGAACAGGGCCCCAGGCAGCACACGGGGGCCCCAGGCAGCACACGGGGGCCCCAGGCAGCACACGGGGCCCCAGGCAGCACACGGGGGCCCCAGGCAGCGCACAGGGCCCCAGTCAGCACACAGGGGCCCCAGGAAGCACACAGGGGCTACAGACAGCGTACAGGGCCCCAGGCAGCACACAGGGGCCTCAGGCAGCGCACAGGGTCCCCAGGCACCACATAGGGCCCCAGTCAGCACACAGGGGCCCTAGGAAGCTCACAGGGGCCACAGGCAGCATATAGGGCCCCAGTCAGTGCACAGGGGCCCCAGGCAGCACACAGGGGCCCCAGGCAGCACACAGGGGCCTTAGGCAGCGCACAGGGGCCCCAGGCTGCGCACGTATGTGCACCAATAGACTATAATGGGTGTTTTGCTGTAAAAAAAGCATTGCGTGCGCATGCGTTTTTTGGGGGCAAGTCAGACGCACAAAAAATGCAACAGGATGCATTTTGTGCGCCCGAGCGCACACTACAAAAAACGCGTACAAACGCATGTGTATGCGCACCTATGCGCACTCATGTTAAAGTATGGGGAAAAAAACGCATGCGTTTTTTTGCACTAAAAAACAGAGCAAAAAAAACGCAAGTGTGAAACCAGCCTAATATGCTGAGTTAGTGTTTAGTTAATATACCTGCACATATACCAGGATACACTAATACTCAGCTGGAAACCAGACAAAGAAAAATTATTTTGTCCCTTTGACAATATAAGGCGTTTTAGCACAGGTTGCTGTTTTTATTGGCACTATTGCATAGGCACTTTTTTTTGGCACTATTTTGCACTTTACAGTTTTTTAACATCTGAATAAAAGTTAAGTTTTATTTTTACCTTTATCAATTTGCTACTGAAGATTTTGATTGATATTGGTACAATAGACCCCTGCTTTTCTGCAGGTTGCTTACAGCCATGAATTACAGCAGCAGCAGTCCCAGCAGCTGTCACAATCCTACACTCAACAGGCCGGAGGATACTACCAGCAGCAAATGTACTATCCAGCTCCCGCAGCACCGAACTAACTGCCACCATCACCGCCTCCAGTTCACCGAGCGACCACGCTGCCAAGTCCTTCAACCCTGCAGCTGGCACCATGCTCCAGAGTACAGCTCCCCTGCAGCCATCAGGATCTACTATGCTGCCCAGTCCACCACCTCTGCCCACTACAACACCCCTGCCCACTACAACACCCCTGCCCACTACAGCACCCCTGCCCACTACAGCACCCCTGCCCACTACAGCACCCCTAATGCGGCTCAGTCCAGAACCCTGCCAGAGTACTAGTACAGAGCCCAGGACTCCCACTCGGCCAAGAAAATCCAAGTCCAAAAAAATAAATCTTGGCCTCAGGACCAAAACCAGGAGCCAAAAAATTCTTCCTACCTTGAAACCACCACCTCCACCGTCACCTACCAATTTGTCACTACTTTCCCTTTTGTCTGTCTGTTCCTTTTGATTCCACTTTGTCATAATAATAATAATAAATTTTATTTTTATAGCGCCGACATATTCCGCAGCACTTTACATTTCAGAGGGGATTTGTACAGACAATAGACATTACAGCATAACAATAATCACATACAGTAGATTATAGCAAATACCAAGAGGAAAGAGGGCCCTGCTCGCAAGCTTACAGTCTATGAGGAAAGAGGTAGACACGAAAGGTGGGTGGTAACAGTTGCCCTGATTGTATGGACCAGCCATAATGTTAGGTGTGTGACAGTACGGACACAGAGGGCTAATGGATGCATAAAGCATGTGGGAGAATGATGCGGGGAACCTGGTTATGGTAAGACTTTTGGCTCTGCCACACAGGGATAGATTAGGTTAATGTGTTGAGGCGATAGGCCAGTCTGAATAAATGCGTTTTCAGGACACGCTTAAAATTGTGGGGATTGGGGACTAATCGTATTGACCTGGGAAGTGCATTCCAAAGAATTGGCGCGGCACGTGTAAAGTCTTGGAGACGGGAGTGGGAGGTTCTGACTATTGAGGATACTAACCTCAGGTCATCAGCAGAACGGAGGGCGCGGGTAGGGTGGTATACTGAAACAAGGGAGGAGATGTAGGGTGGTGCTGAGCCATGGAGGGCTTTGTGAGTGAGGGTAATAAGTTTATACTGAATTCTGGAGTGGATGGGTAGCCAGTGTAATGACTGGCACAAGGTAGAGGCATCGGTGTAACGATTGGTGAGGAATATGATCCTGGCTGCAGCATTCAAGACAGATTGGAGAGGGGAGAGTTTGGTAAGAGGGAGACCGATTAGAAGAGAGTTACAATAGTCGAGACGAGAATGAATAAGTTTTATTCATCTGTAGACCCTCCCCCTGTTACCCCATCCTCATCAACGATCACCTAGTCCTCACAGCTCCACACCCCCAAGGTCCTACCCATTACACCCTCACGTAAACCCAGAAGAAAAAATAAATCACCCCAACCTTTTATTTTTGTTCAAATGTTGTAAATAAAAGTTTTTGTATTTTGTCACCACTATACCTTGTTTTTTCTTTATCTTTCTGCTCCGCTGCCACAAACACACTTGTTTTTTGAGGTAAAATACAACACAAACACACTTTTTTTGGGAGGGAAGGTAGTTTATATTTAAATCAGGAAACATTAGGGGTAAATTATTACATGTACATTGTGAAAAAAGAAAAAAGAAGGATGGCACTCACCATTCAACTGAAGTAATTTACTTTATTTTGTATGAACAAGGCATAGGCTTTGGCATGGGAGCAATGTACAAAAAAGACGGACAACAGCCGTTTCGCGCACAATGCGCTTCAGCAGGTCCTATGCTCAGACTGCAGGTAAAATGAATATAAACACATGTGTGGACAAAAAACTCTTCCCCTTCACCTGAGCATGTCTAATGACCCTTCTACCCTTAAAAACATATACAAAAAAATAATACACAAAAAAATATAGAAAAAGACAGAACAACAAGACATAATCATAAAATACATTTTCTTATAGCACCGCAATTGTTAATATATAATCGTAGCTGCTCAGAGAAAAACGGACATGTCTATTTTTTCGTTTAAACCGAGTGGACCCACGGCTTTTGTGCGAAGGTTCCATTTAGCTTTTACTTGTAATAGACGCTTACTGTGATTCCCTCGGTGCTGCGGTGCAGAAACTCTTTCAACACCAGTAAATTGCAAAGCCTCTGCGCTTCCCCCATGAAATGTTCTCATATGTTCTATGAGTCTAGGAACTCCCTTTCCCGTGTTAATGGAGTTAAAGTGTTCTCTAAACCTTACATAAAGAGGCCGAATTGTTTTACCAATGTAATAAAAACCGCATGGACAAAATAGGGCATAAACTACAAAAGTAGTTTTGCATGAAATAAATTCTCTAAGGCTGGTTTCACATTTGCGTTTTTTAGCGCTGGAAAAAAACGCATACGTGCGCATGCGATTTTTCCCCTATATTTAACATGGGTGCGCATACCTGCGCACTTGTAAGCGCATGTATGCGATTTTCATGCGCTGCGTTTTTTTGGGGTGTGCGTTGGTATTTTCCAGACGCTGCATGTTGCATTTTTTGGCCCTTGAAAAAATCGCATGCGCACGTATGCGCACGTTTTGCGCTAAAAATGGCCATTATAGCCTATGGATGCGCATACGTGCGCACTGGCATGCGCAGGTATGCGCTTTTTTAGCGCAGCGTTTTTTGGGTGGTGTCCACTTTTTATCCTAGTTAGAATCTTCTAAAGTCCAAAAAAAAAGGCTATATAAAGGAGGTGCCTGCCAAAACTCTGCCACTACGACACTAGACAGATTGAAGAGCAGACATTCAACCAAGAACCCATTATATCAGCGAAGAATGTGAGTATATTACATTATATGCCTGTCCTTTTAAATTATGTATGTACTAATGATTTTTATTATTTTTACATGCAGTATGTCTTCAGAATCGGAGTATTCCCCATCGCGGCAGGAATTGGCGCAAGCAGACCGTGAGGTGATTATTTTCGTGCATCTGGTAAGTATATCTGCTGCTTCTCCAAATCTCTTACGTTTTTTTCAACTTTCAGACATCGTCATCATCATCTGCGGACGGGAATAGTGAGGGCGAACAGCAGGAGCAGCGAAGCCAAGTCCCGGTGGTGATACGTAATGTAAGTATCAAATGATTTGTTTTTTTTTTTTTTTTTTTTTATCTTCTATTTTTACTCTTTTTTTTTTTTCTTTTTTTGTAACTTTTTAGTCAATTTAAATTTGATTATTCTAATGAATGTGTTTTGTCTAGGTTCCACAACGGGATGAAGACGTCTACCTGGATAATGAGCAGCTCATCAGCCTGGTCCAGGAGCGTTCGCCGTTGTGGGACAGCCGTGACCGGCTGTACAAGGACAATGTGGTGACACGGCGGCTATGGAATGAGGTGGCCGCAGCGTTGATGGATGGCTGGGACAGCGCCACAGCATCCGCCAAAAAGGCGTTTAGTGAGTATTTCCCTGCTCTGTATTGTGCCGCAGTGACTGTTGTCCTTGACGGCACTGTTGGGTTTCGTGCTAGGCGTATTCTAGCAGGAAACCCAACAGTGTCATCGTGGTCTACAGTGACTGCTTTGAGTATTGTATTGCTACATTGTGCCGCAGTGACTGTTGTCCTTGACGGCACTGTTGGGTTTCGTGCTAGGCGTATTCTAGCAGGAAACCCAACAGTGTCATCGTGGTCTACAGTGACTGCTTTGAGTATTGTATTGCTACATTGTGCCGCAGTGACTGTTGTCCTTGACGGCACTGTTGGGTTTCGTGCTAGGCGTATTCTAGCAGGAAACCCAACAGTGTCATCGTGGTCTACAGTGACTGCTTTGAGTATTGTATTGCTACATTGTGCCGCAGTGACTGTTGTCCTTGACGGCACTGTTGGGTTTCGTGCTAGGCGTATTCTAGCAGGAAACCCAACAGTGTCATCGTGGTCTACAGTGACTGCTTTGAGTATTGTATTGCTACATTGTGCCGCAGTGACTGTTGTCCTTGACGGCACTGTTGGGTTTCGTGCTAGGCGTATTCTAGCAGGAAACCCAACAGTGTCATCGTGGTCTACAGTGACTGCTTTGAGTATTGTATTGCTACATTGTGCCGCAGTGACTGTTGTCCTTGACGGCACTGTTGGGTTTCGTGCTAGGCGTATTCTAGCAGGAAACCCAACAGTGTCATCGTGGTCTACAGTGACTGCTTTGAGTATTGTATTGCTACATTGTGCCGCAGTGACTGTTGTCCTTGACGGCACTGTTGGGTTTCGTGCTAGGTGTATTCTAGCAGGAAACCCAACAGTGTCATCGGGGTGTACAGTGACTGCTTTGAGTATTGTATTGCTAAATTGTGAAGCAGTGACTGTTGTACTTGACGGCACTGTTTTTTTTTATCAACAGTGGACAAAGTCCGAACACGTTGGCGTTCGATCAAGGACCGCTTCAACAGTGATGTTCGTGCTGAGGGCCAGGTTCGCAGTGGATCTGCGTCAAGGACCAGAACTAGATACCGTCACTATCACGCGTTGCAGTTCCTAAGACCGGTCCTTGCCACAAGATCGTAAGTATTATACATTTTGGGTTTTTATTTTTATTAATCTGTGTTTTTCTAATCCACAGCTGATGCTTCTTGTAAAGGCATGGTAGTAATGATTTTCCTTTCTTCCACAGCACCTGGAGCAGCACCCTGCAACCTGGCCCTGGAGCGGTCCTTCGTCGGACGTCCTCTGACCCGTCCCAGCCATCCGACAGCCAGGAAGCACCTTGCAGGTCCCACACACACACAGCTGGTGACCAGGAAGCTGGGCCATCAGGTGTTCCCCTGTCCCAGGTCTCTGCCACTGGTTATGCGGGCACTACCCGCCAGCGGCAGAGGGCCTTGGACAGGAATGTCTTGCCCGAGTTTATGCATTTGAGCGAGACATTTAATTCCAGCCTCAAGTCACTGTCCGACAGAGTTGAAAGCGGTTTTGCACTGATGGAACGTGGTTTTAACCACTTTGAACACCGCTTCAATTCTGTAGAACAGCGCCTTGACCGTCTGGAGGCCGACCTCAACAGACCAGCACACCATTTTTTTAGTAAGATTGAAAAGGGCATGGCGGAACACCTTAGTCCTGATCAACAGCTGAATGTGCTGCAGGCCTGCAACAATGCTTTCTTGCAGGCTATGCAGCATAATCGGTACGGTCAGCAGTCAGTGGTGTCCTTTCCACCTGTGCCACCATTGACTCGCTTCACCTCACTACCGACTTGTGCTGCATACCACTGCACGGACACCTCTCTTCAAAGGCTGGACACCCACCGTTACACCACCACAAGTCTGAGTGCAGCTGGTCACTTCACCGACACCACCATGGCAAGCGCTGCTCCTGTCTGGAGCACCACCGCCAATCCCATGCATGCGTGGAGCTCAGCCACCACTAGGCAAACATGGAACAGCCCTGCCGCTACAACAACATGTAGTAGCCCTGCCACCACCACTCTGCAAACCTGGGCCATCACTGCCGCCACCAGTCCTCCTGCAAGGACGAGCACTGACCAAGAAGAGCAGCATCAGCCACCTCAGCAGCAGCAGCCAACTCAGCAGCCGCCACCTCAGCAGCAGCAGCCACCTCAGCAGCAGCCGCCACCTCAGCAGCAGCAGCAACCACCTCAGCAGCAGCCGCCACCTCAGCAGCAGCAGCAACCACCTCAGCAGCAGCAACCACCTCAGCAGCAGCTGCCACCTCAGCAGCAGCCGCCACCTCAGCAGCAGCCGCAACCTCTGCAGCAGCAGCCGCCACCTCAGCAGCAGCAGCCATACCAGCAGACGGGGGACCTACATTCCATATTTGCCCCTACTTCAAGGCGAAATCAATCAAGGCGGGCATTGGGCCAAAGTCGGTCCAGGCACACAAGCCTACGGCGACATGCCATTACAACTAATGTAACTGAACAGATTTCCTCTCCTACAAGTGTTCCAAGTTTAATTCCCTTAACTGGACTACCTTCCCCCACAAGTTTTGTTGCCCCTTCCCCTCAAACACCGTCTTCAACTGCAAGTGTTGCATATTCCCTGCACACCCCCAAATTGAAACCATCTGCCCCCAAACGCCGTAAAAAATAATTTTTAAATTTTTTTTTTGTGATAAAAAATAAATTTACATTTGTGGTTCACCATTAATAAGTTTCATTAATGTTGTTTGCGCCGCTCACACACACTGATGGGTAAATACATGTTAAAAACCAACCCAAGGGCTAGTATAGTCATATGTGAAATAACATGGACTAGTATAGTCATTCAAAGGCCTAGTGTAATAACTCTAGTTTTACCAAATAGAATCTGGTTTCATGAAAAACAAATTGTTGAAACTTGTCTAAAAAATAAAGTTTCTTTCTAGTTTCACCACTTTGTTTTTGGTGAAACAAGATGCTAGTTGTTTAAAATGCTAGTTGTTAAAAATCGAGTTATTACAGTAGGCCTTGGTATGACTATACTAGGCCGTGGTATTTCACATATACTACTAGCCCCAAGGCCTAGTATACTCATATTTGAAATACCACGGCCTAGTATAGTCATTCCAAGGCCTAGTGTAATAACTCTAGTTTTACAAAATAGAATCTGGTTTCATGAAAAACAAACTGTTGAAACTTGTCTAAAAAATAAGTTTCTTTCTAGTTTCACCAGTTTGTTTTTGGTGAAACAAGATGCTAGTTGTTAAAAATCGAGTTATTACAGTAGGCCTTGGTATGACTATACTAGGCCGTGGTATTTCACATATACTACTAGCCCCAAGGCCTAGTATACTCATATTTGAAATACCACGGCCTAGTATAGTCATTCCAAGGCCTAGTGTAATAACTCTAGTTTTACAAAATAGAATCTGGTTTCATGAAAAACAAACTGTTGAAACTTGTCTAAAAAATAAGTTTCTTTCTAGTTTCACCAGTTTGTTTTTGGTGAAACAAGATGCTAGTTGTTAAAAATCGAGTTATTACAGTAGGCCTTGGTATGACTATACTAGGCCGTGGTATTTCACATATACTACTAGCCCCAAGGCCTAGTATACTCATATTTGAAATACCACGGCCTAGTATAGTCATTCCAAGGCCTAGTGTAATAACTCTAGTTTTACAAAATAGAATCTGGTTTCATGAAAAACAAACTGTTGAAACTTGTCTAAAAAATAAGTTTCTTTCTAGTTTCACCAGTTTGTTTTTGGTGAAACAAGATGCTAGTTGTTAAAAATCGAGTTATTACAGTAGGCCTTGGTATGACTATACTAGGCCGTGGTATTTCACATATACTACTAGCCCCAAGGCCTAGTATACTCATATTTGAAATACCACGGCCTAGTATAGTCATTCCAAGGCCTAGTGTAATAACTCTAGTTTTACAAAATAGAATCTGGTTTCATGAAAAACAAACTGTTGAAACTTGTCTAAAAAATAAGTTTCTTTCTAGTTTCACCAGTTTGTTTTTGGTGAAACAAGATGCTAGTTGTTAAAAATCGAGTTATTACAGTAGGCCTTGGTATGACTATACTAGGCCGTGGTATTTCACATATTACTATACTACTAGCCCCAAGGCCTAGTATACTCATATTTGAAATACCACGGCCTAGTATAGTCATTCAAAGGCCTAGTGTAATAACTTTTAATGGAGCAGATTACATTCATCCACTCAATGCTGACTTGTATTCCCCATGGACTTTCATTGGGGTTGGGTTTTGAGTGTTGTGTTTTGAGAAAATCACATACTTTGTTTTAAACTATTTGCACAATTTTATCTTGAAAAAAAATGGTTTCCTGATTCATGGCCTGCAGCTTTGCTCATTCCAATATATTTAACGCAGACTAGCAATGCTGCATTTTAACTCGTATGTGTATTTACCTGCCCAGGTGTGTGAACATAACAAAATTCAGTTATACATGGGAAGTTTTTTAATTAATCGGAGTTTAAAAAATATAGTGCACTCAGTAATGGTATCAAATAAGGATTTTTATTACCATAAACAACAACATTACACCATTTCATCTTGCCAGTGCACCCGTCCTACATCAGAAATAAAGTAGGCCGCAAATTTGTCCCTCATTTGGCCAACTTCAACGGATGACCTGAGAGTGTGCTGAGTGAATTCAGGCAATGGGTTAGGAGCATCATCGTCCAGTTCAAAGGTCGGGTGCTCTTTAGCCATCACAAAGTTATGTAGAACCACACAGGCCTTCACCACCTCATCGACTGTTTCAAGTTTAAGATTAATGGCCGTGCCCAGAATTCGCCACCTGGAAACAAGAATCCCAAAAGCACACTCGACAGTTCTTCTGGCCCTGGTCAGCCTGTAATTAAAAATTTTTTTGGTGTGGTCCAAGTCCCGGCTGGAGTAGGGTTTCAGTAAGTTTCCGCACATTTGAAAAGCCTCATCGCCAACCATTACAAAGGGCAGTGGCGGAGCTTCGGTGTGAGGAAGAGGCCGTGGCATAGGGAAATTAAATTGGTTGCCATACAACCTCCGGCCCATGTCTGAGTTTTTAAAAGCCTGCGAGTCATTACCACGGCCAAATGCTCCAATGTCCACTGCTACAAACATACATCCGGCATCCGCAATTGCAATGAGTACTATTGAAAAGTACTTTTTGTAATTATAGTACTCAGATCCCGTTCTTTGGGGTTTGATGATCCGTATGTGTTTCCCATCAACAGCTCCCAAACAGTTGGGAAAATTGCATACTGTCCAGAATTTGTCAGCAATTTCCATCCACTTTTCAGCGGTGGGCAGGGGCATAAATTCTGGGCAAAGAACATTCCAGAGAGCCCGGCAGGTGTCAGCAACAATTCCAGACAAGGTAGAGATTCCAATACGGTACTGGAAGTGTAGTGAGGATAGGGTTTCTCCAGTCGCCAGGAATCTGTGAACAGACAAAGAAGTAAAATTAATATTTATGTATATTATTTTTAAAAACTATAAAAAAAATATTAGTACATTCACGAAAACTAATTACCCAAGGTTTTGAATACTAAATTTACAAAAAAAAACATCAGACCACACCCCTTTGTTTTTAAAACATACCGTAATGTCACCAGTAGCCGTTCCTCAGGAGGAATCGCACGACGGAGCTGTGTGTCCTGTCTCCGGATGGATTGTTGGACACGAGCAAGCAAATCCATGAAACTTTCGTGGGACATCCGGATATAATCAGTAAATTTCTCCGGGTTTGCACGTAGCTCGCTGTAGAGGGTGTGGTATGCCCCACGGCTCTCCCGGAGTTCAACAATCGGATGTATCCACAAACGCCGCCGTCTTCGCTGCCTCTCTCTCTTCCTTTGTTCATGGCAAGCAACTGCATACGCCTGAGCCATCGCGATGTCCAAATCCAAGTTGAAGTGAAAACTCTTCCAGCGCAGATCCATGGTCACGAGAAGAATCAAGCAAATGTGAAGAATACTGTAGACAGGGTGTATATATATTAACATACCACACCCACAATGAAGTCCCATTGGTCTTGTGTGTTGTTGAATGGTTGTTTTTTCTTTTTTGTGGGGTTTTTCCAAAATCTGTAAAAAAACGCAAACGCACAAAAAACGCATACAAACGCGCAAAAACGCTGCGTTTTTTTCCTGCATGCGCATTAAAATGCTGGAAAAAAACGCAGCGTTTGTATGCATTTGTATGCGTTTTTTTAATGCGTTTTTTTGCGGGAAAAACGCGCTGCAAAAAAAAGCAAGTGTGAAACTAGCCTCACCTCATGGTATACAGATCCCATCTTAACAGTTTTTCCGCTTAATTTGAAGGGACACTAGGAGCAATTCTTACATTTGTAATTCCCTACTGGGCTACGAGATTCTAACCAATCATTTTGTTTATTCTGATATCTGTTCTTTACTAATAAATCTCGGAGATTAGCACTTCGTTTGCTTGCAAATAAAGGACCCCTGCTAACTACGTCCGATAAATCTCTATCACCTTCCAAAAGATGCCAATTCTGTCTAATTACTGTTCTGATATGTCTATCCATCGAATTAAAAGTAAAGCTGAAAACAAAATGTTTTTCTTGTTGTTTTTTATTTTGGTTGTTAATAGTTGATACATTATTAACCCTTTGGATAGCAGAATCTAGAACAGACTCCGGATAACCTCTTCATCTGATTCTACCACGTAATTCATCCAATTGTCTTAGAAAACCCTCATCATGACTATTAAATTTCTTAAGTCTAAAGGGCCTGTCACACTAAGCGATATCGCTATAACTTGTGACGTTATAGCGATATTGCTAGCGATATCGCGGTGTGTGATACTTACCTACGACCCGCTCCCCCGCTGATTATCGCTGATCGCGCGAGAACGTCCTGGACCGTTTCTCGTCGTCAGCTTCCTGCAGCGCTTCCTGTGGAGAGACGAGCGACGCGTGGAGCCGGGCGGGAGGACGCAGGATCGCCTGGTGTGACAGGTAAGTAGCGACCTCCGTCCCCAGCGATGTCGCTGGTGAGATCTGCCTGTGTGGCAGCTCACTAGCGACCACTTAGCGATGCACCAGCGATCCTGACCGCGTCATATCGCTGGTCGGGATCGCTGGTGCATCGCTAAGTGTGACAGTACCTTTAGAAATTGACTAAAAGGTGAAGAATTCCTAGCATAATAAGGGTGTGTGCTATCATAGTGTAAAAGAGAATTAGTGGCTGATGGTTTGCGGAAAATTTCTGTATGTAAGGCTCCATTAACTAGTTGTAATCTAACGTCAAGAAAATCTATCTGTGTCCCCCCAAAATGGGAAGTAAATTTCATGTTCATATAATTGTGAGAGTTCAAAAACTCCACAAACGAATCAAATTCTGTTTTGGAACCGTCCCACACAACAAAAATATCGTCCACATAACGAATAAAGAGTTTTATATGTTTCAAAAAAGGATTAGAGATCGCATATACTACTTTCTCTTCTAAGACAGTCAAAAACAAATTAGCGAGGGTACAAGCGACAGGAGTACCCATCGCTGTACCCTCTATTTGTCTATACCAGATATTATCAAATTGAAATACGTTATGTGTAAGGATAAATTTGAGGCCATCGGTAATAAAATTAGTCTCCAAATCTCTTCCAGAGCTTTGCAATACCTGCCCCACCGAGTCCACACCACTTTCATGCGGGATTCTAGTGTACAAACTTTCGACATCTATGGAGGCAATCTGGAAGTTCTCCTGCCAACAAATTTCTTTTACAACTGTGACAAAATCTTTAGAATCTTTTATGTAAGAAGGGATCTCTTTTAAGAGAGGTCTTAGTAACCAATCTATGTACTGGGATAGGGGCTCAGTGAGTGACCCTATCCCAGACACTATGGGGCGGCCAGGGGGATTGGAACTGGACTTATGTATTTTTGGTATATGATACCAATGAGCTTTTCGTGGAAATTCAGGAAGTAATTTTTCCGCTTTACGTTTAGAAAGCACATAATTTTCCACCTGTTTTTTTTTTAAAAAGGACCGTAACTCCTCCTTATGCTTATTAGTGGGATCACTTTTAAGAACAGAATAAGTGGAAAAATCAGATAATTGTCTGTTCGCCTCAATAACGTAGCTATCTTTATTTAATAAAACCACATTACCTCCTTTGTCCGCAGATCGTATGATCACATCAGACCATCCCTGAATCTCTTTAATTGCCTGTCTTTCATCTGTTGTCAAATTGGAGATCTGTTTTAGGTATATCTGAGCTTCTAAATCCTTAATCACCTTGGCCCCAAATAAATCTACAGCATTACCCGGGGAAATAGGGGGCATATATGATGAATTACACCCACCTTGAAAAGGCTCACATACATTCGCCCTTGCAGTATTAGATTTACTTTCTGGATAAATATCCATTAAAATTAAAGCATCATCTCTAATGTCTGCTAAAGAACCACAGCCTGCCATAAAACCCAAAGGGCCAATGGTACAGGGGATCTCCCCGGGAAAAACACTATTATTAGAAGAAGCATTATTAGACACAAAAGACTTATGCAGATGGATTTTCCTCAGGGCTTTGAATAAGTCTATTTGGAATTCGACCATGTCAAAGTCCCGAGGTTATGCAATAATTCCAACCCTTTGACAACACTGCAAAATGTCTCTCCTCAAGGACATGGTCAGTTAAATTAATAACCGACTCATGTGAAGAATTAACCTCTTCTAAATTTTCCATGATACTTGCTTCCTTTTTCGTAAATTGCCGCTTGGACCTCCTCTTTCCTCTGCGGATTCTATGTCTAAAGTGAGTAACATAGACTCAGAATCTTTTCTCGTTTCACCTGGACGTGCAAACAGGCTGGTCTCCTCATTAGCGCTTGAGTCTGAGTCAGTGGTCAGATAATCCCTTTTATTATATCGAGATTTTGTGTTCTCCCTTTTAAACTTCCTTTTCTTGAAGCGAGAATTAAGCTGTACAGATTTATTCTTAGGGTACTGTCACACTTAGCGATGTACCAGCGATTCCAACCAGCGATATGACGCGGTCAGGATCGCTGGTACATCGCTAAGTGGTCACTAGTGAGCTGCCACACAGGCAGATCTCACCAGCGACATCGCAGGGGTCAGGGATCGCTACTTACCTGTCAGATGAGGCGATTCTGACGTCCTCCCGCCCGCGTCCCCGCGTCACTTGTCGGCGCCACAGGAAGCCCAGCAGGAAGCTGACGGCGAGAAACGGTCCAGGACGTTCTCGCGCAATCAGCGATAACCAGCGGGGGAGCCGGTCGGAGGTAAGTATCAGACATAGCGATATCGCTAGCAATATCGCTATAACGTCACAAAAACCAGTGACGTTATAGCGATATTGCTAGCGATATCGCTTAGTGTAACAGGCCCTTTATTCCACGTAAAGATTTGGTTAGTTTCAAAATCTTGTTTATCTTGAATGAACTTCTCTTTTTCTTTGTTTGATCTCAGTCTGTAAAACCACCAATTTACTGTCCAATTTTTTGTTTAAAGTTGGCCATTGCTGTACTGTAAAGCCCCCGTTACACACTGCGATATCGCTAGCAATATCCCTGTAAAGTCACCGATTTTGTGACGTTGCAGCGATATTGCTAGCGATATCGCTGCATGTGATACTTACCTCCGACCGGCTCCCCCGCTGGTTATCGCTGATCGTGCGAGAAGCTGCTGGACCATTCCTTGTCGGGCACTTCCTGCGGCGCTCCTGTAGCGCCGACGAGCGACGCGTGGAGCTGGGCGGGAGGACGCAGGATCGCCGCGTCTGACAGGTAAGTAGCGACCCCCGTCCCCAGCGATGTCGCTGGTGAGATCTGCCTGAGTGGCAGCTCACTAGCGACCACCTAGCGATTCACCAGCGATCCTGACCGCGTCATATCGCTGGTCGGGATCACTGGTGAGTCGCTAGGTGTAACGGTACCCTAAGGCCTCTTTCACACATCAGGTTTTCTGCTTCAGGCGCGATCCGGCGCTTTTGACTAAAACCGGATCCGTCGAAATGCAATGCCGGATCCGGTTTCCCCCCCATTGACTTGCATTAGAGCTGGATCGAGCCGGATGGCCATGCGTTTCATCCGATTTTCGCCGGATCCGGCAATGTGACGCGATCCGGCGTCTGGAAAAAACGGTGACTGTAACGTTTTTTGTATCCGTCGAAAAAGCCGGACACGCCGGATCCGGCGTGTCCTGCTTTTTCATACAATGAAAGCCTATGAGCGCCGCAATGCGCCGGATCCGGTTTTTTTGGTCTGAGCATGCTCAGTAGCTCTGCCCACAGGACATATATAAAAGCAAGACAATGGGACCCTCAGCCACACCCAACATGCCACCCAAGCCAAGAACCAGGAGCAGGAGAAGGCAGCAGACATCTGCAGCAGCAGCACCATCAGCACCACCCCAAATGGAGCAGCATGCTGAACAACGGGAGGGGAGTCCAGCAGCAGATGAGAGATGGTAATTATCAAATCCCCCATTCCTCCAAACTAGGGCTATGGAATATCAAGATATTCATTGGCCCTTTGTTTCTCTTTATTCAACAGCCGCCCAATAGATGCAGCAGCAGCAGCAGCAATGGCAGCAGCAGAAACACCACCCACAGCCATGGAGTCTGGCCATGAGGAAGACAGCACATCTTCTGGGAGCCCTCCCTCGCATCGTCAGCGTTTGACGGTAAGTTTTTATTTCCAAAATCCATCATCTCTGTAATATATGTGTATTCATTGCCTTTTATTTCAAAACAGGAATCACAAGATGAAGAGGAGCTCCCAGAAGAAGAAGGAAGGGGTGGACAGACACTTGGAGTGGGCTCACAATTGGTAAGTTTTTTGCATCAAACGCAGAAACACAACATCACACTACACACAACACATAGAAAACAATGTTCTGCAGACCACACACAGCAAACAAATGCCTACATCCAAAGACATAACATTTTTTGTTTTCTTCTCTAGTCTTCCCAATCTGGTGCTCGGCCAAGAGGTCCTCGCAGTGCCTCCCAGGGTCGTCGGCGACAGCAACGCGGCGGTCACCAGCGTGTAAGTATAAATATTTTTGCTTTGTTTTTTTTGCACTTTTTATTTCATTTCTTTTGTGGAGGCTAATTATGTTATTTTTGTCTTTTTCTTTAACAGCCTTCACAGCGTGCTCCCGACTCTGACGGTGAGGATGGAGGGATTGATGTCGACCGCCTCATCGATCTCGTCAGAGAAAGGGAGCCGCTCTGGAATATGGCTGACCGACGCCACGCTGACCTGATCGTTACCCGACGACTCTGGGAGGAAATCTGTTCCTTGTGGACCGCTGGGAGGATCTCGAAGCTCGGGCACAGATTAAAGATCGTAAGTATATACAGTACCGGATGCTTGATTTAAACCTGTGTTTCCCGAACTCCAGTCCTCCTGGTCCCCACGGATCATGTGTTCAGGATTTCTATTTACTTTGGAAATCCTGAAAACATGACCCCTGGGGACCATGAGGACTGGAGTTTGGGAAACACTGATGTTGTATACTAACCACTTTGTCCTTTCTCGTTTCAGGGGAGAGAATTGTGAAGCGGTGGCGGTCTGTGAGGGATCGTTTCAAGAAGGAGTTCAATAAAGAGATGCGGGCCCCGAGTGGATCTGGAGGACGCAGGAGCAAGTACAAGTACGCACGAGCCCTGTCGTTCCTCCGGGAGACAATGCTCACCAGAAGGTAAATATTACACACCACATGTGACAAAAAAATGTTTAGATGTAACTTTTTTTTTTCAGCCAGGGCCATACCATGTCACTATTTTAATTGTTTTTTTTTCTCTTTATTCCACAGCACGGTGAGCAGCACTCGGGAGCCTGCACGATTGGACCCTTCTGAGGCGATCCCTGAGGAGACCGGCACCGAGGGAGACTTCGACCGCCCCGGTACATCTGCACCTTCCCAGCCTTCCCACACATTCGACCCATCAGTCCCATCCACCAGCACAGGAGCATCGTGGCCGCCTACATTACATGAAGCTGCTGGTGAGGAGATCGCTTTCCCTTTACCCCACCCTTCTGCCCCTGCCACCTCTAGTACACCTGCGGGTACTGGGCGGCAGCGGCAGAGGGGTCAGGAAAAGACTTATGCGCCAGAGTTCTTGCATCTGAATGCATCTTTCCAGAACTGTCTAAAAGTCTTGTCAGAGCAAATCTCCGCAGGCTATCAGCAGATCAACTCCAGCATTCTGGAGGTGAAGACACTTCTGCAAACCATGCATTCAGAAGCAAGATCTTCGCCAAACCACACCTTTTTCAGGTCTGTTGTGGAGCGCATGGAAACGCTCTCTCCTGCCCAGCAGATGCATGTAATGCATTCATGCCATGCTGCTCTCCAGCAAGTTACCTCCCAACCTCCTCCTCCCACCACAGTAGTTCCTCCACCTGCACCCCCTCCAGCCACTTTCCATCCTCCCCCTCCTATTACATCTACACCCCCTCCAGCCACTTTCCATCCTCCCCCTCCTATTACATCTACACCCCCTCCAGCCACTTTCCATCCTCCCCCTCCTATTACATACCATCCACCTCCCCAGCACCATCCACCTCCCCAGCACCATCCACCTCCCCAGCACCATCAACCTCCACAGCACCAGCAACCTCCACAGCACCAGCAACCTCCCCAGTACCAGCAACCTCCCCAGTACCTGCAAACTCCCCAGTACCAGCAACCTCCCCAGTACCAGACATCTCCCCACTTCCAGCAACCTGCCCCGTACCAGACATCTCCCCACTTCCAGCAACCTGCCCTGTACCAGACATCTCCCCACTTCCAGCAACCTGCCCCGTACCAGACATCTCCCCACTTCCAGCAACCTGCCCCGTACCAAACTCCTTCCCCATACAACTTGCCATCAGCCTCATCTGCTCCTACAGTCCCTGCCCAACCCTCCACTCCACCACCCACCACCTCTTCTGCTTCCCACATGTCCACCCATTCTGTAGTTTTTTCCACACCTTCACCTCTAACTGTTCCTTCCCCACCACGATCCCAGTCCTCTCTCCACACTCCCAGTGTCGAAGTGTCCCGCAGCCCCTACAGCAGTATTTCCACCACACACTACACAGATTTATAATGTGTGTATTTAAATAAAAATGACCAGTTTTATGGTTTCAGTTTTATAGTTTCAAAGCTTTATTAAACAAGTTTATTAAAATTTTAAAAAAGTTTACTAAAAAAAACATTTTTCAATAAAAGTTAAATTATTTTACACTGGTTGTCTGTCATTTCTTTCTGCGGCGAAAAAGGTTAAATACAGGGTATTTAAAAGGTGAAATGGTATTCAAAACTAGGTATATAACTGTGGGTAAATTTTAGCTTTTTGCCACAGTTGTGTTCCTGGTTGTGTTTGAAGCAAAGTATTTCACCTAAAAAGTTGTGTTTATTGTTGGTGATTTCCTAACAATGTACACAACTTTTGTTAAAAGGTGAAATACTTTGCATAAAACACAACCAGGTACACACCTGTGGCCTAAAGCTAAAAATAGAGACCATGACAAGATAGCCAACTTTGGTTGGCAAAGGTATATACTGTTGGTACAGAAGGTACACAAGTTTGGTTGGGCACAAATCTTTCACACTCTGTCATCCTGCCAGTGTACTCTGCCTTGAGGTGACATAAAGTATAGTGCAATATTGTCCCTCATTACTGAAACCGTCACAGAACTTCTAGTGGTAATGTCATGGTAATCTTGCAAGGTGGTTTCTTCAGAGGTGTCCTCAATGGAAATGGGTTCCTTGCAGATAACAAAATTGTGGAGTACCACGCACGCTTTGATCACCTCATCCACAGTTTCTGTCTTCAGGTTGATCGCAGTCAATAGGACCCGCCATTTGGCTGTCAGAATACCAAAGGTACATTCAACCATTCTTCTTGCTCTTGTGAGGCGGTAATTAAAAATGCGTTTTGGTCTTGTCAATCCTCTGCTAGAGTACGGTTTCAAAAGGTGTTCTGACAGCTGGAAGGCTTCATCCCCTACACAGACAAATGGCATAGGTGGACCAGATGTTTGCGGCAGCGGTCTAGGTGGTGGGAACTGGAAGGTGTTTCCATACAGTTTACGCCCCATGGCAGACAGTTTGAAAACTTGAGAGTCATTGGAGCGGCCATAGGCCCCAATATCAACCGCAATAAATTTGTATTCCGCGTCAGCGATGGCCATGAGGACAATTGAAAAATATTTCTTGGAATTGAAATATTCCGATCCCGATCCAGCTGGCTTTACAATGCGGATGTTTCCCGTCCACAGCGCCCAAGCAGTTGGGAAACTGACATATCTGTTGAAACTTGTCAGCAATTTCAATCCACCTCTCTGTTGTGGGCTCTGGTAAAAACTCTTCAGCTAAGGAGTCCCACAGTGCACGGCATGTGTACTTCACTATTCCAGATATGGTGGACATCCCGAGTCTGTACTGGAAATGCAGTGACGAAAGGGATTCTCCAGTTGCAAGAAATCTGTGGGGAATTAAAAAACAATAAATTAGTTTTAAATCACAGCATTACATACCAAAACTGAGCTATAACACTTGGAGATACAAACTACCACCAACAAGATTGCAGTGAAAGTGTGCTCTGATGCGATCACATCCAATAAATGTGGCTTACCTTAAAGTCACCATCAGACGCTCTGCGGGTGAAACAGAGAAGCGGCAATAGGTGTCCGCTTTTCTTATGAGGTGTGCAATGCGCTCCACCAAGTAATCAAAATTCTCCATTTTCATCCTAACATATCCAAAAAATTTATCCGGGTTTCGTCGAAGGTCCATGCAGAGTGTAGAATAGACCCCACGCGTCATTCTCTTGGCTGTGATGGGGTGGATCCACAAACGTCGTCTACGATGCCTGATGCGCTGCTGTCTCGCTCTCTCCTTCTCCAGAACAATCACCCTCAAACGATTCGCCTCCGCTATAAAATCCGCCAAATTCTTCAAAATATTTCCAATGACAACATCCATCTTCGCCAATAACTTGCTCTTCTCTCCAACCTGCACTTTCTCCTCTACAACCTGTCAAAGAAGGGCTGTAGGAACATGCTATATATAGTTTTCCAGTAGCCAATCCCGTTCGGAAGGCCACAAGGGTCAATTTTAAAAACCGGATCCGGCGTAATCCGTCGAAAAACGGATAGAAAAACGGATGAACCGGATGAGACGGATCCGGTTTTGTCTGTCAAGAAAAAGACGGATCCGGCAGAAAAACGGATCCGTCACATCCGGTTTTACTAAACATTTGCCGGATCCGGCGTTCCGGCACGACGCCGGATCGCGCCTGACGCCGAAAACCTGAAGTGTGAAAGTAGCCTAAGTCTTGTTTTTAGTTCTTCTTTAGTTTTATTCAGATCAGTTTTCACTTGTTCATAATTAAGAATATTTTGTTGTAAAACCAGACTTAACAGATCTTGCGAACATTTCAATAAAATCCGGTTCCATTCATCCGAAAATTTTGCATTACCCTGAAATTGAGACACAGGTTTAAAGGGAATCTGTCACCCCTTTTTGAGATATCATATAATGATATCATTCAATTGCGTGTCACATAAGGATTCTCTTAGTACTTTTGCTTCCCCCTGACCCCGCACCTTTCATGGAGGGAATCACAGTAAGCGTCTATTACAAGTAAAAGCTAAATGGATCCTTCCTACAAAAGCCACGGGTCCGCTCGGTTTAAATGAAAAATTAGACATGTCCGTTTTTCTCTGAGCAGCTACGATTTTATATTAACAATTGCGGTGCTATAGGAAAATGTATTTTATGATTATTTGTTGTTGTTCTGTCTTTTTCTATATATTTTTTTGTGTATTTTTTTGTATATGTTTTTAAGGGTAGAAGGGTCATTAGATATGCTCAGGTGAAGGGGAGGAGTTTTTTGTCCACACGTGTTTATATTCGTTTTACCTGCAGTCTGAGCATAGGACCTGTTGAAGCGCATTGTGCGCAAAACGGCTGTTGTCCGTCTTTTTTGTACATTGCTCCCGTGCCAAAGCCTATGCCTTGTTCATACAAAATAAAGTAAATTGCTTCAGTTGAATGGTGAGTGCCATCCTTCTTTTTTCTTTTTTCACAATGACATTTCATGTTTTTTCGTTATGTGATTGAGCACCCGTTCTATACGTGAATAAGGTGTTTAAAACTGCTGTGGATGCAAAATTATGTGCGTTGATATTTAGGGTAATTTTCTTCACACAACGGTGCCGGATACTTGTTTCTTTCATTTGTGAATTACCTATTACATGCACATGTTAACATCACAGGTACATTTAAACATAAAAGGTATGTAATATTTGACCTTACAGGTACATAACAGGTACAAAACGTAACATTTAACTTAGTGGCTTACATCATTTTGTCTTGCCAGGCCACATGTCCATTATCTGAAGCAAAGTAAGCGGCAAACCTATCCCTCATCTGGGCAACTTCAACAGTGGTACTCAGATGGTGAAATTGGTAGTCATGCAATGTAACAGATTACTCAGGTTGTATGCTTGGTCGCTCTTTACAATTATGTAGTTGTGCAGAAGAACACATGCTTTCACTTCAATAGTGTCAATTTTTAGGTTAATGGATGTGCATAAAACGCGCCATTTCGGTACCAGCAATTCAAATGCACACTCTACGGTTCTTCATGCCCTCGTTAATCTGTAGTTGAAAATTTTTTTGGTGTGAATTAAGTTTCTACTAGAGTATGGTTTAATGAGGTTGGCACACATTTGGAAGGCCTCATCACCAACAACAACAAAAGTCATTGGTGGTCCATCATTGTTGGGCAGAGGTCATGGCGGCAGAAAATTAAAATCATTCCCATACAGATGTTGGCCCATGTCTGAGTTTTTGAACGTCTGCGAGTCATTGCCTCGTCCAAAAGAGCTAATGTCCATGGCAACGAATTTACAATCGGCATCCGCAGTAGCCATTAGAACTATGGAAGAATATTTTTTATAATTGAAGTACTCTGTTCCACTTCCAGCTGGTTTCATAATCCTAATGTGTTTGCCGTCCACAGCCCCCACACAATTAGGAAAATTGCACATTTCCTGGAATTTGGAAGGATTTTCAATCCAGAGTTCACTTGTGGGTGGGGGAGGAATTCTTGCTGCAGAATGCCAACTAAAGAACGAAAAGTGTCTACAATAATCCCAGAAAGGGTGGATACCCCTATCCATAATTGGAAATGTAACAAGGACAATGTCTCTCCAGTAGCCGGAAAAAGAAAAACAAAAATCAGTACACTGCTTAGGGTTAGGGATAGGGTTAGGGATAGAGTAGGGTTAGGGTTCAGCACTACATACCTCAGGGTGACCTAGAGAAGTTCTTCAGCAGGAATTGCTCACCGGAGCTCTGTGTCCTGCCTGGCAATGGATCCTTGGACACATAGTAGCAACTCATGGAAGCTCTGTTGCGACATCCTCGTGTAGTCTCCCTGCTAACACCCTCGCACCTCTCCAGTCCATCCTTAACTCTGCTGCCTGACTAATTCATCTTTCTCCTCGCTACTCCTACACTTCTCCCCTCTGCAAATCTTTTCACTGGCTCCCATTCCCTCAGCGTATCCAGTTCAAATTACTAATACTGACCTACAAGGCCATCTATAACCTGTCTCCCCATATGTCTCTGAACTAATCTCCCGATACCTTCCCTCACGTAATCTCCGGTCCTCCCAAGATCTCCTTCTTTCCTCCACACTTATTCGCTCCTCACCCAATCGCCTACTCCCGAATGGCCCCTATCCTCTGGAATTCTTTGCCCCAACAAGTCCGACTATCAACCACATTTGGATCTTTCAGATGGAACCTGAAAACCCACCTCTTCAAGAAAGCCTACAGCCTGCAATGACCTCGCTACCTCCTTCTCTCTCACCACTACCTGAGATATCACCTCAACTAACACCGGAACTGCTGCAACCCACCAACCTACTGTCTCCTTCCAAAACATCCTGTAGTATGTAAGCTCGAAAGGGCAGGGTCCTCTCCACTCTGTATCAGTCTGACATT
The DNA here is from genome assembly GCF_039654945.1 of Dendrobates tinctorius. NCBI lineage: Eukaryota > Metazoa > Chordata > Amphibia > Anura > Dendrobatidae > Dendrobates > Dendrobates tinctorius. The sequence goes on along the minus strand of NW_027361971.1, from coordinate 1,376,959 downwards.
GTTAGTTTACACCAAACAGATCAAGGAAGCATTATGCCATAAAATACATGTTGCTTTATTGAAATACATATAAAAGACATAGATATGATAAAAAGAGATGGGTATATCAGTGGATATCACAACTACCTATGTGCTAATCAGATGTAGAAAGTGTACACCAGAGATAAAGTATCAAAAAATCATAACAAAATACATCCAGTATGGAGCATAGGGGATATGCCGGACATAAACAATCATGAGCAGATAGACTGTAGTCTACTGCAATGATGGTAATACCTGACAGAGATACTGAAAAGGCATCCAAGATTGCAAGATTATATGGAGGGTGTAACCAAAACACTTATCCTACAATAAGAGGGAAGCTCTCGGCAGACTATGTGAAGTGTCACCAAAGTAAGTGCATAACACTGCTACAGTAGCACAAAAAGCATGTAGTAGAAAGGTACTGATAATGTATATTACTTTGCTGCAATAACAGTGACACTAGACAATAGTGTTCCAATAGCATACAAAATCATGGAATAAATACATATAATACAGCCAAAATGGTAAACATGAAAGTGAAAAAAGAGAGAGACTCATTCAAATGTATATGAGTATACTGCCAGGCTCAATGCCCAACACTGTCTAAATGTGGGGGAAGACGATAATATACTTAGAATAGAGTGCCATCAGAAAGGTACAATGAACAACACATATGTGCACATGGTATATATGCCCCTGTTCAGAGTGTATAGCAACAGCCCATAAGTAAAAAAAAAGCACATATGACCTGTGATACGGCAGTCCCCGACGCGCGTTTCGCCTTAGCTTCGTCCTGGGAGGTAAGTGCGTGTGGCTATGAGGTACATAGGAGTATTTATAACGGCATAATTACAGATCTCACACACCTGGAAGGTCGCCCAGTGCCCGGCATGTGACGTCATCATGGTGCGCGTCTCCCGGCCACACAACCACTCCCATCGCACACGTCACGATGTAGAGACGGCTGGGTAGGGTCTGGGAGGACACGCTGCCAAGGCAACGCACCACGCTGCAGGATGACGCTGCAGATAGGCAAGCCACTCCTCCGCCCGACGTGTCAGGGCAGAGAGGCGGTCTTAGCCCATCCAGCAGACGTTTCCATATGAAAGACGATGAACTAAAAATGAAACTAAGAATAAAAATACTATGCCGTATGCCCATGTGAAAAAATTTATATCGGCATGACCTCCAGACCCTTAAGAATTAGAGTAAGGGAACATTATAGGGATATTAGGAATGCTTCTGGGACTGAGGACAATACTACTCTCAAGCCAGTCCCGAGACATTTCAAATTGTTCCATGGGAGTGATCCCAAACTACTTAAGATCTGTGGGATAGACAAAGTCCACATTGACCATCGTGGTGGAAACTGGAGGAAAACATTAGCTCAAAAAGAGGCTGAGTGGATATATACGCTGGGAACGGTCCAACCAAGGGGACTCAATGAGGTTCTGAGTTTTGCCCCATTTCTGTAGGATGCTAAAGGTATATGGTGTAGGTTTATTTGTTTTAATATTTTTCATTCTTAGTTTCATTTTTAGTTCATCGTCTTTCATATCACATTGCTACGTGGTGCGTATGGATAACGGGTTGGGAAGGCGTCTTCAAGCAAATTGTTGGAGTAGTTGTCACAAGCCATCATACATTGGAAGATATCCGAAAAGTATTTGGTCTACATCTATGAGAAATCAAGAGAAAACCTGATCGTCTTATGGTCCGTTTCCTAGGACTATTGTATGCCTATATTGGGGGTTCCCCCCCTTTTTAAACAAAGGATATATATATTAGCATGCTTATATGTTCTCCTTAGGCTCCTACAATAAGACTTTTACATTTCTTGGAGTTTTTATTCTTCTAATTGTGACACACTATGCGCCAAAAAGTCTGTAATATATTGTCAATTGATGGACATTTCAGCGGCAATTATCTTTCATGCACTTTGCTTGGGGGATAACTGTGCTAGGATAGTGTCCATGTAGAGTAATAGACTCGGGTCTTAATATGCATGTTATATGCCTCCTAAGGATTAACATCCATATGGTCATACACTATACAGTCATATGTAAAAGTTTGGGCACCCCTATTAATGTTAACCTTTTTTCTTTATAACAATTTTGGTTTTTGCAACAGCTATTTCAGTTTCATATATCTAATAACTGATGGACTCAGTTATATTTCTGGATTCAAATGAGGTTTATTGTACTAATAGAAAACGTGCAATCTGCATTTAAACAAAATTTGACCGGTGCAAAAGTATGGGCACCCTTATCATTTTCTTGATTTGAACACTCCTAACTACTTTTACTGACTTCCTGAAGCACTAAATTGGTTTTGTAACCTCATTGAGCTTTGAACTTCATAGCCAGGTGTATCAAATCATGAGAAAAGGTATTTAAGGTGGCCACTTGCAAGTAGTTCTCCTATTTGATTCTCCTATGAAGAGTGGCATCTTGGGCTCCTCAAAACAACTCTCAAATGATCTGAAAACAAAGATTATTCAACATAGCTTTTCAGGGGAAGGATACAAAAAGTTGTCTCAGAGATTTGACCTGTCAGTTTCCACTGTGAGGAACATAGTAAGGAAATGGAAGAACACAGGTACAGTTCTTGTTAAGCCCAGAAGTGGCAGGCCAAGAAAAATATCAGAAAGGCAGAGAAGAATGGTGAGAACAGTCAAGGACAATCCACAGACCACCTCCAAAGACCTGCAGCATCATCTTGCTGCAGATGGTGTCACTGTGCATTGGTCAACAATACAGCGCACTTTGCACAAGGAGAAGCTGTATGGGAGAGTGATGCGAAAGAAGCTGTTTCTGCAAGCACGCCACAAACAGAGTCGCCTGAGGTATGCAAAAGCACATTTGGACAAGCCAGTTACATTTTGGAAGAAGGTCCTGTGGACTGATGAAATAAAGATTGAGTTGTTTGGTCATACAAAAAGGCGTTATGCATGGAGGCTAAAAAAACACAGTATTCCAAGAAAAACACTTGCTACCCACAGTAAAATTTGGTGGAGGTTCCATCATGCTTTGGGGCTGTGTGGCCAATGCTGGCACCGGGAATCTTGTTAAAGTTGAGGGTCGCATGGATTCAACTCAGTATCAGCAGATTCTTGACAATAATGTGCAAGAATCAGTGACGAAGTTGAAGTTACGCAGGGGATCGATATTTCAGCAAGACAATGATCCAAAACACCGCTCCAAATCTACTCAGGCATTCATGCAGAGGAACAATTACAATGTTCTGGAATGGCCATCCCAGTCCCCAGACCTGAATGTCATTGAACATCTGTGGGATAATTTGAAGCGAGCTGTCCATGCTCGGCGACCATCAAACTTAACTGAACTGGAATTGTTTTGTAAACAGGAAAGGTCACAAATACCTTCATCCAGGATCCAGGAACTCATTAATAGACTTGAATTCATTTAGGTTAGCTAAGTGTTTCCTCACTATCTTTCTGTTTATAGATATCCTGGATTCTTCTATTCCCTTAATAGGACAGTGAAGAACAGTTGATGTTACATTTCTTTTCTGAGAGAAAACAGATGCAAAATAGGAATTTAAAAGTTCGGCCTTCTCAACATCCTGGCTTACCATTTCATCATTTTCATCCTGCAAAAATCCTATAGTATCTTTGACTTTTCTTTTACTTTTGACGTATCCCCAAAATCCTTTATTATTGCTTTTGATGTCTTTTGCAAGCCTCAATTCATTGTCAGCTTTAGTAATCTGATTTGTGCCCTGCAGGTTCTGCAGACAGCATTATATTCTTCTTTAGATATGCCTCCCTCTTTCCATTTTATAAACATTTCTTTCTTCCTTTTTAGCATGTGCTTAAGTTCTATGTTCATCCATCCTGTTTCCCTTAAATGCTTCCTATTCTTCCCTCTTTTTGGAATTGTTAACAATTGTGCTTTGAGAATTTCATTTTTCAAGATTTCCCATCCTTCTTGTACATTTTTGTCTTTAAGGATATCCAGCCATTGGATCCCTCCAATTCTCTTTCTGAGTCCCTTAAAATCTGCCTTTCTGAAATCTAACCTTGACGTCTGAGTCTTCACAGGTCTTCCTCCTCTAGTTATCCAAAATTCTAAAATAGCATGGTCGCTACCTCCTAGGGTCCCAGCCACTTTTACCTCCTCAACTATTTCCTCCCTGTTTATAAGGATTAGATCCAAGGTAGCAGATTCCCTTGTTTTCTCCCCTACCTTTTGGAATATAAAGTTGTCAGCCTGAGAGAGATTCCCAACAAATGTCAGGATAGTTGAAATCTCCCATGAAACTATGTCATAATTTTTGGAGAACTTGGCCATTTGATGCATAAAGAGTTCATCCATATCTTCAGCTTGCACAGGCGGCCTGTAGTAAATGCCAATAATGGTGTCCTTTCCATTGTTCTGTCCTTGTATTCTTACCCTAACAGTTTCCACAGAACTTCCAGTCTTGGAAGCTTGGATCTCTGTGCAGATATACGCTTTTCTAACATACTATGCGACACCTCCTCCTCGTTTATCAAGTGTGTTTCTAGCAAATAAGTTGTATCCTTCTAGCCTTGTATTCCAATCATGTGTATTGTCCCACCAAGTTTCAGTGATTCCAATTACATCATATTTCTTTTCCTGCATTAGTAGTTCTGTAGGGAAGGTGACCTGACGGACAGACTTGTCAGCAAGTAGGAAGGAGGGTTTGCAAATTTTAGACAGAAGTTATAACAGTGGGAAAACAGTTAGGAAAGTGTATGTGACGTGTAGTACCTTGGGTTGACCACTAGATGGCAGGGAGGAGTGTAAGTTCTGGACTTAACAGCAGCTTAGGGCTTTAGAAACCGTTGGTTATGGGGGGCAGAGTTACAGGGAATCGGGAAAGTTATAAATTTGACAAGAGGGTTCCAGAAAGTTCCAGTCCCCGGGAGGTGCTCAAGAGACATGGAGTCTGTGATAGTGTGTGCTGTGAGGAGAGCCAAGCCAGTGGACTGAGAGAGAAAGTCAGGGGGGTGGTCCTGACATGAATTACTGCAGTACAGACGAGGCCCCAGGGAAAAGCATAGCGTATTGAAGACGAAAACTGACCAGTAAAAGTGCTGATGGTTTACGGGCCTAAGGCGGCCACAGTGACTGTGCTGACAGGATCGTCGCTCAGTGAAAAAGGGACGGTACGTGTGTTTACGTCCCTGGTGGAGAAGTACGGTATGGGTTGCGAGGCCTGGAAGTGGAGGCCCGAGAAGGTATTACGTGTACTGCTGAGGCCGTCAGTCGGTCGGTAAGAAATAAACTTGGACCTGTTGTACCCGAAACCTGCCTCCATCTTTTGTCTGTGATGTCTCTGCGCGGTATATGGAGGGACCACCCCCCAGCCCGGCCCACGACCCTACAGTTCCAATTCTCCTTGTTTGTTGCCCATGATTTGTGCATTAGTATAGAAACATTTTAGTTTGTGATTAGTTTCTCTTTCTCCAATATTTTTATTATTTAGATTCTTTTGTCTTTGTTCTTTCTTTCCACTTCTAATAGCAGAGTTCTCAATAGCATTTATCAGGTGTATGGCTTTTTCTGGCCTTTTGCTTCCCATAATATTATTAATAATATTGCCCATTATCGCACACCACCAGGCCAGGCTTGAGGTTCACAGGCACCAACCATTCATCAGTTTGCTTTTTGATCCCAGTCCACAGCTACTTTGCGTTGTGTGACTTGTCCCCCAAACAGAGGAGATTAAGAGCAGCCTGCTGTTATTTCCCCATGGCTGTGCACAAGTTGGTGTGCAGATCTTCCTGTGACCGAATGAGGAGGTGGTAAAAGAAGCAGAGTAGGAGGAGGAAGCACCCTTAACAGATAAATGTCCAGCAATACCAGATGGTGGTTAGACATGAATCACAGCATCTTCTGCCTCTGTTCCAGCTGCCGCTACATGCAATGTCCCTGGTCGAGCTTACTGGTCAACATATCTGTGGTTTTGTGGACCTTTCCTCTGATGATGTTGCACAATGCACACCTGATTTGGTTCGCACCATGTTTGTGCAGGGCAGGGATAGCCGGTCTGGAAAGTAATGGCGGCTGGAGCAAAGTACTGCGGGACAGCCACCTCCATCAGTTTTTAAAACTGTCCATCTCCATCAGCCGAAATGGCAGCATTTCAATGGCCAGTAATTTGAAAATGATGTTATTCAGGACCATGGCTCATGAATGACTAGGGGGTATCTCCTCATTCTCTCATGGCTTTGTGGGTTGGAAAGCTGAACACTTCCATGGGTTGGTGTGGAGATGCTCGGTGACACTGGTAGTGGTGGTGGTGATGCTGTCACTTACTCTCTTTGCGGAAAGGCAGGTAGTTCTCTTGATTGTGAGCAGGTATTAGAAGCTGAGACTTTAGCAGAAGAAGGAGCAGGAGTAGGCTCAGATCTGACATGCTTTTTATGGTGTGTACTCCAATGCACCTCATGCTTGTAATTCAGATTCCTCATCATACAGGTGTGGCGCACCCCACAGGGCTGTGGAATACTCGGTACCGGTGTCGGTCCTTTAGGGAATTTTGCGGCGGCAATGACCTGGTCCGTGGGCCTGGGCATCCAATTAAAATAAATGAGGAGGAAAGTGGTGCTCGACAATAAAGGGATGGCCGACGCTGCCTAAGGAGACCGCTGGGGCTGTTAATGATGCAGCAGAGTGTTTACAGCTCTCCATGGGTAGAGCTAGGCCCCAGGGCATTTATAGTTCTATTAAAGAATAGTGACCTTGGGGTGCAGGACTGAGGGAATAATGAATAACTGTAGACACATGAACTGTAGCTTCCTATACATTTACTTGATGGTTTGCAATGCAGACCGGAGCACTGCTAACAGATGTAAATGGAGTTCCGGACAGCCTGGAAGCAATTTAGGGTCCCCTAAGCCAGATAGAGTTGCAGGCCTCCTTGCTGCGCTGTCCTCTGTGGTCTTTGCTGCTTAAAACTATGCTCGAGCCTCTGTTCCTTATTGTCCTAGTACTTCCCCGCATGGCAGGCAGCTTGAGCCTATTGCAGGTGTTGCTCCTTTGTGGCGGCTCCGACCTCTGATATGCTGCTGTGCCCTGAGTGTTTGATGGGCTAGGGGACCTGCAGTTCCCTTCCCTTCAGATTTAGCTGCTGGGACTGTTGTACCCGTGCAGCCACGAACTCCAGCGTCCGGTTTTAGCGCTCTGTTCTGGGGTGATCTTGGTCACAGCTCCCCTCCCCAGCTTTTCCTAGACTTCTCTCTTCCTCTTACCACTCTTCTCTGACTCAGACTACAACTATAGTCTGGGCATGAGCTCCTCACTCTTCCAGTCCCCACCTCCAGGCCAGAACTAACAGGGAAGCTCCCCTAAAACTAGGTTTTGAGCTCCCTCTTTTGGTCTGGAGTCAGGAAAAGTGTTGAATGCTGATATTACCTGACCAGGGAACTCCTCCTTGCTTCCAGGCATGACAACATCCCCTGGGGTACCACAGGTGTTGTTCAGGATCAGAATATTTATGCCTTGCTTCAGTCTGACAGCACAGAGTGCAAACCACCTGTTGCTTGTCACTATCATATTTCCTGAAAAAATGGTATGGCCATGTTCTCCCTCTGCATCAGGTACAACACCATCAGCAGCTATACCAGCACCACCAAGGCTACTTCGACATCCCTTATTTGATGCTCTCCTCATTTATGGAAGTGTTTTTTCTGTATATTACTCACAAAGAGATGGCAGAAGAGTAGATTTATTTGCAACAGTAGTAGAAAACACACGGCGGCCCTGAAAAATGATTTACTTGGTCTAGAAATGGCAACCATACACCTGTTTTCAATTATTTATGTCTCAGTCTACAAAAAAACACACTACCAGTCCAGAATTTTTTTTTCTGGGGGGGGGGCTAGAAATGGCAACGAGATGGCTGATGCGATATACTTTAGTTATTTGCTATACTACTAGAAAACACACAGCGGTCCTCTAAAAATAATTCTTTTTGCTAGAAATGGCAACTAGATTGCTGATTGTAATATTTATTTCCCAGACTTCTAAAAAGAAACACACCAGTTCTGAAAAATATATTTTTGGGCCCAGAAATGGCAACAAGAGGGCTGAAGCGATTTATTTATTTGCTAAACTAATAGAAAACACACTGTGGTCCTGAAAAATTATTTCTTTGGCCAACTAATGTCAATGAGATGGCTGATGACAGTCATTTATTTATCAGACTACTAGAAAACACACAACAACTTCAAGGAACAGTACTCCCACATGCGAGAGAGTGCAGAGTACACACAGTGGCTTAAAGGAACAGTACTTTCAGAGGTAGAGGGGTACAGAATATACACAGCAGCTTAACATCACAGTACTCCCACAGGCGGGGGGGTGCAGAATACACATAGCGGCTTTTAGCACAGTACTCTCACAGACAGATTTGCAGAGAAAACACAGGGACACTTAGCACAGTACTAGCACAGCATTACCACAGATATGGGAAGCAGAGTACACAAAGCTGCATTTTTTCAGAGTGTGCAGTCTGAATCTGACCCTCACTATAACTGAGTCCCATCCCTACACTCATAAGAGCAGAACAGTACAGGCACTCAGGGATCCAGCCTTTATACAGGCCGGGTAACGTTGTGCACCGGCCAATCACAACCATGCCAATACTTGGCATGGCTGTGATTACTCCAAAAGTGCACACATTCTAAAAGTATGTGTCGCTGCAGCCTTTCACCACAATTTATTACACTGGCGCACTTGAACAGGAAGCCGGAAGTACATTAAAAAGTCCCTGTTTTGGAATTTGTTCATCCCTAATTATTAGTTTACATTAGAGTATGTCTGAGGAAAGCTTGTAAATGAGTATAAGCAATAAACAAAAAGTGTAAGCAACAGTGGGGTATCCAATGCAGAATCTGACTTAAAAACCCAACATCTACCTAAAAATAAAAGTCATTTGAAGGAAACACATGAATGCTTTATATGAAAGAATTCAAGGGACTTAAAGGCTGACTGTAGAGACTGGAAAGCTAGAATGAATCAACTGAAAAAGCAAAATAATCAAAGTGTTAAAAGTGCCATTACTGAAGAACATGACAATTCAAATACTGAAGCTACGTTTTCTCTTAAAGGGTATCTGTCACCCTTTTTTAGGACTTGAACTGCCGGCATTGACATCAGTGGCTTATCTACAGCATTCTGTAATGCCGTAGATAAGCCTCCGATGTAACCTGAATGATAAGAAAAAAGAGTTAGATTATACTCACCCCGGCGTTTGGTCCGGTCCGATGGGTGTCGCCGTCCGGTCCGGCACCTCCCATTTTCATACGATGCTGTCCTCTTCTTCCCTTCCTGTCGTGGCTCCGAAGCAGGTGCACTGCTCTGCCCTGTTGAGGGCAAAGCAGAGTCCTGCAGTGCGCAGGCACCGGGAGAGGTCCAGAGCCACGACAGGAAGGGAAGAAGAGGACAGCATCGCTGCAAGATGGGATGTGCCGGACCGCAACACCCATCGGACCAAGACCGGACCGTCCCCCCTGTGAGCATAATCTAACTAATTTTTCCTATGTTTCAGGTTACATCGGGGGCTTATCTACAACATTACAGAATGCTGTAGATAAGCCCCTGATGTCGATGCCGGCAGCTCATAGTCCAAAAAAAGGGTGACAGATTCCCTTTAATGTAAGTATATCAAGGCATGCAACTAGTGATATGACTAATGACAGAAGCTTCTTCTCTAACCTTTACCAAAGTAAGTCAAAGAAAGTGATGGTCAGCATATGAATTCAAACGGAATTGGAGATGGTTACAGTAATTTTCAAGTCTCCCCAACACAAAGCAGAAAGATTCCAGCAAAGGATGTGCTTTATTTCCCTAGACTTGAACTTGAAGAAACTCACAACACAATGAAATAAAGTCACATTTATGGATGACATCTGCATGATCTCAAAAGAAGGTCACACACTAGCAGAAGAAAAAATCAAAGATGTGCTGTACCAGCTAAAATGCAACGAAAGTGTATATGCAATACCCCCCAGCGACAAGTGTTTCAACAGCTAATTCGTACAGCTCAAGTCCAGGAGTCTTCTAGTCATATTGAATACTTAGGAAAACTGCTTATGTCAGCCTCCACTAAACTCACCCTACCACCAGTACAGACTGTACTGACCCATGATCAGTAAAGGTCACCACTTCTCCAACAGCCGAACCTCAATATATCAAGGAGGGTCGGCGCATACTGGAACAGATGCACACTGAACTTTCTGAACTCACGCCCACCCAGGTACAAGTGGAAGCGTTACTGGGGCGGTACCAATCCGTGTTTGCGAGTCATGAGGATGACTTTGGCTGCGCTACAGCGATTACTCACGAGATACCAGCGGGGGATACAGCACCCATTCGAGAACGTTATCAGCAAATTCCCCCTCAGTTATATCAGGAAGTAAGAGAGATGCTCGGACAGATGCTACAGGCGGGTGTCATCAGGGAGAGCCAAAATCCGTGGGCAGCTCCCATTGTTCTGGTGTGAAAAAAGGAGGGGACACTGAGGTTCTGTGTGGATTACCGTACACTCAACTCCTGCACTGTGAGGGACTCATACCCTCTGCTTCAGATTGAGGAATCTCTGTCTGCGTTGGGGAAAGTCAAATTCTTCTCGATGCTGGATCTCACCAGTGGCTACTGGCAAGTGCCCATGTCAGAGAAGGACCGGGCGAATATGGCCTTTATACTTCCTATGGGCCTCTTTGAATTCAACAGGATGCCATTTGGCCTGGCCAATGCCCCTGGTAAGTTCCAACGATTGATGGAGAGGTGCCTAGGTAATTTGACCTTTGAGGCCACACTCATTTACCATGATGACATCATAGTATATGCTGCCTCGTTTGAAGATCACCAGATCATGTGCTGAGCCATCTGCAGAAGTATGGACTGAAGGTGAAACCCCAGAAGTGCCACTTGTTCCGGACCCATATCGAGTACCTTGGTCATGTGGTTTCATCTGAAGAAGTGAAGCAGTCATGGGAGAAAATCGCGATGATTCAGGATTGGCCAACCCCGGAGATCGTAAAAGATGTCAAAACATTCCTGGGACTGACCGGGTACTTTCGTCGATTCATGAAGAACTTTGACCGTGTGGTGCAACCTCTGCTCGAGCTTCTGAAAGGGGTACCCCTGAATGGAAAGGGTCGATCCATCAGTTGGGAGGAAAGGCAGGAGAAGTCTTTTCATGACTTGAAGAAGGCGCTGACCGAAGCTCCGGTACTGGCCTATGCAAACTTCTCTATACCATTCATTCTCCACATCGACAGAAGCTTGCACAGACATGGGGCTGTGTTGTCACAGGTGCAGGATGGGAAAGAGTGGGTGATTGCCTATGTTAGTCGGTCCCTTCACGATTCCGAGCGCAACCCGGACAACTACAGTTCCTTCAAGCTGGAATTGCTGGCGTTGGTGTGGGTTATGATGAAGAGATTCGCAGAATACCTGTTTGGCTCGGATGTGTTGGTGAACACCGATAATAATCCATTAGCGCATCTAGAGAACGCTAAATTAGGGCCCTGGAACAGTGTTGGGTGGTCCGGATGGTGAAGTTTCTATATAGAATCACTTACAGGAGGGTGCGGAGAATACCTACGCTGACATGCGACACCTGGAAAGAGTAAAAGATGAGATGCTGGAGGAGGTTCCCTGGTTCCGGAAGACCTCTGGGACAGTGGCGGTCACGCTGGACCAGAAACGGACCCCCCACCATGAAGGAGTGTTGGGAAGATCTCGGGATGAGTGGGTCCGGTGGCAGCAGGAAGACCGTGAACTTGCTCTGTTTAGACAATGGGTGACACTGAAGAAGCTGCCCAGTCAAGAACAGCAGAATACTCTGACTCAAGAAGCACTGAATATACTCAGGCAGTGGGAGCACCTCCAGAAGAGAAACGGGCTGTTATATCGGAAGGTTCAACTACAAAAAGAGTTGGGAACCTCCTGGCAGGTGGTGATTCTGGAGACACTGCTGTCTACAGTGGCCGCTGAAGCTCACGAAAAAGGGTCTCACTTCAGTATTGAAAAAACTTTCCAGTGGCTACAGCGGTTTGTCTACCACCCTCGGTTAAGAACAGCAGTCGGAGAGGCATGTAGATTCTGTCGGGTGTGAGAGTTGGACAAATCCCCAGAACAAAGAGCTCCTACACAAACTATAGTGATATCAGCCTCCTTGGAGCTGTTGACCATCGACTACTTGACCATCGGGCTGGCACACCAAGGATACAACCACTGCCTAGTGATGGTAGATTACTTCAGAAAGTTTGGGGTTGTGATGCCCTCCCGGGATCAAACGGCCGAGTCCGCTGCACACGCCATCTGTAAAAATTTCATCCAGGTCTTTGGATACCCACAGCAGATCCATTCTGATCAAGGAGCCTGTTTCTTTGGAAGAGTAATGGATGAGCTACAACAGATCTAACAGTTTGATAGGCTTCATACCACACCATTCCACCCTCAGGGAAATGGGACCTGTGAGCAGTTTAACTGTACTGTAATCCAGATATTAAGGACCCTAGAAGATGATAGAAAGGCAAGGTGGTCCGAGTCTGAGCTCGTGTGGATCTACAATAATTGAATCCATCAAACCACTGGTTACATACCCTACTCCTTGTTGTTCAGCCGAACAGGGAAAGATGTCACGGAACTAGAGCAGGACCCAGGGGAGGACTCCCTACGGATGGGGGTGTCTACCTGGGTCCGAAAACATCATCAACGTTTGCAGACCCTACATCGTCTAGTACAGTCTCGGCTCCAGGAGTTGGAGCACCCTGAGAAGCTCCCTCTGCAGGGGACATATCTTCAGATTGGTGACTGAGTGTTGGTGTGGGAGAAATATCCATGGAACAACCTGGAAAACCGGTGGGAGAGTAAGTCCTACAGAGTGAAGTGTTGGTTCGGTACAGAAGGACCCGTATATGAGATCTATCCAGAAGGAGAAGAGAATGCTCCCACTAGAGTAGTACGCAGGAGTATGCTCCAGCCATGCCTCTCAGAAGACCCCATAGAAGAGAAAGAAACACCTGAGATTCTTGAATTGGTGCCTCCCGTGTCAGAGGAAGATGAAGAGGAAGAAAGTCCTGAGCAACAGTCTGAGAATACATCTGTTAGCCAGGGCCCTGAGACCCGGGAAGAGAACGTTACGGCGGGTACAAATCCAACTTTGCCTTCACTAGAAGACTCCACTGTTCCTTCCAATCTGCGTCGCACAACGGCTGGACAATCCCCCAATCATTACAACCAGGATCAATTCATTTGGCAACAAGTCACTGAGATAGACAAGCAACGAACTAATGTTTCCCAAGATGCCTCGCCTGTGGAATGGCGAGTGAAAAGAGAGGGAGGTGTAAGAAGATGAGCCAGGACAGCGTCAGCGGTTCCCGATACACATTGGGGCCAGAACTATCGCAACTGTCACCACTGTTGCCGGGGGATGATTCGTCTGCGAGGGGAGGACCTTTGCACTGGACAGCAGGGGGCATGGGGGAGATAAAAGGGCTGAGCGCAGGTGCGTGGGAGATTTTGCGGGAAGGTGACAGGAGAACAAGGAGAAGGTTGATTCCCTCCCCCTGCTTCGACTGCTAGCTCCTCATCATCTATCTCCAGCGGTTTGACTTGCCAACTAACTATGTCCTTACTGAGCTGCCCCGGATCTTTCCTTACTGGACGGCTCCTTCCCACTCTCAGTGAGAGATAATCTTACTTGTTTCGTTTTTAGCGACCATTTCGAAGTTCACACACTGCCATGGCCTGCTGTTCGTGTTCTGCGCCATTCTAGAGGAATCAACGAAAGAGACTGTTTCTACGTTCCAACGCACTCAAGTCAAGCGAGCCTGGATACATTGGCACGGTCGGGAGACAGTGCTTTTCGTTTCTCTGTAACAGAGCCAGAGACGTTATCCATGATTTATGACGCCAGTGGGAGATATTCCAACCCCTCCCCAACAAGAACTGCAAGCAATAAGATATCTTTTTCGTACACCTTTTCCCAAATATTGTGTTTCCGTTCAAACCCTGTTGTTGCCGCTGTTGATTTCATCTCCCTGTGAAGAGTATCCCTTGTACGACAATAACCTGTTCTAGTAAATCTTGTTAACCCCTTCTCTGCCTCCGGCTCTTCACTGCATCCAATGAACCTTACTTTCAGCCCCCTTACTGCTAAACGTCAACAAAACAGCTGTTTCCATGTATTGCACAGGTGTCTTGCACATAGAGAGCCAGAAGCCATTAGCAGTCATTCTGTGTAATCAGACAATGAAATGTACTAACTGTCTTAAAGGGAAAATGTCAAGAAAATCCTTTCCTAAGAATAGTGCTACACACTCAGAACAGCTTTTATTTTTAATACACACAGATGTTTGTGGTCCAGTGAGTACTCACACTCCTGGAAAGAAGAGAGTTTTTTCCTCAAATTTATTGATGCTTATTATCTGCTTCACAGCAAAGATGAAGTTCCAGAGAAACTTAAAATATATATTACTGAAGTATATAACAAATTTGGGAAAATGCCAAAAATTCTGTGTGCAAATACTGGAACTGAATATACAAGTAATGAGACACAAAGCATTTTAAAGAAAAATGGAATCAGGTTTCAAACCACTGTACCACACAACCCTGAACAGAATGGTGTAGCGGAAAGAAGGAGCAGGACACTTTGTGAAAGTGGAAGTAGTATTTGCCAGCCACATATTGGTGTGAAGCAATCATGACAGCTTGCTATCTTCAAAACAGACTACCAGGTAAAGCTACTGAGAAAAGTATTTGTACATATGCACAAAGAAAAATATACCAAGTGGGAATCTCATGCAAAAGAAGGCATCCTGGTGGGCTACAGTGAAATCAAGAAAAGATATAGGCTCCTGTACCCAGAAATGAGCAAGGTCACAATAAGCAGAGATGTAAAGATTGCTGAGAACTTTGTGTCGCTCAAGTTTCATGACATCATACTAGTAGTCCACCTGAAGCAACAAAAATCTCAGTTACAATTTCAAAATAATGAGGAAAAGGATGTAGAAGTTTGGTTAGGTTCTTCAACCACTGAAAAAGCAGCAGGAACATTCAGGAGATAAAATAAAAAATATCACAGCGGCGCTATAATGGGCACACAGCTGAGTTGAAAGTTGCTGACAAAACAGGCAGATACAGTGTGCTCTCTGCCAAATGGAAAAATGAATAAAGAGTTGCCACGCTGACAACACTGTGTGATCAGAAAAGGTTAAGGTGTGAAACCAAATCAGCCAGAGATAGCAAATGTAGGTACTCACTGGTACTGTATTAGTACTTTATGCCAGTTTTTCTCCGTTCCTCATAACGGCCAGTGGGTGAAAAGGCTGATGAGATGCAGGGAGCGTCCTCCCGTTTGCATAGAAAAAGAACCCCCTGGAGAGCGCGTCACAGTGAATGGCAGGCAGACTCGGCTGATGGCGCCGCGTGCAGTAGAGTGGCGAGCGGGGGGCGTGGTTAGCGGAAGGCATGTAGTGAAGCGGTGACGTTACTGGTCCGCAATTGACGGACGTGTGCAGGGACCAATCCCGACGCGTTTCGGGGGAACCGTCCCCTTTCCTCAAGGTATGGACACTGCACTACCGCTATCACCTTTTAACTCCCCGCATTCTCTATGCAAATGTAGCACACACAATACACATGTGTGCAATCCTATTACTGGCAGGAAAAACCCACATCAAATGATGTAATATAAACTGCATACTGATGAGAACCCTTTTACATAGGAAAAATTGATAAAATACAAAAACCTGAAGTTAAAAAACCTAAAATAAAAAACAAATCCCCCCAAAATATATAAAATATGAAAAATATGTATATCATTAGCCATAAAAAATTTATAATTTAAAACATTAAAATCCATAATAATTATCCATTATGCATATAAGTAAGTAAAATAATATAATACAATGGATAAAAAGGGATATGTGGGGAGTTAAAAGGTGATAGCGGTAGTGCAGTGTCCATACCTTGAGGAAGGGGTTGGTCCCTGCACAAGTCCATCAATTGCGGACCAGTGATGTCACCGCTTCACTAAACGCCCCCCACTAACCACGCCCCCCACTCACTAAGGCTGGTTTCACATTAGCGCTTTTGTGCGCAGCGCATCGGGCGCACCAGTGCGCATGCGCACTGCGCACCTATATTTTACATGATGTGCGCATGGTCTTGCGCATATTTGCGCTTTCGTGCGCATGCGTTTTTTTGTCTTTCGCGCCAGGCGCGTCAGACGCAACATGTTGCATTTTTGGTTCCGCCCTGTCTCGTTAAAACAACGCATGCGCACGGAATGCGCACGGAATGCGCAAAAACACCACATTGGAGCCTATGGGAGCGCAATACTTGCGCATGGTCTTGCGCACGCTTGCGTTTTTATGCGCATGCGTTTTTTAAATAAACATGACTGAAATTTGGTCTAGACAGTAAAAAAAAAAAAAAAAACCAAGGTGATAAAATGGTGTGGGCACTGGGATTCCACAATACTTTAAGGATTGCTCACTAGTGGACACACAGCACAAGCTGCACCAATGTAAGTATGAAAAACCTAATGTCTGGCTGAAATTTCAATACATTTCTATGTACTTATGTCTCTTTTTTTTTTTATTGCAGCATGTCTTCATCTGGTGAAGAATATGTCCCCGGGACAGGGCAAGAGGCAGAAGAAGTGAGTACTATGCTTCCGTATGGATTTGAAAAAATAAACACATGTGATTAATTTTTTCTGTTTAATTTTCAGACCTCATCCTCCATCACGCCACCACCACCGGAGGAACGGCAGGAGCAGCAAGGCCAAGTGCGGGCGGGTAGACGTGATGTAAGTACAGACGGACTGTTTTTTTTTTTTTTTACTTATTTTCTAGTCTGGTTTATTTATTTTTTTTTTGGGTATTTTTTTTTTTTTTTTTTAAATTTTCATGGTTGTTTTTTTCGATGTTTGTTGCTTTTTTTGCATTTATTTTCATTTAAAACAAATAATTTTTTCATGGCTTGTTTATCAATATCTAAAGCTCAAAGTGTGTATGTGTGTGTGTGTGTTTGTGTGTGTGTGTATGTTTGTTTGTTTGGGTATATGGGCACGGGACTATGGGATGGAGGATATATATGATGGGTATATGGGCATGGGATAGAGGATATGTATGATGGTATATGGGCACGGGACTATGGGATGGCGAGTATGTATGATGGGTATATGGGCACAGGCATATGGGATGGCGAATATGTATGATGGGTATATGGGCACAGGACTATGGGATGGAGGATATGTATGATGGAATATGGGCACGGGACTATGGGATGGAGGATATATATGATGGGTATATGGGCATGGGATGGAGGATATGTATGATGGTATATGGGCACGGGACTATGGGATGGCGAGTATGTATGATGGGTATATGGGCACAGGCATATGGGATGGCGAATATGTATGATGGGTATATGGGCACAGGACTATGGGATGGAGGATATGTATGATGGAATATGGGCACGGGACTATGGGATGGAGGATAATTTTAAATTTCTATAACTAACCACAGTAGTTACTATGCCCGGGCAGCGCCGGGCTCTTCAGCTAGTTTTCGATATTTTTTATTTTAAAATCTTTCAAAGATTAATGTTTGTCTTTCTTTTCTAGGCTCCACAGCGGGAGGAGGACCTCGCCCTGGACAACGACGAGCTCATCCGTCTAGTCCAGGAGCGAGTCCCGTTGTGGGACACCCGTCACCAACTGCACTCGGACAACGTGGTGATCCGGCGGCTCTGGAACGAGGTGGCCGCATCGCTGATGGATGGCTGGGACAACGCCTCTCCCCGGGTCCGCAAGGATTTTCGTAAGTATTTAAATGCAGTGTGATGCAGCAGTGATCTTGGCCGGGATCACCCAACTGTGTGTGATGCTATTAACTCCATGGAGTTTCTATCATCACACACAGTTGGATGATCACAGCCTCCAGTGCATAGTCTTACTTTTTTTCTTTTTTTTTTTTTCCATCACAGTGAACAAAGTCAGAACCCGTTGGCGCTCGATGAAGGACCGCTTCAACAGGGATATCCGTCAGGAGAATAAGGTTCGCAGTGGTGCTGCGGCAAGGACCGGCACGAAGTACCGATACCATCGTGCCTTGGCATTTTTAAGACCGGTCCTTGCCTCCCGAACGTAAGTATTTTCTAGTTGTATTGTGTTTTATTCTGTGCTTTTCTATTCCACAGGAGTTGGCGATTGTTAATTTATGGTAGTAATTTCTTTCTTTTCTTTTCACAGCACCTGGAGCAGCACCCTGCAACCTGGTCCCGAAGCGGTCCTTCATCAAGCTGCCCCGGACCCCTCCCAGCCATCCATCAGCGAGGAAGCACCTTGCAGGTCTGCACCACAGTCATCTGGAGACCAGGAAGCTGGTCGCTCAGGTGTTCCCCTGTCCCAGGTCTCTGCCACTGGTTTTGCGGGCACTTCCCGCCAGCAGCGGCAGAGGACCTTGGACAGGCCTCTCATGCCCGAGTTCGTTGAATTGAGCTCGGTCTTTCAGAGTAGCCTCAAGGCACTCTCCGATAGACTTGAGAGTGGTTTCCTCCTTTTGGACCAACGCTACAAGTCTATCGAGGGTCGCCTTGAGCGCCTGGAAGTCGACCTCGCCAGACCAGCGCATCATTTTTATACCCAAATAGCTCGGGACACGGCGGAACACCTTACCCCTGACCTCCAGTTGACTGTCATGCAGGCCTGCAACAATGCTTTTATGCAGGCTATGCAGCAGAGTAGGATTATGCAGCAGTCAGTGGTGGCATTTCCACCGGTGCCACCACTGACTCGTTTTACAGCATTACCTACTTCTGCTGCATATCACTGCACAGCCACCACACTTCCAAGCCTCGCCGGACACCAATATACCGCCACAAGTCCGAGTGCAGCTGGACACTTACCCGCCAACACCATGCCAAGCGCTGCTCCTGCCTGGCCCACCACTGCTGCCGCCACCACCACTGGATGGCCCGTCGTCACCACCCCTGCCTGTAGCGCCGCCACCACCACCACCAGCGGGAGGACCACCCCGGTATGGACCGCCACAGCCACCACGCCTGCATGGCCCGCCACCACCACCACCACCACCACCACCTCGGAGCAGCATCAGCTGGGGGACCCGCATTCAATATTTACGGCCCCTGCCAGGACATCCACCACCACCAGCATGCCACAGCTGGAACAAGATCCTGGCAGGCGGTCCACAAGCGCCAGGCGGTCCCCCAGCTCCAGCCAGTCCACAGCCTCCAGGCGTTCCAGAGGCTCAAGGCGGTCCAGAGGCTCAAGGCGGTCCAGAGGCTCAAGGCGGTCCCCGGGGTCTAGCCAGTCCTCAGGCTCAAGCGAGGACAGCAGGAAGACGACGGGCCACCGTCCTAAAAAAACAAAGAGGAGGACTCTTACCCTCCCTCCTCCCTCA